>NC_088394.1:3061538-3367692 GCF_037993035.2 Macaca fascicularis
CTCCTGACGTGTGGCCATCTGAGGGGCAGGGACGGCAGTTCTTGCCAAGTCCTGCTCTGCTCACCCTCCATCACCTCAGCTTATGTGCCCAGTGGGTCACACTGTTGGAGAGAGCAGTGTGGAGTGAGGACAGTGGCTGGCAGGAGCCAGGTAGATTTAGGAGAAGGCGGGGCTGCCTGCCGAGCCTTCATAGGTCCCCGTCAGGACCGCAGCGCATGGGATGGCCCACAGCTGATCTGCTGTCACAGGGAGTGGGGGCTGTGGATGGTGGAGAAGGATGTGGGAGGGGTTTCCTACCAGACCCAGGGGCTTTGGGAGAGTAGACACAATGCTCTATCTATAGGCCTGTGGCAGTGCCCAGGGCAGTCAGTCCTGGGGTCCCCGGCCAGGGTGGACGGGGACGGGCAGCACACATACTCATTGAACTGGTCCTTGGCAGCCTGCAGGGCGCTCCGGGGCTGGGGGAAGTTGGAGACCACGATGGAGGCGTGAGGCCCACACAGCAGCTTGAACAGAAGGTTGTCCACGACGGCCAGGGCAGTGGCCGGGGAGTGGTACGCCTGGTTGTTGAACAAGGCGGTAACGACCGTGCGTTCTCCCGCGTCTCTGAAGGACGCTGCCACAAGGCACCGCTCATTAAAGCCGCCCCCCTCCACAGAGGCCCTGAAGATCAAGAACTCCTCCAGGTCACCTGGGGAGCAATGGCAGAGTCAGAGGACACAGGAGGAGGTGACACCTGGGCACCCGCTGCCATCTGAGCATGGCTAATCAGGGACCCAATGCAGTGGTGCCAGCATCCTCTGAGCTGCCCGCCCTGTCACTCTCCTCCTAAGGAGAGCCTAATTTCTGCCAGGGTTTTGTCATCATTCAGTACGTGGAACTGTGAATGCTGGTCAGGAGCCAGGAAGGCAGCTGCAAAATAAGAAAACCTTCCAGTAGGTTCCATTAACCAGAGCATGGTCCCTGTTCTGAGCCTGGGGCAGTATCCAACTGTGACTACCAAGACTCTTTTTTTTTTTTTTCTTTCGAGACAGTCTTGCTCTGTCGCCCAGGCTGGAGTGCAGTGGCGTGATCTTGGCTCACTGCAGGCTCCACGACCCGGGTTCAAGCAATTCTCCCGCCTCAGCCTCCAGAGTAGCTGGGATTACGGGTGCCCACCACCACGCCTAGCTAATTTTTTATGTTTAGTAGAGCAGAGTTTTGCCATGTTGACCAGGCTGGTCTGGACCTCCTGACCTCAAGTGATCTACCTGCCTCGGCCTCCCAAAGTGCTGGGATGACAGGTGTCAGCCACTGAGCCTGGTCAAGAATTGTGGGTTTTAAGATGATGGAAGAAAACACCCTGTCACACGAAGGCGCACTGTCACCAGCATCGTCACACAGCAAAGGTAACTTGAAGTCACTATGTTTCTGCATTTTGCCCGTGAATGATGCTGAAAGACAGCTTCAGTAAGGAGATGCCTGACAAAGCCCGGCCCCAGTATGCCAGTGTCTCTGGCACCCCCAGTGACTCAGTGCCATGATCTGCCACCCAGGGGACATCGGCAATGTTTCCAGGCATGTTTGATGGTCACGATGGGGTGGGGCAAGGTCAGGGATGCTGCTGAACTTCCCTCAGCACATTCAGAACAGCCAAGAACCATCCTCCCCAGATGTCGACCCTGCTGCAGTCTGGAAGGTGAACTCTGGCCGCACGACCGGCCCCTGATCCCATCTCGCCCCTGGGATGCCCCTTACCGAGCACCTCGCGGGGCTCCTGTCCCTCGGCCTGCAGTGCGTCTTTCAGATGCTCTGACAGCTGCTGACCCAGCTGGGAGGTCCCAGGAACCGAGAAGGGCACGACGGTTCTGCCGTACTCGCCCAAGGTCAGCCTCAGCATGGGGTCATCGAAGAGCTCCGAGGAGTAGTTGATGGCCAGGAGGGCCAGGGTGACACAGGTCAGAGGCACTAGGATCTGTGCCGCCACCATTTTCCACTCGCGCCAGCTGTATGCGGCCTTCTTCAGGAACATGGCCCAGAACTGCTGGCAGTGCAGGGTGAGCTGCGGCAGAGGGGGACGCAGGTGACAACAGCACTGCTTGGGGGCCAGTGCCTGACCCCCACCCACCTGCGGCAGGTGCTGTCCTGTGTGATGCCAGCCTGGGGGCCTGGAGCTGAGGTTGCACTGGAGACTCCCGGAGCATTGAAATGGCTGTGGGGGGAGCTCAGTGCACCACGTGGCAGGCTCGCCTGTGCATACTCTGCAGGTCTCCATGGGGCCGTGCACATTGGTACTGGGAGCCTCACAGTGGCCATGGAGGCAAGGTGGACACTATTTATTTTATTTTCTTGAGACAGGGTCACTCTGTCCCCTGTGGTGGAGTGCAGTGGTGTGATCTCAGCTCACTGCAACCTCCGCCTCCTGGGTTCAAGCGATTCTCCTGCCTCAGCCTCCCAAGTAGCTGGGATTACAGGCGCCCACCACCATGCCCAACTAATTTTTGTAGTTTTAGTAGAGACGGGGTTTTGTCATGTTGGCCTAGGCTGGTCTTGAACTACTGACCTCAAGTGATCTGCCTGCCTTGGCCTCCCAATGTGCTGTGATTAGAGGCGTGAGCCACCACATCCGGCCCAGATACAGTTTCATTGTCTCAGGACAGTAGAGGACCAGCTGCCATCCCCTGCCCTCCCCCTGCCTCAAGGAGACACCACCATGCAGGTCACAGGAAACAAATGGCTGAGCCTCCCCACCAGCCTGACTGCCTTGTTCTCCAGCTTCTTCCCTTCCTGGTCCTCCAAGGCAGAGAGTGTCAGGGCTTTGAGATCAGGCTGACCAGGGATCAGACTGAGCTCTGTCACTCTGTCACATTTGACTTTGGCCCAGGCCTCGGTTTCCCATCTGTGAACCAGGTGCAGCAACCCCCCTCCCCGTCGTTGGCTGCTGGAAAGCCTCCTCAACACAGAGCTGGGCACCCGGCAAGTTCCTGTTGAGCAGGGCGCTGGGCCTGAGGTAGAGCATGAGAAATTCCAGTTGTTCCATTCAGACGCTTCTCCCTGCTGACCCATGCAGTGTGAGCCGCTGCCCGCCCTCTGCCTGCCCTCTGCCCGGTGCGCTGACTCTCTCAGACCCTGTTTCCGCCCTCACAGCCTCTCCTCTGCATCGGCTCACATGAGGTGTTTGGGGGCTGTTCGCCCTTCCCCCGCTGCCTGCCCACGCGCCTGGGCACTCACCCCAGTGTTGAGCTTGACAGCGGTATGC
The DNA here is from genome assembly GCF_037993035.2 of Macaca fascicularis. Taxonomy (NCBI): domain Eukaryota; kingdom Metazoa; phylum Chordata; class Mammalia; order Primates; family Cercopithecidae; genus Macaca; species Macaca fascicularis. Next base: position 3,064,777 of record NC_088394.1, read on the forward strand.
TCCTCTTCGATGAGGGCTCCAATGCCGTCGGAGGGGTCCATGGCCCCACAGAGGCTGCTGTCCACAGCCCAGTCGCTGGCACGCCTCTCGTGCTGGTACTGCAGGGCAGGCAGCTGGATGGCCTGGATGTCCATGCTGCTGTCTACCAGCTTCCCGACCCTGTGCCGACACACACGCAGACCCGTCAGGACCCAGCTCCCGGGGCGGGTGGAGGGAGGGGCTGTGTTGAGAGGCACTGAGGGGAGCAGTGTCACCGCAGTCCTTGGCTTGCTCATGCACCTGCCTATGCGTTCCCTCACTCATCAGTGTCTCTGGCCACCATGCACAGCTAATTTTCGTATTTTTAGTAGAGAGAGGGTTTCACCATGTTGGCCTGGCTGGTCTCGAACTCCTGACCTCAAGTGATCCACCCACCTTGGCCTCTCAAAGTGCTGGGATTACAGGCATGAACCACCACGCCTGGCAGAGGAGGTGATTTTTTAATATTATGTGAATTACGTCACACACACACACACACACACACACACACACACACACACCCCTTCCTAGAACTCCCCACCAATTAGGAAACACCACTGAGGCTGCAGCAGGCAGGAGGCATCCCCCGGCTGGCTAAGCAACCTCATCAGGCCACCCTTGGAGCTGTGTGAGCCCTGCCCACCCGCTTCCTGCTCCTGCGTGCAGGCCGCTGTGAGGCCTAGGTACCCGCTCCTCTGGCCCTTGCCAGAGCCCTTCTCCCTCACTGGAGAGAGGGCTGACTGACTGGAGTCGGAGCTGGCTGACTCCAGGCCAGCCCGTGGTTTCTTTTTCCTATGTTCACGCTTCCTTCCTTCAACCAGGATTCGCGGAAAGTCAGTCAGTGCTCGGTCCTGTGCGGGATACAGGTTAGTGGGCAGTCCGTCCTTCCCTCTGCCGCCTCGCCTGGCCTGGTTTCCCTGGGTCTGTTGCTGGACATGTGGTCCCCTGGACAGATGTCCCCAGAGCATGCACCACCATGTCCTACATGTATGATCACCTATTCTGTCGCCTCCTCTAGGTTGTGGGCTACCCAAGGAGGAAAACCTATCTCACGTTTTTTTCTTTTCATTTTGACACAGGGTTTTGCTCTGTCCCCCAGGCTGGAGTGCAGTGGTACAATCTCAGTTCACTGCAACCTCCACTTCTCAGGTTCAATTGATTCTCCTGCCTCAGCCTCCCAAGTAGCTGAGATTACAGGTGTGTGCCACCACGCCTGGCTAATTTTTGTAGTTTTAGTAGAGATGGTGGCTGGGCATGGTGGCTCATGCCTATAATCCCAGCACGGATCCTCAGGAGGGTCACCTGAGGTAGGGAGTTCCAGACTAGTGTGGCAAAACCCCATCTCTGCTAAAAATACAAAAAAACTAGCCGGGCGTAATGACATGTGCCTGCAGTCCCAGCTACTGAGGCTGAGGCAGGAGAATCGCTTGAATCTGGGAGGTGGAGGTTGCAGTGAGCTGAGATTGCTCCACTGCACTCCAGCCTGGGCGACAGAGCGAGACACTGTCTCAAAAAAAAAAAAGAGAGAGAGAGATGGGGTTTCACCATGTTGACCAGGCTGGTCTCAAACTCCTGGGCTCAAGCGATCACCTGCCTCGGCCTCCCAAAGTGCTGGGATGACAGGCGTGAGCCACCGCGCCCAGCCCCTGTGCAGTTCTGAGAGTCTGGAGGAGATAGTTCCCATCTTCATTAAGGACACAGGTATCCCCCAAGGATGATCTAAGCCCAAGAAAAGCTGGGCACGCCTCTGACACCGTGTGCTAGATGGTGGGTCTGGAAGGGACCCCAGGGCCATGCAGACCCCTCACGTGTGCTGCTGTTTCCCACGAACACTAGTGCTGCTGACAGTCACAGTCTGCACTTGGGGCTCTGACAGCAGCCACTGCCCTGCCCCATCCTGGGCTGTTCCTCCAGCCTCACGTGGGCATTCGGGATCATAACCGAGGTGACTGTTTATCACTGCACTTTTAAAAAAGGTCCTCGGCCGGGCGCAGTGACTCATGCCTGTAATCTCAGCACTTTGGGAGGCTGAGGCGGGCGGACTACTTGAGGTCAGGAGTTTGAGACCAGCCTGACCAACATGGAGAAAACCCATCTCTACTAAAAACACAAAATTCGCGGGGTGTAGTGGTGCATGCCTGTAATCCCAGCTACTCAGGAGACTGAGGCAGGAGAATCTCTTGAACCCAGGAGGCGGAGGTTGCAGTGAGCCGAGATCGCACCATTGCACTCGAGCCTGGGCAACAGAGTGTGACTCTATCTCAAAAAAAAAAAAAAAAAGAAAGAAAGAAAAGAAAAAAAAGAAAATCCTCTGCAGCACTGAGCCCAGTCCTAGGTGGACGGAAACACACATTTACTGACCGAAGGAAGACTTCCTCCATGGTGGTGATGGATGCCCCAAAGCTGGCAATGCCCAGCTCTTTCTGCTTCTTCTCCAGTTTAGCAAAGAGACCTTCAAACCTGAAAAACAGACCCAGCATGATGAGTCACTTCTCAGTGACTTTCTAGATAATTTGTTCCTAAAGCATCACCCCCTCGGCCGGGCACAGTGGCTCACGCCTGTAACCCCAGCACTTTGGGACGCCGAGGCGGGCAGATCACCTGAGGTGACCATGAATTCGATACCAGCCTAGTCAACATGGTGAAACCTGTCTCTATTAAAAACATAAAAAATTAGTCATATGTGGTGGCAGGTGCCTGTAGTCCCAGCTACTCAGAAGGCAGAGGCAGAAGAATCACCTGAACCCAGGTGGTGGAGGCTGCAGTGAGCTGAGATTGTGCCACTGCACTCCAGCCTGGGCGGCAGAGTGAAACTCTGTCTCAAAATAAATAAATAAATAAATAAATAAATAAATAAATAAAATAAAGAGGCCAGGTGCAGCAGCTCACACCTGTAATCCTAGCACTTTGGGAGGCCGAGGTGGGTGAATTGCCTGAGCTCAGGAGTTCGAGACCAGCCTGAGCAACATGGTGAAACTGTCTCTACTAAAATACAAAAAACAAAACAAAACAAAAAACAAAAAAACACTACCCAGTCATGGCGGCTTGTGCCTGTAATCCCAGCTACTTGGGAGGATGAGGCAGGAGAATTGCTTGAACCCGGGAGGTAGAGGTTGTGGTGAGCTGAGATCGCACCACTGGACTCTAGCCTGGGCAACAGACCAAGACTCCATCTCCAAAAACTAAACTAAACTAAACTAAAATGAATCACCCCCCATTCCACCTCCCTGTAGAATGGAGGAGGGGCCACAGGAGGTTAACTCCTTGAAATGCCTTTTTTTTTCTTTTTTTTCTTGAGATGGAGTTTCGCTCTGTCGCCCGGGCTGGAGTGCAGTGGCGCGATCTCGGCTCACTGCAAGCTCCGCCTCCCGGGTTCACACCCGTCTCCTGCCTCAGCCTCCCGAGGAACTGGGACTACAGGTGCCTGCCACCATGCCCGGCTAATTTTTTGTATTTTTAGTAGAGACGGGGTTTCACTGTGTTAGCCAAGATCGTCTTGATCTCCTGACCTTGTGATCCACCCGCCTCGACCTCCCAAAGTGCTGGGATTACAGGCGTGAGCCACCGTGCCCGGCCATGTGGCTAATTTTTAATTTTTTTGTAGAGATGGGGTCTCACTATGTCACCCAAGCTGGTCTCCTTCTCCTTCTGCCTTGGCTTCTGGAAGTGTTGGAATGACAGGCATGGTTGCTCATGCCTGGCTAAAAGTGAGGTTCATATGGTTTGATTCCCTGGTTTTCTTTCTTTTTTTTTGAGACAGAGTCTCGCTCTGTTTCCCAGGCTGGAGTGCAGGGGTGCAGCGGCGTGATCTTGGCTCAGCGCAACCTCTGCTCCTGGGTTCATGCCATTCTCCTGCCTCAGCCTCCTGAGTAGCTGGGATTACAGGCTCCCACCACCATGCCCGGCTAATTTTTGTATTTTTAGTAGAGACAGGGGTTCACCATGTTGGTCAGGCTAGTCTCCAACTCCTGAGCTCGTGATCCATCCGCCTTGGCCTCCCAAAGTGTTGGGATTACAGGCATGAGCCACTGCACACAAGTGGGAAACACTTTCTAAGAATAAAATTAATAGAAGAAATCACAAGAGAAAGGATGTTGCTACATTAAGTACAAAAGTTAGGCCAGGTGCAGTGGCTCACGCCTGTAATCCCAGAACTCTGGGAGGCTGAGGCGGAAGGATCACTTGAACCCAGGAGTTCAAGACCAGCTTGGGCAACATAACAAGACCCCATCTCTACAAAGAAATAAAAAAAGTAGCCGGACATGTTGATACACACCTGTAGTCCCAGCTACTTGGGAGGCTGAGGTGGGAAGATCACTTGAGCCCAGGAATTCAAGGCTGCAGTGAGTTATGACTGCGCCGCTGCACTCCAGCCTGGGTGACAGAGCAAGACCTTGTCTTTAAAATAAATGAATGTGGCCAGGCATGGTGACTCTTGCCTGAGATCTCAGCACTTTGGGAGGCCGAGGTGGGTGGATCACCTGAGGTTAGGAGTTTGAGACCAGCCTGGCCAACATGGTGAAACCTAAAAATACAAAAATTAGCCGGGCATGGTGGCGCACGCCTGTAGTCCCAAGCTACTTGGGAGGCTGAGGCAGGAGAATCGCTTGAACCTGGCAGGCGGAGGTTGCAGTGAGCCGAAATCGTGCCACTGCACTCCGGACTGGGCAGCAGAGTGAGGCTCCATCTCAAAACAAATAATAAATAAATAACAATAAAATAGGGCCGGGCGCGGTGGCTCACGCCTGTTAATCCCAGCACTTTGGGAGGCTGAGGCGGGCGGATCACAAGGTCAGGAGATCGAGACCACGGTGAAACCCCGTCTCTACTAAAAATACAAAAAATTAGCCGGGCGCGGTGGCGGGCGCCTGTAGTCCCAGCTACTCAGGAGGCTGAGGCAGGAGAATGGCGTAAACCCAGGAGGCGGAGCTTGCAGTGAGCCGAGATCGCGCCACTGCACTCCAGCCTGGGCGACACAGTGAGACTCCATCTCAAAAAAAAAAAAAAAAAATGTAAAATGGAAAAAAAATCTGACGAAATCAAACAAACAACAAACTGGAGAAAAGTACAACCAACTGATATTATCCAGATAATATCCAGACTGATACTATCATAGAAAACTGGCTTCCCTCCCCTTGCTGGTTCTGCCGTGTGTATGAGACAGTGATGAGCAGGTGCTAACATCTCCAGCTCTGACACTGAGACCAGATTCACCACCTGTGTACAAATACAGACTCTCAGTTTCACGAGTAGTTCTGAGTGCAGCTGCAGCCTGTGTTGAACCTGGTGACAGAAGGGGGAGTGTGAGCCCTGCATAAGCACTGAGCACCCGTTTGGTGAGTCAGATAGGTGCTTCTCCTTTTCAGGTCCTAATTACGTTTCTCCTTGCTAGGAGGCTTGGCACCTAGGACCCAGCCAAGCAGATTCGTCTGGGCTGATGGTGCCCAGGCTGAGGGTCTAAGAGTGCCGACTGGCCAGGCCAGAGAGGGGCAGAGCAGGTGCCTCTGAGCACCAAGCCCTCATGGCCCACGGGGATTCCATCTTGGATATATACCTGTGCGTGCCCTCCCTGGGAGGCGTACCTGTGTGTGCTCTCTCTGGGAAGGATGAAAGACAGCTCAGCCCCAGCGCTGCTCTCCAGCGTGGCGTTGGGGACGTGGTGGTGGACCAACTGGGAGATGCCTTCGGGGTTGCAGTGTGGCTCCTTCACCAGCGTCATGTGATAGCCGGCACCTGGAACAGAGGGCCACGTGTGAGATCTTTGGCTGATCCCCCAGGTCTCTTCATGCCCACCCGGGATCTCTAGGGCTCACACCAGGCAAGCTGGTGGGAAGGAGACCAGAGAACCGGAGGTGGGCAGCTGAAGCAGAATGAATGTATCTTGGAGCTCCCCGTGCTGTCCCGAGGATCTTGCCTCCTGCTCCTGCTGGGAAGAGCTACTGGGGATCTAGGGTGCTGAGCACTGTCAGGGCCACCTGCTGGAAGGTGGGGTCTCACTCTAACTGTACAAGCACCAGGGAAGGATATGAGCAGCAGCGACGGACCACGTGTGAGGGCTTCTCTCTTGTGGGGTTAACACTGACGGTTATGGTGCGGTTCTAGGAAGGGACTGTCAGCAGCAGCAGGAGCAAGAGCTACTGGCTGCAGGACCACACTGCACGGCACTATCATAGATGCATCTCACCTCTTCCCCAACGTCACCGTGCAGAAGATGGAGATGGAATTCCATGTCCTTTTTTTTTTTTTGAGACAAGAGTCTCACTCTGTCACCCAGGCTGGAGTGCAGCCACACAATCCTGGCTCACTTTAACTTCCACCTCCTTGATTCAAGTGATTCTCCTGCCTTAGCCTCCCCATGTAGCTGGGATTACAGGCATGCACCGCCATACCTGGCTAGTTTTTTTTGTATTTTTAGTACAGACAGTAGTGACAGGTGTTGAGTGTTGTGTAAAACTTATCATCATGGTTCTGGAGTCATGTGTTACACTTTAAATGTGCACAGTATTCCCAGAAACAAAACTGAAGTTCTCTGGACCCTTACTTGTTACCTTCCTGGCTTCCTTTTGCTTCACAGGGCCATGTAGCTGTCTCTTGTTGGCCAGGCTGGTCTTGAACTCCTGACCTCAAGTGATCTGCCTGCCTTAGCCTCCCAAAGTGCTGGGATTACAGGCGGTGAGCCACCATGCCCAGCCCCATGTCCTCTTTAGAGACAAGGATGCCAGGCCCAGGAAGAGCAGTGGCTCTGCCAACTGGGCAGTGGGGCAGGAAGTGGCCAGTGGAACTCTCAGAGGCTGTGGTGGATGGTTCCATATCTCCGAAGGTCTGTTCTCCTCCCTCTTGGTAACAAAACTCTGGTATCTTGGCTGAGCACGTGGCTGCCAGGCCATCTCCTCCAGCCTGCTGCTGACCACACTGGGTTGCCACTCAGTCACTAGGGGGCAGAAGTGGGATGTGCACTTGGGGTTGGGGGGTGTCCTAAGGGGAAGAGGGCTCCTATGTCTTTGCTCCACCTCCTATCAGAATGTGGGGGACGCTGGTACACCCGGACCGTGCTGGACCAGGAGGTGACCTTGAAAGGGAAGCTGCAGTTGCACAGTCAGAGGCCTGGGCCCAGATCCCGTCAGCCGCTGGCCCTGGCCATGCTGTGAGCTGCTCTTACGAGGGAGCTGCCACGTTGGTGCGTGTGTCGGCCTCTCCAAGGGCAGTGCTGCTCCGTGGCACTGGGCTTGGCCTCTGTTTTTCTGGTCATGGCTGAACTACATCCTAACCAAATTGAGACTTTCAGCTCCGTTTCCTGCCTCTTCCCTCTCACAAGCCCCCCTGCCCGGTTGGGCTCTCCACCCAAAGGCAACAGACAGGAGGTCCAGAAAAGGCTACCGCTGCCTGATCTCAGGGCCCTTCATGTGGGTAGCAGCCATTCCCTCAGCACAGCAGCCAGGACACCGACCCCGTTGCGGGCTGGCCCCACCACTCACCATATTTCTGCTTGAGGAACAGTGAGGACCCGCAGCACTGCAGCTCCCCCTTGGCCATGATGGCGATGCGGTCTCCCAGCAGGTCAGCCTCGTCCATGAAGTGGGTGGTCAGCACGATGGTGCGGTCACTTTTCTGCCGCTGCAGAAGGTCCCAGATGGCCCTCCTGGAGATGGCGTCCATGCCCGAGGTGGGCTCGTCCAGTATCAGCACCTGGAGGCAGAGACACAGCCTCATGACGCTGGTAGAGCCACACCCCAGGCTGGCCCATCAAGGGGTTCGCAGAGTCAGCTCGAGTCCTCCAAAGATGGTGATGGCCTTGTCTGGGGAGTCAAGGGCCAAGGTGCCTGGGCCATGGCGGAAGGGCCAGCCCAGGTCGCGCAGGAGGGGAGCCCACTGCCTCCAGTCCCACCGCCGCACCTTGGAGCCTGCGATGAGGGCGATGCCGATGGAGAGCTTGCGCCTCATGCCCCCGCTCAGGAAGCGGCTCCGTGAGTTCCACTTGTCCTCCAGGCCGATGATGTGCAGCATCTGCTTGACTTCTTCAGGGCACTTCTGGCGCGACAGGCCCTTCAGCTGCAACGACAGGGGATGCAGGGAATGCAGGCTCCTGGCAGAAGGCTGACCCTGGCCAGAGAGTTTCTGGTGAGAGGAACCTCTCTCTGACGTGGCTGCACTCAGAACCCTGGCTCCTGTCCTTCTGGCTCCCCTCCTCCAGTTTAGCTTCTTGGAAGACTGCCCCGGAAGCTCGAGCACATCAGTGGAAACACCCCAGGACACCCCTGGCCCCCAGCTCACCTGGGCATAGAAATAAAGGTGCTCTGCGACTGTCAAGTTGTCAAACAGGATGTCGTGCTGCGGGCACAGGCCCAGGCTCTTCCGGATCTGAACCATGTCCTGGGAAATTTCATACCCGCTGATGTATGCCCGTCCACTGGTGGGGGGAAAGAGACCTGGGGCCCAGCAGGAGACCCCACATTGAGCATGAAGATCCTGCTCGTCAGCACCTGGGGTAATGGCCCCTACCCCGTCTGTCTCCCCTAATTTCCTCTGAGGACCGTGCCCTTGAGAGGGCCGGGAACCCCGCTCCCACCGGGGTGGGCTTCAGCTGGGCCAGTGGGAAAAAGAAGCGGCATGGAAACAGCCCTGCCACCGGGATGCACAGCTGGTTAGCGAGAAACCCACGTCACACACACACAGACGAGTCACCACAATCAGTCCCTGCCCCAGGTCCCAGCCTGTGCCACTGCCAGACACCTTGGTGCCTGGGGAAGACAGAATGAAATGCCAGCAGGGGGTGTGGTGCACAGGGGAGAGCTCTAAGAGGGGGGTTTGGTGACAGAATTAGCATGGGGTTGAGCTGCTCCTGTGTGGCCTGTTTTTACTGACCCCGTCAAGCTCGGGCATCCACCAACAGAGGCAGTGAGGAGGGCAGGGGTCCCTGGGGGTCCCCCGGCATGTCCTGGACAGAGGCGGTGAGGAGGGCAGGGGTCCCTGGGGGTCCCCCGGCATGTCCTGGACGGAGGCAGTAAGGAGGGAAGTCCCTGCATGTCCCGCTGGGCCTGCGGGGCTGAGGCGCATCTCTTGCCGCTGTGGTTGGGGAAGGCCCGAAAGCCCCGTTGAGGGAATGAGGCGGGGCTTGCGCTGAGATGATGTTAAAGGGGGGCCTGCCGGTGGCAGGGGACGTGAGGCCGTCCAGTCCTCACCTGTGAGCATGGAAAGGGTGGTGGTCTTCCCGGCGCCATTGTGGCCCAGCAGGACAGTGATCTGTCCCTCGTAAAGGTTCAGGTTCAGGTCTCTGACGGCTGCCCTGTCCTTGTTCCCCACCCTGAACACCTGCAGGAAAGGCAGAGGCTGCCCTGGGCTACCCACAGCCCCGAGGCCCATGGCCAAGGCCTCTCCTGCTCCCCTGCCCAAGCGTCTCAGAAGGAACCAAGCCTAGCGTCACCATCAGTGTGCAGAGGGGAGGGATGTTTCGGGCAGATGCTGCTCCTGGCTGCTCCCCTCTGGTCTCCCCCAGCCCCAACACGTCCCAGACACCCTCAGTGTCTCTGCAACCCTGCGAGGCCCATGAGGCCGAGGCACTGCTGGATGGCTGAGTCTGGCATTTCCTGAGAAGCTGGAGATGTGGTCTGTGCCCTGAGGAACTGGTTAGAGGGCAGCAGAGGGTTCCTGCCCTCTTTCAGGGCAGGAAGTGGCAAGGCTCAGAGGGAGTACATGGCGGGCCATGAGGTCTCACCCGCCATGTTGGTAAGTCTTCCCCATGGTCCTAGCAGCCCCGACCCTCCCTGTCCCCACAGGAGGTGGCACCTTGGACAGGTGCTTGATCTTGATCCCAGCCACCAGGTCCTCTGGCTCAGCTTCAAAGTACTCGTTTCTGAGCTCTTTCTCAGGGTCACTGTCTTCTTCCTCCTTCCCTGCAACTGCCCTTGGCTTCCCACACCAATAGGAGGGCTGGGAGGGAAGCAGACAGCTGTCAGTTTGTTCTGTTTGTGATGAGCAAAGCAACAACCAGCAGACACACTAGATGCACACAGCCACGCACCCTCCGTCCCAGGCCTTCGCAACACTGCTGTGGAGAAGGCGCCGCTCAGGGACAGCCCCAGAGCGCCCTGACTTGTTTCATCCCTGTGAAGGTTCTAAGCCTCAGTTTCCTAACCTGGTGAGTGGGTGTAACGGTTACACACAGGCTTGTGAAGATGAACTCAGATCCGATACAGGGGAAAGGGAGTTTGTCAGCTATGAAATTTCATACAGAGAGAAGTTATCTAACGCTCCAGTCCAGAGGGATGTTGGGGCCAAAATGGAAAGGAAGCTGTGTCCCCATGCCAACCGGGCTGTTTCTTTGCTCAAGCCCCACGTGAGCTCATGACTGTAAGCAAGAGAAGCTGAAGGCGCCATGCTCCCTCTAGTACAAGGAAGCCTCTTCCCATCTTCTCTGTGGCCATCACAGAAACAGCTCAGTGCATGGGGTAAGAACACAGTCACACACTTCACACACTGCCCTCGAGGACAGCCTGGTGCCTACATGGATGCAGTTGGCACAGTGGTGCGGGCAGAGCACCAGGGAAGGTGGAAGCAGTGCCTTGGCAGGATCAGCGCCAGCGCAGCTGCGGGGCAGGGACTCGTTCACCCTCAGCTCCATGCCCAGTGCACTTCCAGCATCCGGAAGGGCGTACGGCACACACTGCACTCCACTGGTTCTCAGGGACATAGCTCTCATATGTAAAGTTATTTTAAAATCAGAATGCATCTTGGCTGGGTGCGGTGGCTCATGCCTGTAATCCCAGCACTTTGGGAGGCTGAGGCGGGTGGATCACCAGGTCCGGAGATCAAGACCATCCTGGCTAACACGGTGAAACCCCATCTCTACTAAAAATACAAAAAAATTAGCTGGGCGTGGTGGCGGGCGCCTGTAGTCCTAGCTACTCAGGAGGCTGAGGCAGGAGAATGGCGTGAACCCGGGAAGCAGAGCTTGCAGTGAGCCGAGATAGCGCCACTGCACTCCAGCCTGGGCAACAGAGTGAGACTCTGTCTCAAAAAAAAAAAAAAAAAAATCAGAATGCATCTTAAATCATAAAATGCCACAGTGTAACTGTGGCAGTTTTCTTTCTTGGTGATAGACAAAGTAACCATTACCTCTAATGATCAGTGTCATCTTACAGTTGATGAATTAAAATAGAGGACACTTGATAAATATTTGTGGAATCGAAGAATGAAACCAGAAATGGCCTTGGCCAGAGGTGGTGGCTCACGTCTATAGTCCCAGCACTTTGGGAGGCTGAGGAGGGTGCATTACCTGAGGTCAGGAGTTCAAGACCAGCCTGGCCAACATGGTGAAACCCCGTCTCTAATAAAAATACAAAAAAAAAAATAGCTTGGTGTGGTGTTGCACGCCTGTAATCCCAGCTACTCAGGAGGCTGAGGCAGGAGAATCACTTGAACCTGGGAGGTGGAGGGTGCAGTGAGCTGAGATCATGCCACTGCACTCTAGCCTGGGCAACAGAACTAGCCTCCGAATCAAAGAAAAAAAAAAATGACCTTAGGCGGGGCGCGGTGGCTCATGCCTGTAATCCCAGCACTGTGGGAGGCGGAGCTTACAGTGAGCCGAGATGGTGCCACTGCACTCCAGCATAGGGGACAGAGCGAGACTCCGTCTCAAAAAAAAAAAAAAAAAAAAAATGACCTTAACTAGCCATCGGTAGGGACTTAGTTAAGTATGTGGTGATGAGCTCACAGGATGGAATACTGTGTGTCACTATAAATGAAAGTGCTTCTTAAAAAGGTATATACTTAGAGAGAAATATATTTGTAAATATAACAACATTTATCAATATGTTTAGATAATTTAAAACTATATTTATAAATAGACAAATACGTATATGTATTTAAGATATCTGAGTTGTACTGTTAGGTTAAGAAAAGCAACTTTTAAGCATTTTTTTTTTTTTTTTTTTTTGAGACGGAGTCTCGCTCTGCCGCCCAGGCTGGAGTGCAGTGGCCGGATCTCAGCTCACTGCAAGCTCCGCCTCCCGGGTTTACGCCATTCTCCTGCCTCAGCCTCCCCAGTAGCTGGGACTACAGGCGCCCGCCACCTCGCCCGGCTAGTTTTTTGTATTTTTTTAGTAGAGACGGGGTTTCACCATGTTAGCCAGGATGGTCTCGATCTCCCGACCTCGTGATCCGCCCGTCTCGGCCTCCCAAAGTGCTGGGATTACAGGCTTGAGCCACCGCGCCCGGCCAAGCATTTTTAACAATATGATTCTTTTTTTTTTTTTTTGAGACAGGTTCTCATTTTGTCACCAAAGTTGGAGTGTGGTGAACACGGCTCACTGCAGCCTCCATCTCCTGGGCTCAAGTGATTCTTCTGCCTCCGCCTCCCAAGTAGTGGGGACCACAGGCATGTGCCACCTGGCTAATTTTTTTAATTTTTTATTTATTTTGTAGAGATGGGGGCTTCACTATGTTGCCCAGGCTGGTCTCTAACTCCTGGCCTCAAGTCATCCTTCCACCTCAGCCTCCCAAAGTGCTGGGATTACAAGGATGAGCAACTGTGTCCAGTTTCAGCTCACTGCAACCTCTGCCTCCCGGGTTCAAGCAATTCTACCTGCCTCAGCCTCCTGAGTAGCTGGGGTTACAGACGCCTGCCACCACACCCAGCTAATTTTTTTTTTTTTTGTATTTCTTTAGTAGAAACGGGGTTTCGCCATGTTGGCCAGGCTGGTCTCAAACTTCTGACCTCAGGTGATCCGCCTGTCTCGGCCTCCCAAAGTGCTGGGATTACAGGCGTGAGCCACCACACCAGGCCTCCAATCACATTTTTATAAAACAAATGAAGCTATGCTATATGTCCATCCATATGTGCTCTATGACAGTAAGTGAAGAGAAGGAAACTCGGCAAAGTACATACCAAATGTCAACAGTGTTCATCTCACCAGTAGGACTGAGCTACAGATTCCAGGAATGCGATCATTTTTATAAGAAGCCAGATTTTGTAGGCAGAAAGCACAATCGGATACTTTTTACGAGAAAGGAGGCAGGAGTTGAGGAGGCAGGTGGGCAGCAGAGGCTGTGTGCGTGGGTCTTGCAGAGAGGGGGCCAGAGCAGCCCTTTTTTTGCACCCCTGTGTCAGGCTCTGGAGCAGAAGGATTTCTCTTGGGCATGGTGGGTCTTTACCTCTCTGTGAACTAGTCCCAAGGGCCCTCGGGGACACGCCACTCCCTGTGCACAGGGCAGGGTTCTCTGTCCCAGCCCCACGCAGGCGCTGCATGCTGGGGACTTGGAGGGGTCCCTGAGCAGGCACTGGGGACACCTCTGCACCCACAGAGGCGGCAGATCAGGAGCCGGGCATCAGAACTCACCAGGATGAAGAAGTACCAGGGCTGAGGCACGCCGAACTGCCCTGGGAAGACAGCCTCCATGTACCAGGTCACCAGGCCATAAAGCACAGAGTCCAGCAGCAGCATCCCCAGCACCTGCCCGAAGCAGAAGTCGTCGTCCACGTTGACGGGACTCAGGAGGTCTCGCCACTGGATGCCCATGCCTGGAAGACACACCAGGAAAGTGGCCTGAAAGCCAGCAGGCTGGGGGCCCAGGGACCCTGAAGCCCCTGGTGGCACGCGTGTGCACGTGTGACCTTGCACGGTCACTGCTTGGTCGGCATGCCTTTTCCCTTCCTGGTTTTATAACAAGTTGGACAGCTTTCTTCAAGTCTGGAAGATAAATGCAGATTACAAAATCATTAAGTCACAGACTAGCAACAGCTCATTCACTGACTAGACGGGCCTGCAATTAATCTGTGACATATATGCACATATGTACACACATACATATGCACCCACATCTATGATTTCGCTAAGGCCAATGTGGGTCAATGTGCATTTAGCATAAATCTTTTTTTTTTTTTTGAGATGGAGTCTTGCTCTGTCGCCTAGGCTGGAGTGCAGTAGTGTGACCTTGGCCCACTGCAACCTCTGCCTCCGCAGTTCAAATGATTCTCCTGCCTCAGCCTTCAGAGTAGCTGGGATTACAGGAGCATGACACCACACCTGGTTAATTTTTTTTTTTTAGATGGAGTCTCACTCTGTTGCCAGGCTGGAGTGCAGTGGCACGATCTCGGCTCGCTGCAACCTCCTCCTCCCGTGTTCAAGTGGTTCTCCTGCCTTAGCCTCCCGAGTAGCTGGGACTACAGGGGCACGCCACCACGTCCAGCTAATTTCTGTATTTTTAGTAGAGATCGAGTTGCGCCATGTTGGTCAGGATGGTCTCGATCTCTTCACCCCATCATCCGCCTGCCTCGGCCTCCCAAAGTGCTGGGATTACAGACGTGAGACACCATGCCCCACCAATTTTTGTATTTTTAGTAGAGACAGGGTTTCGCCATGTTGGCCAGGCTGGTCTTGGACTCCTGACCTTGAGTAATCTACCCACCTTGGCCTCCCAAAGTGCTGGGATTACAGGTGTGAGCCACCCCATCTAGCCTAGTATTACTCTTTTTTCACATTTTAATTTTGTAGTGACGGGGTCTTGCTATGTTGTCCAGGCTGGTCTCAAACTCCTGCCTCAAATTCCTTCTTCCTGCCTTGGCCGTAAGTCTTTTTTAATCACAGAAATATTTCAAACATGTGTAAAGCTCTCTTTAATGGAGCTCATGTTTCTCATCTTCTCTCTGGTTTGCCAACATTGCAGTCCTGACAGCGCTGGGGATCTGTGTATCCAAACACCTTCTGTTTGGCCAAGGACCCCGAAGAAAATAATGCTCTCCAGCCTTGGTGAATTTGCACTTTCAAACAACCAGAGATTTGTCTGTTTTAAGAAAATTCACTCTAGCTGGGTGTGGTGGCTCACATCTGTAATCCTAGCACGTTAGGAGGCTGACACAGGAGGACTACTTGAGGCCAGGAGTTTGAGACCAGCCTAGGCAACACAGACAAATTAGCCAGGTATGGTGGTACGTGCTTGTGGTCCCAGCTACTCAGGAGGCTGAGGTGGGAGGATCACTTGAGTCTGGAAAGTCGAGGCTACAGTGAGCTATTATCATGCTACTGCACTCCAGCCTGGGCAATGGAGTAAGACCCTGTGTCTAAAAAAAAATTGTTAAAAAGAAAGCAAAAGAACAAAGTCTACATTTTATCAACACACTAGGAAACGTGGAAACACAGATAATGTAAAAGCTAAAGTGTCAGAAGACACTGCCGACTGCAAAGAATCATTCTAATGAAAGACAAAGCAACACTGGACACTCCCACCTCCTTCCACAGACCCAGACCTTTGCAAGCTGCAGCTAGGAACTGCATGGTGCCATGGCTTGACTGGGCCCCCCAAATTCATGTGTTGGAGACTTGACCCCCAATGCAGCAATGTTGGGAGGGGGCCTAACTGGAGGGTCTCAGGCCAGGTTTGGTGCCCATGGCGGGCCTTGCAGAATGAGAGCCCATAGGCCAAAGGCTGACCAACGAAGTGTTTTACTTAATTAATTTCATAAAAATTAAGAAAAAAAGTGAGTCGTGATGGTGCCATTGCACTCCAGGCTGGGTGACACAGTGAGACCCTGTCTCAAAAAACAAAAAAGAAAAGAAAAAAAATGCTGTCATTTATCACTTGTTTCTCTCTCAGGCGTCTCTGCTGCCATCACTAGTCAATGCAGAAGGCACTGGGAAGATGCTAATTCTACCCTTTACTAAGAGCAGTGGTTCATCAGAAGCCCTCAAAACCAGCCAGCCTCAGTGGCTCACACCTGTAATCTTAGCACTTTGGGAGGCCAAGGGCAGGTCACGAGGTCAAGAGTTCAAGACGAGCCTGGCCAACATGGCAAAACCCCTCTGCTAAAAATACAAAAAAATTAGACGGGCATGGTGGTGCATGCTTGTGATCCCAGGTACTTGGGAGGCTGAGGTGCGAGGATCACTTGAGCCCATAGGCAGAGGTTGCAGTGAGCCAAGATCACATCAGTGCCCTCCAACCTGGGAAACAGAGTGAGATTCTGTCAAAAAAAAAAAAAAAAAGTCCTTAAAACCCTAGACTCTGAGATCTCTGATGTAGTAATTTTTTTTTTTTTTTTGGGATGGAGTCTGTCGCCCAGGCTGGAGTGCAGTGGCATGATCTCAGCTCACTGCAAGCTCCGCCTCCCGGGTTCATGCCATTCTCCTGTCTCAGCCTCCCAAGTAGTTGGTACTACAGGCACCCGCCACCATGCCCAGCTAATTTTTTGTGTTTTTAGTATAGACAGGGTTTCACCGTGTTAGCCAGGATGGTCTCGATCTCCTGACCTCATGATCTGCCCACCTCGGCCTCCCAAAGTGCTGGGATTACAGCCATGAGCCACTGTGCCCAGCCTCTCTGATATAATCATTTTGAATGTCTCAGGAAGCTGGAAGAGGCCAGATGTGGTGGCTCACACCTGTAATCCTGGCTATTCAGGAGGCTGAGGCAGGAGGATAGCTTGAGGTCAGGAGTTTGAAACCAGGCTGAGCAACATAGTTAGACCCCATCTCTATAAAATATTTAAAATTTAAAAAAAAAAAAAATGAAAGCTCAAAGAGGCTCAGGTCATTGAGTTAGATCCCAGCATCAGTCAGATATGTGTGTGATGCCAGCGCTGCTGGATGTTCCAACCCTCTTGTCCTCCGAGCTTTGGGTTTCTTCGGCCCACTGCCCTGTGGCTCCCATCACCTGTGGCTGTGCCATGCAGCTGAGCTTCCCTCGCCCGGGGCCGTGCCCAGCTACCCAGCCCACACTCAGCACTGTCTGCGGATGCTGCTGCCTTCAGCGGTCCCAACAGCCTACCAACCGTCCCAGGTGGAGCCTTGCTGTTGGCGGCACTTGTGTCTGGGTGCTCTCGAAGGTTACTGATTCAGAAAGAACAGGCTGGGCAAGGCAAACACTCACCTTTCGCCTCAAATTTCCCGATGAGCTGGGCTCCCATTGCCATGGCAACGTTGGACAGGAGGCAGGAGCAGAGCTTCTGGCTCAGAGTCATCCAGTTGTACCGAGGGGCCACGAAGAAGTAGGGGATGTAGGTGAAGAAGTAGAGAAAACCGCCGAAGGCTGCTGCCATGTTGGCTGCAGGTGTTGGAAGACCGGGGGGGCATGAGCGTCAGTGCCCTCAGAAGGGGCTTGGGCTCCCAGGGGTACAGGGAAGCCCCTCCTCCTGGGGCCGAGCCACCCAACCTGCTCCCGGCACCTGCCGTCCACACGAGACACAAGCCCCGGCACGGGTGGGGACATCAGGCGTGGCCAGCAGCCTCTTCTCCAAGTGGTGCCCCCATCCCAGGGACCCCCACACCAACAGCTCCAGCCCCTCCTCTGCCTCCCATCCAGCTGCCTCCCTGACACCGCACACCTGACGTGGCTGATCCCAAGCCCCTGATTCCCGCCTAAGCCCCATTTCTGCCTGGGCTGCCGGATCTCTCTCTTTCGTTCATTCATTCATTCGTCAGATACGCGCTGAGCACCCACTCTTTTCCAGGCACGAGGGAGGCAGCCCCACATAAAACAGAGAAAACCCCTCCCCTCCCATGCCTGGAATCTAGCGGGGAGACAGAGAGCAAGGTGTGCTGGATGGAGACACATGCTGGATGCAGCAAGGAGGCGCAGGATGGGAGAAGAGGCTCCCGACAGCCGGAAAGGCTTCGAGGAGGTGACGTGTGAGAAGGACCCGGAAGACGTGAGTGAGTGGATTACTGAGAGCGGAGAGATGGGCATGCTTTCTGTCCATGCCAGCAGTGCTCAAACTCTTTGGTTTTCTTTCTTTTTTTTTTTTCCTTTTGAGATTGAATTTCCCTCTGTCACCTAGGCTGGAGTACAGTGGGGCTCACTGTAGCCTCTACCTCCTGGGCCCGAGGTCCTCCCACCTCCAGCTAGGGAGAGTAGCTGGGACCAACAGGCATGCAGTACCATGCCTAGCTAATTTTTAAATTTTTTTTTATAGAGATGGGTCTCCCTACTTTGTCAGGGCTAGTCTAATGCTCCTAGGCCCAAGGGATCCTCCCGCCTCGGCCTCCCAAAGTGTTGGGATTACACGTCTGAGCCACCGTGCCTGGCCATCAAAATCTTTGGTCTTAAGACCCTTTTTTATCCTTAAAAATTATTAAGGAGGCTGGGCGCAGTGGCTCACGCCTGTAATCCCAGCACTTTGGGAGGCTGAGGCTGGTGGATCATGAGGTCAGGAGATCGAGACCATCCTGGCAACCACGGTGAAACCCTGTCTCTACTGAAAATACAAAAAAATTAGCCAGGCGTGGTGGCGGGCGCCTGTAGTCCCAGCTTCTAGGGAGGCTGAGGCAGGAGAATGGTGTTAACCGGGGAGGTGGCGGAGCTTGCAATGACCGGAGATCGCACCACTGCACTCCAGCCTGGGCGACAAAGCGAGACTCCAGCCTGGGCGACAGAGTGAGACTCTGTCAGAAAAAAAAAAAAAAGAAGAAGAAGAAGAAAGGGGGTTGTTATAGTTAAAAAGAAAAAGAAATTAAGAAGCCAGGCATGGTGGCTCATGCCTATAATCCCAGCACTCTGGGAGACGGAGGTGGGAGGATCACTTGAGGTCAGGAGTTTGAGACCAGCCTGGACAACATGGCAAAACCCAGTTTCTACTAAAAATACAAAAATTAGCCAGGCATGGTGGCAGGAGCCTGTAATCCCAGCTATTTGGGAGGCTGAGGCAGGAGAATCGCTTGAATCCGGGAGGCGGAGGTTGCAGTGAGCCAATTGTGCCACTATACTCAGCCTGGGCAACAGAGCGACACTCCGTCTCAAAACAAAAAGAAAAAAAAAAAGTACTTAAGAGATGTGAAAGACTGAGAGATACCTCCTCACACCCATTAGGATGGTGACTATAAAAAACAATCAATCAGAAAACAACAGGTGTTCAGGAGGATGCAGGAGGCTGGCAACCTGTGCACTGCTGGTGGGAATACCAAGAGGTACAGACAGTGCAGGAAAGACAGTCTGGCAGTTTCTCAAAAGTTAAACACGGAATTGCCATAGGATTCAGCAACTTCACTTCTGGGTGTACACCCAAAGAATTAAAAGCAGGGACCCGTGTCCAGCACAGCACACTCATAACAGCCACAAAGTAGGGGCACCCAAGAGTCCGTCGACAGATGAACAAGTAAACAAAATGTGGCCCATCTATACTATGGAATATCATCTAGTCTTGAAAAGGAGGGGAATTCAGGCTTCAACACAGAGGAACCTTGGGGATGCTATGCTCAGTGAAATAAGCCAGGCACAGCATATAAACACTGTACGATTCCTCTTACATGAAGTCCCTAGAGTCATCAAACTCATAGGGACAGGAAGTAGGAGGCTGGTTTCCAGGGAATGGGGGCGGGGGAGTCAGTGTTTCACAGGGACTGAGTTTCAGTCGGGAAACATGAAAACTATTCTGAAGGTGGACATGGGGGTGGCTGCACAACGACGTGAATACTTAAATCGGCCACAGTGGTAATTTTTTCTTTTTTTTTGAGACCAAGTTTTGCTCTTGTTGCCCAGGCTGGAGTGCAGTGGCGTGATCTTGGCTCACCACAACCTCTGCCTCCCGGGTTCAAGCGATTCTCCTGCCTCAGCCTCCCGAGTAGCTGGGATTACAGGCATGGGGCACCATGCCCGGCTAATATTGTATTTTTAGTAGAGACTGGGTTTCTCCATGTTGGTCAGGCTGGTCTCGAACTTCCAACCTCAGATGATCTGCCCACCTTGGCCTCCCAAAATGCTGGGATTAAAGGCGTGAAGCACCACGCCCAGCCTTTTTTTTTTCCTTTTCTTTTCTTTTTTTTTTTCTTCAGACGGAGTCTTGCTCTGTTGCCAGGCTGGAGTGCAGTGGCACAATCTCGGCTCACTGCAACCTCCGCCTCCTGGGTTCAAGCAATTCTCCTGCCTCAGCCTCCCGAGTAGCTGGGACTACAGGTGCCCGCCATTACAATCACGCCCGGCTAATTTTTGCTTTTTTTTTTTTTTTTTGGAGAGATGAGGTTTCACCATGGTGGCCAGGATGGTCTCGATCTTCTGACCTCATGATTCACCCGCCTCAGCCTCTCAAAGTGCTGGGATTACAGGCGTGAGACGGCGTCCGGCCATAAATTGTATGGATTTTACACACACACACACACACACACAGAACAGTCTGATGAGATACTACCAGAAATCTCATTGAAATTCTAACCAAAGACACATGAGCCCTCAGATCGAAATGTTCATAAAGAAAAATCACACCTAGACTTTCAGCAAACTTCCCACCAACAATGAGTATCAGATGGCAATAAGATAACATTATAAAATTGCCAAGGGAGAGTACCTATCTGTGGAGAATTTCACAGGCAGCTAAAATACTATACAGGAGTGAGGGCAAAATAAAGACACCTTTGGACGTACAAAGTGAAAAGCATCGACCACTCACCAATACCTACTAGAAGAACTACTCAAAGATGTGCTTCGACACAGAGAAGAGTGACTCTAAAGAGGCTGGGTACACGAAAATCACATGCACATCAAATATGTTGGTAAAGCACAGGAATGGCACATAGGAAACAACTGTTTATGATTTTTTTTTTTTTTTGAGATAGGGTCCCTCTCATTACCCAAGCTGGAATGCAGTGTTACAAACTCAGCTCACTTCAACATCTGCCTCCTGGGCTTAGGCAATCCTCCCATCTCAGCCTCCCAAGTAGCTAGGACCACAGGGCTGTGCCACCACACCTGGCTAATTTTTATTTTATTTATTTATTTATTTATTTATTTGAGACGGAGTCTCGCTGTCGCCCAGGCTGGAGTGCAGTGGCACGATCTCGGCTCACTGCAAGCTCCACCTCCCGGGCTCACGCCATTCTCCTGCCTCAGCCTCCTGAGTAGCTGGGACTATAGGCACCGCCACCATGCCTGGCTAATTTTTTGTATTTTTAGTAGAGATGGGGTTTCACTGTGTTAGCCAGGATGGTCTCCATTTCCTGACCTCATGATCCGCCCTCCTTGGCCTCCCAAAGTGCTGGGATTACAGGCGTGAGCCACTGTGCCCGGTCACCTGGCTAACTTTTAAACTTTTTTTTTAGAGGGTTTTTCCATGTTGCCTAGGCTGGTCTTAAACTCCTGGGCTCAAGTGATCCTCCTGCCTTGGCCTTCTAAAGTGCTGGGATTACAGGTGTGAGCTACCATCCCTGGTCACTTAGGTTTTCTTAAATGATAAAACAAACTAGACAACAATAAAAGTTAGGAGGTCAGGCATGTTGGCTCACACCTGTAATCCCAATGCTTTGAGAGGCTGAGGTAGGAGGATCACTTGAGATCAGGAGTTCCAGACCAGCCTGGGAAACATGGTGAGAACTCATCTCTAAAAAAAAAAAAAAAAAAAAAGCTGGCCGGGCGCGGTGGCTCACGCCTGTAATCCCAGCACTTTGGGAGGCCGAGACGGGCGGATCACGAGGTCAGGACATCGAGACCATCCTGACTAACACAGTGAAACCCCGTCTCTACTAAAAAATACAAAAAACTAGCCGGGCGAGGTGGCGGGCGCCTATAGTCCCAACTACTCGGGAGGCTGAGGCAGGAGAATGGCGTGAACCCGGGGGGCGGAGCTTGCAGTGAGCTGAGATCCGGCCACTGCACTCCAGCCTGGGTGACAGAGCGAGACTCCGTCTCAAAAAAAAAAAAAAAAAAAGCTAGGTGTGGTGGCACGTACTGGTGGTCCGAGCTACTCAGAAGGCTGAGGCCGGAAGACAGCTTGAGCCCAGCAGTTCAAGGCTGCAGTGAGCTGTGTCTGTGCCACTGCACTCCAGCCTGGGCAACAGAATAAGAGGCAATCTCAAAAAAAAAAAAAAAAAAGGGCCAAGCGCAGTGGCTCAACCTGTAATCCCAGCACTTTGGGAGGCCAAGGAGGGTGGATCATTTGAGGTCAGGAGTTCAAGACCAGCCTGGACAACATGGTGAAACTCCGTCTCTACTAAAAACGCAAAAAATAAAGAAAAAAAAAATTTGCCAGTCGTGGCGGCGTGTGCCTGTAATCCCAGCTACTCAGAAGGCTGAGACACAGGAATCACTTCAACCCCAGAGGCAGAGATTGCAGTGAGCTGAGATCACACTACTGTACTCCAGACTGAGCAACAGAGCAACACTGTCTCAACTAAAAAAAAAAAAAAAAAAAAAAAAAAAAAAGGGAACCTCTAATAAGTACTTACAGTGGTGGTGAGGTTGGAGTTTTATCTGGGAGGAGGCTGGGCGTACTGAATAACTTCACTTTTTGGAATTTTAGAGGTAAGTAATTAAGTGAAACATTAAAGGCGATCACTAAAGAAAGAGAAACACAGCTTATAACCTCTGAACCATCCGAGGTAAAAGGCACGAGAGGAGACTTTATCAGCCCAACAGAAGGCAGGAAAGGAGAAGAAAGCAGCAAAGGAGAACGATAACAAAGTGAACACACACAATCCAGACACGAGAAACTACCTTCAGTGTAACTGTCACCGCAAGGCTCTGCGCACAGCTGGGCTCACTGTCCTCACTTTCGGCTCACAGTCCCTTTGGGCAGCTGGACAGCACTCGGCATGGCCGGCCACACACCTACCTTCTCTGAATTCTCCTTCTCCCTAAATTACGCTGACTCTCCTCCTCCCAGTCCAACTTTCCCCTGGTCAACTCCTTCCTGGGCAGGTCCACCAGGCCCCTCTCCCTTCCGATCACAGCCTCTGGGTTATTTCCATGCAGATGGCCTTTGGCCCCTTGGCAACCCCACTCTGCCCGATGACTGGGACTCACCTTTGCTGAAGAAGGTGCTGACCATGAAGCTGAAGGAGATGGTAGAGATGGCGAAGCACAGCAGGAAGGCCAGCACCAGGGAGGGGTCGCTGCGGGACAGCACGGCTACATCCGGCTTCACCTGCAGGACGCAGGCAGGAGTCAGGCGGGGCAGGCCGGCGGAGGTGGACCAGGAGGACTCCTGACCATCCCTGCTCACAGGGACCTGGCTCCACCAAGAGGAGTGGGACACCTACCGCTCCTCCCCCTGACGAGGGACAGACTCTCTCTGAAGTCGCTGACCACAGAGTTCTTCCCAAGAGGGCCCTCCTGGGGTACCCTGGCTCTCCCCGTCCTCCCCAGAGCCCCACCGACGCCACGCTCACCTTGACACAGAAGAGCAGGGTCATGAAGGAGGCAGCGATGAGGAGGAAGAGGAAGAATAAGAGGAACCAGGCGCTCCAGTGCAGCCAGCTGCTGAGCCCCATCATGCGCATGTACTCCTGGGGAGAGAAGCTGCCACGCTGCTGGGGGCCTGCCACTGCCCGCCAGGATGGCATGTGCCAGGCTGGACGGCAGCAGGCCTGAGTCCGACTGTCCCAGCAGCCCCGCATTTGACAACGTTTAACCCCGAGTGGAAAATAAAACTGCCCTCTCCTACCGTTCCGCTTCTTTTTTTTTGGAGACAGGGTCTCGCCGTGTCACCCAGGCTGGAGTGCAGTGGCACAGTCATAGCTCACTGCAGCCTTGAACTCCTGGACTCGAGCGAGCCTCCCATCTCACCCTTCTGAGTAGCTGGGACTACTGATGGCTGCCACCATGCCCGGTTCCTTTTAAAAATTTGTTGGTAGAGACAGGGTCTTACTATGTCCACCAGGCTCATCTTGCTCAAACTCCTGGGCTCAAGTGATCTGCCTGCCTCAGTCTCCCAAAGTGCTGGGATTACAGGTATGAGCCACTGCACCCGGCCAGCCTTCTATTCTGTGGAGTGATTCCACACTCCCAGTGCATGCTCCCCAGTCTTTCTTGGTACTTGAGATTGTCCCCCGAAGCTGTGCCATGTTCCCAACCACATCAACACCAGCCTCCTTGGCCATGAGACGTGACAGCAGATCAGACCATAGCTGTGGATGCCATAGCCATTCATTCCCTTGTCCTCCCCTACTCTGAAAGGAGGGGCCCAGAACCTCTGCAGAGAAGGATGAGGCGCAGTGATGGGACAGCTGTGACCACACCTTCCTTCCTCACCTGCCCCACCAAGGAGTCAGGAGTGGTGATGAGGAAACCCAGTTCCTCCACTGACCAAAAGTGCCTGGGGAGTCCTGGGGCGGTCACACTGACCAATATGGCAGCCAGCAGCCGGGTGTGGCCGTTTCAACTGAAGTTAATTAAAAATAAAGTTAAAAATTTAGCTCCTTCCTTCCTTCCTTCCCTCCCTCCTTCTTTCATTTCATTTTTCTTTTTTTTTCTTTTCTCTCTTTTTCTTTGCTTTCTCTCTCCTTCTTTCCTTCCTTTTTTCTGTTTTCTTTCTCTCTCTCTCTCCTCTCTTTCTCTCTTTTTCTTTCTTTCTTGGAGTCTTGCTCTGCTGCCCAGGCTGGAGTGCAGTGGCACGATCTCGGCTCACTGTAACCTCCACCTCCTGGGTTCAAGCGATTATCATGCCTCAGCCTCCCGAGCAGCTGGGATTACAGGTGCACGCTACCACGCCTGGCTAATTTTTGTATTTTTAGTAGAGACGGGGTTTCACCATGTTGTCCGGGCTGGTCTTGAACTCCTGACCTCAAGTGATCCACCTGCCTCAACCCAAAGTACTGGGATTACAGGTGTGTGCCAATGCCCAGGGTTAGCCCTTTCTTATGCATCATTTCTGACCTCCGGAACAGCGAGAAGAGGAGCACGATAGTCTCTCACATTGCCACTGCTTGGGTTCAGTTTCACGTTTTACCCTATTTGTTTGATCTGTGTATCTATACAAGTCTATGTGCAAACAATTTTTTTCAGAATCATTTTATAGCCCACTGCTGACTCCCTCAATGCTGCACAGTTTTATGAAAGTTATTTATGGCACCAAGCAGATCAACAACCAGGCAGCCTCAAAATGAGCCCCTGGCCAGGTGCAACGGCTCATGCCTGTAATCCCAGCACTATGGCAGGCTGAGATGGGAGGCTGAAATGGGAGAATTTCTTGAGGCCAAGAGTTTGAGACCAGCCTTGGCAATATAGAAAGACTTCCACCTCTGCAACAAAAAAAAATGAGCTGGCTGTGGTGGTGCACACCTGTAGTCCCAGCTACTTGGCAGGTGGAGGTGGGAAGATCACTGGAGCAAGGGGAGGTTGAGGCTGCACTGAGCAGTGTTTGCACCCCTGCACTCGAGCCTGGGTGGCAGAGCGAGACCCTGTCTCTAAGAAAAAATAATACTAGGCCAGGCGCGGTGCCTCATGTCTGTAATCCCAGCACTTTGGGAGGCCAAGGTGGGCGGATCATGAGGTCAGGAGATTGAGACTATCCTGGCTAACACGGTGAAACCCTGTCTCTACTGAAAATACAAAAAATTATCTGGGCGTGGTGGTGGCCGCCTGTAGTCCCAGCTACTCAGGAGGCTGAGGCAGGAGAATGGCGTGAACCCTGGAGGCAGAGCTTGCAGTGAGCAGAGACCGCGCGCTACTGCACTCCAGCCTGGGACACAGAGCGAGACTCTGTCTCAAAAAAACAAAAACAAAAACAAAAAAAGAAAAATTAATACCAAAACACCAAGCCCTTGGACATGGCCTCCCCAGGACAGCGCGGTTTCTAGAGTGTTGGGAAGTCAATGCGGGCAGTCACCTTCAGCCTCCTTTCTTTCTCCTGCACGACAGCACGGGCAATGGTGAGCGCAGTGTAGGTGAAGCTGAGCAGCAGCAGCAGGGGCAGCTGGTACTGGATGGCCACGAGGAAGGGGTCTGCAATGAACGGCGGGTACGGGAACCTCTTGATGGTCACCGTCAGTCTCTGGAACAGCTGGCGTGTGGCAGCATCAGCATGGTACTGCATGATGGCCCGGTCCACAGCATGCTGCACAGCCAGGAAGCCTTCCCGGATGTACCCTGGGTGCGGGAGCAGAAGATGGCCCAGCCACCTCAAGGAGCTGCTCTTGAGGGCAGAGGGCCATGTGCGTGGGGTCCATGGGGAAAGGGATGCTTGGGGCAACAGAGTGACTTCGGCTCAGGACCCCCATGGCGGCTCAGTGGTAACACGGGAGAAGGAAGGAAATGCACCACACACTGACAGCAAATGAGAAGAGTGATGTGATTGTCACTTCCACTCTGTAACTAACGCAACACACAAAAAAATCACACACATTCCCAGCACTTTGGGAGGCCGAGACGGGCGGATCACGAGGTCAGGAGATCGAGACCATCCTGGCTGACACGGTGAAACCCTGTCTCTACTAAAAAAAAAAACTAGCCGGGCGAGGTGGCGGGCGCCTGTAGTCCTAGCTACTCGGGAGGCTGAGGCAGGAGAATGGCGTGAACCCGGGAAGCGGAGCTTGCAGTGAGCTGAGATCCGGCCACTGCACTCCAGCCTGGGCGGCAGAGCAAGACTCCGTCTCAAAAAAAAAAAAAAAAAAAAAAAAAAAATCACACACATGATCACTTTTTTTTTTTTTTCCCCGAGATGGAGTCTTGCTCTGTGGCCCAGGCTGGAGTGCAGTGGCACGATCTTCACTCACTACAACCTCAACCTCCCAGGTTAAAGCGATTCTCCTGACTCAGCCCCCGCCAGTAGCTGGAACTACAGGCACCCGCCACCACACCCAGCTAGAACTACAGGCACCCGCCACCACACCCAGCTAAATTTTTTGTATTTTTATTAGAGACAGGGTTTCACCACGTTAGCTAGGATGACTCGATCTCCTGACCTCATGAACCATCCGCCTCAGCCTCCCAACGTGCTAGGATTACAGGCGTGAGTCACCATGCCTGGCCTTGTTTTTTTTTTTTTTTGAGACAGAGTCTCGCTTTCTCACTCAGGCTAGAGTGCAGTGGCACGATCTCAGCTCACTGCAACCTCTGCCTCCTGGGTTCAAGCAATTCTCCTGCCTCAGCCTCCCAAGTAGCTGGGATTATAGGTGCCCGCCACCATGCCTGGCTTTTTTTTTTTTTTTTTGTATTTTTAGTAGAGACGAGGTTTCACTATGTTGGCCAGCCAGGCTGGTCTCAAACTTCTCATCTCAGGTGATCCGCCTGCTTCAGCTTCCCAACGCTGGGATGACAGGTGTGAGCCACTGTGCCCAGCCGTGAGGGCTGAATTCTCATCAGGCGTATTAGTAGGAGTAAGGCATGGACATCTGGAGGCAAAACTGGGGCTACAATTGACCAGTCCCTGCGCCATGCCAGTCTCACACACGTTCTATTTCCTGGGGCTTTCCTAGGAGCTGGTTTTTCCAGCCAACTTTTCTTCCCCCTCAGGTTCTCTGTCTTGCTGAGGACTAATCAACTATTCTTAGTAACAAAACGTTTTTTTCTAACAAAAGATATTTGCTCTGTGTCATTTGCCACAAAGGTTTTCCCCAGTCTGCTACGTGTTTTTTTTTTTTTTAAATCACCATTAGGCCTTTTCATGTTGGGCAAATTTTCAGTTTGTACATGCTGAAATCTGTCAGTCTTTTCCTTTGAGATTGCTTTTCTCTTGCTTCCAAGCTTAGGGAATTGTTCCCCAAAAACAGGAGGGAGCTGACGAACTCCTGCCCAGTCCCCGGTCTCAGCAGCCAGTGTCCCCCACTGCAGTCCCCTGCTGCAGGCAGCAAGCATCATGTGTGACAGCCGGACATAGCTTCTCCTGAGCCCCAGGCTGGGTGACCTGTCAAAGGCCTTGCTCTGGGACCTCGCACATCCCATGCCAGGTCTTGTTCACCTTAGTTCCTTTTCTAGATGTAAAATCTTGCCCTAAAGCATTAGCCTGGTGGCAGCCCTGGTACCAGTAAGGGACATCGCTAAGCGCTGGCTGCATGCATGCTGCCTCCTGCCTGCCTGGTGCTTGTGTCTCAGAGTCAAGCCTCATGGAGGGACGGGACATTGCTGTGACTTTCATGGCAAACTTCCATGAGTTCTGCCTCCTGCCAGACCCGTGAAATACGGCGTTCTCCAGAACACCCTGGACTTCCACCCAGAACCTGTAGTCGGGTCTTGCCTGGCCTGACAGCTAAGCCTAGGCCTGTATCCAAGTCACTTCTTGGCTGTCCCTAGTTCAGTTCCAAGACAAGACTGTGCTTCAGAGGAGGCACATATTCCAACCGCTTGCCACGTCCACACGAAGACACACACTGATGGGGCATCAGAGTAACCAAGATCTGGCTTCCATGAACACCACACTGATTCCATCAAACCATGGATCAGGTACACAAGGACCACGGAGCTACAAATGCCAGTCAGTCTGTATACAGAGAAGGCCAGGAAGAAAAGGAAAATGTAAACCAAGCCCCAAGGACTCAAACTGAAGCTTTTAAAAGCTAAAATACAGCTAGGCGCAGTGGCTCAGGCCTGTAATCTCAGAACTTTGGGAGGCCGAGGCGGGTGGATCATGAGATCAAGAGATCGAGACCATCCTGGTCAACATGGTGAAACCCCATCTCTACTAAAAATACAAAAATTAGCTGGGCATGGTGGTGTGTGCCTGTAGTCCCAGCTACTTGGGAGGCTGAGGCAGGAGAATTGCTTGAACCCGGGACGCAGAGGTTGCAGTGAGCCGACGTTGCGCCACTGCACTCCAGCCTGGCGACAGAGCAAGATCTTGTCTAAAAAAAAAAAAAAAAAAAATAGGCCAGGTGCGGTGGCTCACGCTTGTAGTCCCAGCACTCTGGGAGGCCGAGGCGGGTGGATCACAAGGTCAGGAGATTGAGACCATCCTGGCTAACACAGTGAAACCCCATCTCTACTAAAAATACAAAAAATTAGCCGGGCGTGGTGGCGGGCGCCTGTAGTTCAAGTTACTCGGGAGGCTGAGGCAGGAGAATGGCGTGAACCCGGGAGGCGGAGCTTGCAGTGAGCCAAGATTGTGCCACCGCACTCCAGCCTGGGCGACAGAGACAGACTCCATCTCACAAAAAAAAAAAAAAAAGCCGAAATACAAATGTTTCATTCAAGAGCACGTCTTCGAGGATATAGGGAGAGGGCCTTCGCTATCTTCAAGGATTATTTTAGTCTTTTAGAAACCAGTTATGCTGGTGTTTTACTTTTCCTATAAACAAGAGTAAATGTTCCGAAAGTATTTCTTCAAGAAATACTTTAGAAAGGTGGGGCTGCCGCCATGTCACTGTCACTAGTCAACACCCCGGGCTGGTAACATGAACCCTAACCGAGCTTCTCACCAGGTTCTCCGCCATCAGGGGATGTAGGTTCCCTTGGCCCTGGGTTTGGGAAAAGCGGGAAAAGGGAAGTAGTGTGCCAGCCTTCTGTCTCTTTCAGGAAAAAGGAGCCTGTTTGGGTCCACATGTAATTTCTCCGTGTGTAACTGAACCGTAGGTGATATTTCACCTGTGGAAACAAAGAGAAAACCAGCTGTTCCGAGAGATCCAGACAGAGGAGCAAACAACAAGGTGGAGTGGGAGAGTGCTTGGGGGGCTGTCACCACCAAGGCTGTCACGGCCGAGAACTCACCACTCCCCCGCCTCTGAGAATCTCCAGTGGGCCCCGGAATGTCACACTGAGTGGTCCCTGTCCCAGCAGGAGCAGGGAGCCACACAGGGGCCCCTTTTGGGGGGTGGTTCTCGGCCATTCCTCTCTTAATTCCAATGTGAAATGCCACCAAGCGTTCAGGATCCCTGGCGGGCCACCAACCACAATGCTAGATGGACGTGATGGCTTCCTAATTTTAATGTCATCAGGTAAGCAAAAACCTCACTTTCGTTCTTTCCTTTTTTCTGCCAGATCGTATTTAAGTCCTAAATATCTGCTACTTTCCTTATCTATCTTATCAGACTCTGTCCACAGAGGCCTGGAGACCAGTAATGTCTTTCATAAAATGAGGGAACAGTAAGGAGCTTGGGGCGGCCACAGGTAGGTGCATTTTCTAACCTGTTCTGCCCCATGGGTTAAAATGTCACCAGGGTCCCCTTGGCAGGGACTGTGATGGTGCTATCAGACCCAAAGGAGAGACTGCTATTTACTCGCAGGCAGGCAGAGGTTTAAGGGAAAGCAGTGCCTTTTACAGGTTGAACTAGTGACGCGGGAGGAAGCGGAGGCCTTGCTGATGGGCTGCGACTGCTTGGCCCGGCCGCACGTCTCACCGCCAGCGGCAGGGGCTCCTTGCTGTGGTTGAAGGGGTGCTCGAAGACCACGGCGGCCAGCACGCTGGACGAGCGGTTGTCATACCTAATGTAGTCCTCAAAGTCCTTCTCAGAGGGAAAGCCGCGCACTGTGGAGAGAGAGCACGGGAGCTGTGGTTGCCCAATCTACCCTCCTCCTTGAAAAATCTGGGTGGTTCAGGTCACCAGCAGATGAAAGACGGCAAACCCTCTAGGGCTTTGTAAACCCTTCCTGAGACTCAAGGCGGCTTTCATCTTTGGCAGAGGGACAGGCTGCCATCAAGGAGTGCAGAACGGCAAGGTCAGGGCCCTAGGCAGGGGGTTCTCCCGGCGCGGTTTTTTGGAGCAGAGCTGGAGGCTCTGGGCAGCACCTGCAGCAAGGCCCAGTAGCGCAAACCCACCACCCACACTGTACTGGGCTCTACAGCCCGGGGTGGCTTCTCTGTCTCAAAACCAGAATGGTGTATTTTTAGAAATGGAGTGGACATTAACTCAGAGTGTCTCAAAGGTTTTTTCTATCATCCGGATACTCTTTTACAATTCAGAAAGGGTTTTACTGTCATCATTTTATGAGGGACCAAGGCACTTCCTCTGAGTGTTTGCTACGTGGAATTCAAGCCTGGCAGGTAAATGCCCAAATGAGGAAGGGAAAATGGACGACACCTTCCATCCCGATAGCAAAGGGTTAGGAACGGTGAGCAGCACACGCAGCGGGAGTTCCCTTCTCAGGCTTTCTCAGCACTGTTTTCAGAGCTGCCCACCCGAAACCACGTCCCAGAAAAGATTCTTGGTGCCACACGCTCAAACCGTGCCCTGCCCTTGTCACAAAAGGGCTTTCCTTGGCTCAAGTACACCCAGGCATCCCTGTAAAGTCCTGTCCACCCTGCTGACTGTCAGATGCAGTTCCAGGGCCTGGTACTGCTAAGGCTGCTGCACCTGCTGCTCCCCGGGGCCCTCGCAGCTCTGGACAGGTGGGCGGCCAGCCCTGGTCCCATTGTACAATGAGGCATGGCCACAGAGAAGGTGGGGGATTCCCTGGGTGGCTCAGCCACCGAGACGAGACTTGATGCTAGATGGGCTTGATGGCTTCCTGGTCTTCATGCCATCAGGCAAGCAAAAACCTCACTTTCTTTTTTCCTTTTTTCTGCCAGGTTGTATTTAAGTCCCAATATCTGCCACTTTTCTTGTCTATTTTATTGGACTCCGCTCATAGAGTCCTGGAGACCAGTAATGTCTTTTGTAAAATGAGGGAACAGAAAGGAGCCTGAGGCAAATGCAGGCAGGTGCATTTTCTTACCTGTTCTGCCCCATGGGTTAAAATGTCACCAGGGTCCCTTTGGTGGGGATTGAGACAGTGCTATCGGACCCAAAGGAGACTGCTATTTACTCGCAGGCAGGTAGAGGTTTAAGGGAAAGCAGTGCCTTTTACAGGTTGAAGTAGTGATGTGGGAGGAAACAGAGGTCAGGTCTGGACAGGGTGAGCTCCTCACCCAGCTGCTTCGCAGATCCTGGGCTTGACCCCTGCCTGCCCAGCCCCGCGGAGACACCACCAGGTCCGGCACCGAGAGCCCTGGCATGTCTCACCTCGCATGTTGATCACAAGTGCCCTGCGCACTGTCTCGGAGACGGTCTTGGCAGCGTCACTGTGAGAAGGGATGTAGGCGAGCTCCCAGGTGTCTCCCGGCGGAGGGAAGGTGAAGAACAGAGGCAGCTCCTGGATGGACTGGCCTGGGTAGATGGTGGCATTGGGCACATTTTCCGACTGAATCTTCAAGCGAAGCCAGATCAGGATCCCAGAAAACAGCAATGGCAGGAAGAGTTCCAGGACCGTCACCAGGACTTTCCGCTTCTGGAAGAGATACAACAGGGCACACTGATGCGCTGCAAAGCAGAATCAGGGGCATGCAAACAACCCCTCCCTCAAGGGTGTCCCCAGAAGCCTTGGGGCTGGGCACGCAGCTGACCTCCCTCCGGGGTCTGGACGCACCTGCAGGGTGTAGTTCTTCCAGAGGAGGAGCGCCAGCTGCCTGAGCACAGCCATCGTCTTGCTGGAAAGGACGCCCAGTGCTAGTTACAGACCAAAGACAGAGAGCATGGGTGCGCAATGAGAGTGGGGATGTGGGGGAAAAGCCACGGACCCTTTTTCCTCCACGTCTCTCACCGTCTTTTGTGTCATTTTAACTCCAAACACCCCTGGAAGTAAGGGGACAAGGCCTGGGGCATGCCCACCCTCAATGCTCTACCCTGCATACACAAAGAGCACTGTCTTTTTGGCTGGGCACAGTGGCTCACGCCTGTAATCCCAACACTTTGGGAGGCCGAGGCAAGTGGATCACTTGAAATCAGGAGTTCGAGACCAGCCTGGCCAACATGGTGAAACCACCTCTACTGAAAATACAAAAATTAGCTGGGTGTGGTGGCGGGCACCTGTAATCCCAGCTACTTGGGAGGCTGAGGCAGGAGAACTGCTTGAACCTGGGAGGCGGAGGATGCAGTGAGCCAAGGTCATGCCGCTCACTCCATCCTGGGGGCAACGGCGTAAGACTCTGTCACAAACAAACAGACACCAAAGAAAACCAAAGAGCATAGTCTTTTTGGAGCCTGACTTGTTCCTTGCTGAATGGAAGATCAATGACATGCTTTTTATGTGCACTGTGACTTCTGTAGTGGTTTTTAAAATTGTTTTTGTTTTTTTTGAGACAGGGTCCTACTATGTTGCCCAGGTTGGAGTGCTGTGGTGCGATCACAGCTCACTGCAGCCTCAAACTCCCGGGCTTGTGATCCTCCCGCTTCAGTCTCCCGAGTACCTGGAACTACAGGTGCATGCCACCACACCTGGCTAGTGTTTTTAATTTTTAGTAGAGACCAGGTCTTGCTCTATTTCCCAGGCTGGTCTCAAACTCCTGGCCTCAAGCAATCCTCCAGCTTCATCCTTGTAGTGCTATTTATCATTTGATAAATGCTACTGGGATGTTCTCGGTGGTTAATATGGATTTGCTATTTATTAGCAAAATATTCAGGCTTTTAGAATTCCACGCCCTTTATTCTTAACCGACACTGAACTCATAAAAGAAAACTCAGCTGGGCGCGGTGGCTCACGCCTGTAATCCCAGCACTTTGGGAGGCTGAGGTG
This sequence comes from Macaca fascicularis, assembly GCF_037993035.2. Classification (NCBI taxonomy): domain Eukaryota; kingdom Metazoa; phylum Chordata; class Mammalia; order Primates; family Cercopithecidae; genus Macaca; species Macaca fascicularis. The sequence goes on from NC_088394.1 coordinate 3,097,906, forward strand.
GGCAGATCATGAAGTCAGGAGATCGAGTCCATTCTGGCTAACATGGTGAAACCCCATCTCTACTAAAATTACAAAAAATTAGCCGAGTGTGGTGGCGGATGCCTGTAGTCCCAGCTACTCAGGAGGCTGAGGCAGGAGAATGGCATGAACCCGGCAGGTAGAGCTTGCAGTGAGGCGAGATCACGCCACTGCACTCCAACCTGGGCAACAGAGCAAGACTCCGTCTCAAAAAAAAAAAAAAAAAAAAAACCTCAACATAGTCTCCTGGGTGATTCTTAAGGCTTGGAGAGAGCTGTGGAGGGAAGGGGAAAAGAAGGGCTTGGAATTGGGACCGCCACTGGCCTTGCTGCCCCGGAGCAGGCCTGGGTAGACAGACATGCTGGTGGGGCCATCAGTCACACCCTCTCCTTGGCCCTAAAGACTGGTTTTTCCTGTTGTTATTACAGGTACTGGCATCAGAGCCTCGCAGCAAAAGACTAGCCATTTTCTTTTTCTTCTTCTTCTTTTTTTTTCTGAGACAGAGTCTTGCTCTGTCACCCAGGCTGGAGTGCAGCGGCGTGATCTTGGCTCACTGGAACCTCCGCCTCCTGAATTCAAGCGATTCTCCTGCCTCAGCCTCCCAAGTAATTGGGATTGCAGGTGCCTGCCACCATGCCTGACTCATTTATATATTTTTAGTAGAGATTCAGTTTCACCATGTTGGTCAGGCTGATTTTGAACTCCTGACCTCAAAGGATCTGCCCATCTCAGCCTCCCAAAGTGCTGGGATTATAGGCGTAAGCCACTGTGCCCAGCTGCCATTTTCATCTTTACCACTTATCCAACGAAAATTCATCCAAAAAATAATCTATCCTATATTATATAGGAACATGACATTTAAGTCTAGCACATATAATGGGGAAAAAATCTGCGAAAAGATGATCAAATTCAAGTGATAGCAGAAACGAGAGCTTAGATCCGTAAAGGTATTCCCTCAATTTAGGTAAAATCTGTCTTACTAAATTTCAAATATCAGAAACAGAAGCTAGATGTGGTGGCTCATGCTTGTAATCCCAGCACTTTGGGAGGCCGAGGCAGGAGGATCCCTTAAGCCCAGGAGTTCGAGACCAGCCTGGGCAACATAGCAAGACCCTATCTCTATACAAATTAAATTAAATTAAATTAAAGGAACAGAGACACTGGACTCAGAGTGTTGAGTTCATGAGATGCTAACCTGCTAGAGAAGTAGGTGGTCTGAATAAGTTCAGGTAGGCGCTGCAACACCCAGGAAATAAGAGAAACGTGCTCTGAAAGCTGAGCGCACAGAGGGCGAGGCGTGCAGACGTGGCTGCTCTGTCCTGGAGAGGCAGGGAAGGCGATGGAGGAGGGGCAGTCTAGAGAGCGGGTGCTGGTCCACCCGCTACAACTGCAGGCAGAGAGGAGTCCTTCCTGCTCAGCGTCCTTCATGTGCGGAAAAGCCTCCTTGACTCACAGTGGAGGAGTTTCAAGTTCAGTTGCTCAGCTCCACGCTCATGGCTGATCCAAACCCAACGTCATCCATCAGCCAGGTTAAGATGGCATGGGATAGAAAGGCAAACAATTAGTGAGTCGTTCCTACATCACCATGAGCCAGCGCTCCCCGACACTGCCCCGGAGACTCCAGTGCGCGGGGAAGGCGGTTGTTTGTTTTTTGTACATGACCCATTTTACTTTTGGTTTGGTTTCAGTCCATTGAAAATCATTTCTATCAAGGTTCTTTTTAAATTAAAACTCTTGCTTTTTTTTTTTTTTTAAGGATGTGGCTGTTATATCTAATCATATTCAAAATTTATGCTTTAAAGGGCAGTCAATAAATATTTACATGAAACACAACTGCACCCAGTTAAGAATTAATTTAAAGGCCGGGCGCGGTGGCTCAAGCCTGTAATCCTAGCACTTTGGGAGGCCGAGACGGGCGGATCACGAGGTCAGGAGATCGAGACCATCCTGGCTAACACTGTGAAACCCCGTCTCTACTAAAAATACAAAAAACTAGCCGGGCGAGGTGGCGGGCGCCTGTAGTCCCAGCTACTCCGAAGGCTGAGGCAGGAGAATGGCCTAAACCCGGGAGGCGGAGCTTGCAGTGAGCTGAGATCCGGCCACTGCACTCCAGCCCGGGCTACAGAGCAAGACTCCGTCTCAAAAAAAAAAAAAAAAAAAAATTAATTTAAAATATGACTTTTAATGAATCGTATTGTTAAAAAGTGAAGAAATTAAAGCTAAAATAGTATGAGGTGCTAATAAGTGGCAACTTAATAAATGATCCCAATTTTTTGAAAATTAATAAGGTAGAAGACCCGTCTCAAAGTCAGTTGCTGATGATGAATAAAACAGCAGTGACTTAAAGACACACATTAAGTCCCGTGGTTTATAAAAGGTTTCTAGAAGTGGTTTAGGCAAAAAGAGGAGGCCAGTGCCTCCGTTTGGGGCCATCATCCCAGGGAAATACATTCCAGATGGGCGTGGGCTTGGCTGAGATGAACGTTCTGCCTCTACCAAGAGAGGAATATAAAACAGTCACGGTTCAAAGAAGTCTTCTGGTTAGAGGAACAGACAACTTCCCTTACTGGAAGTCTGGTCAAGAAAGGAAAGATCCCCATGCTTAATCTTGTCCTCTCCAGTCCCAGGGCTGGGAGAGGTCAGAAAGACAGACCACCCACCTTCCCACACAGGCTGCAGGGCAGTACCGGGGAACTGACCTGGGTCCCAGGAGAGGCTCCGCACAGCAGGTCTCCCTTCAGGACTACAGGGGAACTGGCCAGGAGGAGGCAGCTCCACACAGAGGGCTCCGGGGTGGGGCCTGAGAGCCTCTGGAGTGGGGCAGGGCAGCCCTGAGGTTTGGGAACACCGTGGCCTCGCAGGACATCAGGAGGGGCCCAGGGCTCACGGGCATGACTCTCCGGCACCTTTGGACAGATGGAGGGTATTTTGAGTGTAATTTGGAAAATAATTATAAGACACCTCTTACCAAGTTAGAAAATAGCAGAGCAAAATAGACTTTGAGTATGTTACTTAAAACTGAGCAGATCTGATAACAAAAAATTTTGGATTTAGAAAATAAAACATCTGGCCGGGCACAGTGGCTCACGCCTGAATAATTCCAGCACTTTGGGAGACTAAGCTGGATGGATCACCTGGGGTCAGGAGTTTAAGACCAGCCTAGCCAACATGGCAAAACCCCATCTCTACTAAAAATACAAAAATTAGCCGGATGTGGTGATGGGCACCTGTCTCAGCTACTCGGGAGGCTGAGGTGGGAGGATCACTTGAACCCGGGAGGCAGAGGTTGCAGTGAGCCGTGAGCCGAGATGGTGCTCACTCAGAGTCATCAACTCCGAGATGACTCTGTCTCAAAAAAAAATTTTTTTAAAAGAATATAAGCTCTACTTTTTTTTTTTTTTTTTTTTTTTTTGAGACAGAGTTTCACTCTTGTTGCCCAGGCTGGAGTGCAGTGGTGCCATCTCAACTCACTACAACCTCCACCTCCCAGGTTCAAGCGATTCTCCTACCTCAGCCTCCCAAGTAGCTGGGATTACAAGCACCCGCCACCACATCCAGCTAACTTTAATAGAGACGGGCCTTCACCATGTTAGCTAGGCTAGTCTCAAACTCCTGACCTCAAGTGATCCACCGACATTGGCCTCCCACAGTGTTGGGATGACAGGCGTGAGCCAGTGTGCCTGGCCAGAAGCTCTGCTTTTCTACTTGTAAGCACTCTGCTTCTACAGTCTCCTCATCCTCTCCTGGCTTCTGGCAGCATCACCCTTTTGCAGACGAAGAAACAAGGAGGAAACGCCTGGCCCAAAATCACACAGCAAGAAGCTGCAAAGTCAGGATTTGAACGTTGGCTAGTTTCAACTTCCAAGTCTGTCTTCTAACTACTACACTACCACATCCTGTGTGTCCTAAAAACACAGAACAACTTCCAACTTCATACAAGTTTTGCATATCACTCCTAGAACATAACATCAGAAATTGAAAGGTAAAAAAGACTCCTAAGCCCCACCACCTCAATAAAAGTTTTCTTTTCTTTTCTTTTTTCTGAGACAGAGTCTCGCTCTGTCACCCAGGCTGGGCATGATCTCGGCTCACTAAAACCTCCACCTCCCAGGTTCAAGTGATCCTCCTGTCTCAGCCTCCCAAACAGCTACAGGCACATGCCACCACGCCCGGTTAATTTTTTGTATTTTTAATAGAGACGAGGTTTCGCCATGTTGGCTAGGCTGGTCTCAAACTCCTGACCTCAAGTGATCCGCCTGCCTCGGTCTCCCAAAGTGCGGGGATTAAAGGCGTGAGCCACCATGCCTGGCCAAGGTTTTATCTCTGTACCCCTATAGCACCCAGCTTGTTGCTTGGTATGTGCAAGGCTTTACCTAAAGTCTCACTGAACACTATGCTTGCATCTGCTCTGTTTGAGCAAAAGCAATTTAAAGGAAGAGATCCTAGAATTACAAAATCTGGAAAGTTTTTTGTTACAAAAGCAAATGTACACAAAAGAAGGAAGTTAATATTCCTTCTGCACTTGACCCCGAGGCGGCAGAGTCCCCAGAAGTGCTGATGACTGAGGCTCAGGACTGGCCCGGCTGGGCCCCCATCAGCTACTCTAACTTAAACACTCAGGACTCCAGCCACTCCTAAAGCTGCCACCTCCACCCAGCAAGGGGACAAGAGCAGAGCTTCAAGAACTTCCCTTTGAAGAGGCTCTCTTCACTAGTCCTGGGGACACAGCCGGGAAGGGGAAGGCAAACCGTTTCCTCCCTCTATAAAAGGTTTGTTTACTGTTAAAATATTAAGTATCACACATGTCATTGAGTATCTCAATGTTTGTTTTTTAGGTGAGCAACGGACTTGGTGCAGAGTGAGCGCATACTGCAGGCTGCTCATTTCTGAGAACTCTCTTGATGGCACAAATTCTTCTACAAATGGTCTTTCCAGTAACTGTCGTCAGCTCAAGAGCCATGGGCTGTGCCAGTTAACGAGCACTGTGGCTCTTCAGGCGGCCACTACTCAGCAGCAAACTGGAGAAATCCCAAACTCCTCCATTTCTTTATTTGTGATTTGTAGGTATTTTTGTGTGCACCATGGGCTTGAATTTGCCACCCAATTCCTATGTGCCCTTTTTTTTTTGAGACATGGTCTTGCTTTGTCACCCAGGTTGGAGTGCCGTGGCACAAGCAGGGCTCATTGCAGCCTGGTGGTCCTGGGCTCTAGTGATCGCCTTGCCTCAGCCCCCTGAGCAGTTGGGACCACAGGCACCTGCCACCACACCTGGCTACTTATTATATTTTTTGCAGAGATGGAGTCTTGCTATGTTGCCCAGGCTGGTCTGGAACTCCTGGCCTGAAGCAATCTTCCCATCTTGGCCTCCCAAACTACTGGGACTATAGGTATGAGCCACGGTGCCTGGCCCTTATGTGCCCTTTCAAAAGTTTTTATATCTGTATATATGGAGCAAAGGTCGCTGGGGATGGCAGGTCTTGAGACCCGTGAACAGAAGGGACAGGCCCAGGTGAGGGGCAGAAGACCCATTACGCCATGTGTTCCTGTTGTGTTCTGAGCTCGGGTACACCTCCCTCCATGGAAGCCTGTCCACAAAGGCACAGAGAAATCCACTCATTGGAAGAAGGGGGTCTTGATAAAGCCACAGGTGGACCACCCCAAGATGCACAAAGAGAGCCGCCAACCAAGGCTCTGCTCACGTTGCCACAGGTGTGCAGTACAGCGACACCCTTGTGGGTGGTGCTGGTCACATCTGGTGCTTTTCCTTCAGGGGGAGGACCCAACATCCCCATATTGCCACCAGGAGTCTCCCACAGCCAGCCAGCGTCAAAGGTCTGCGTGTATGGCACTGAGGCACGGAGAACAGTCAGTTAATGTAGGCTGGTAGAATCCCTGGTCTTTTAGGGTATACAAGACAAAAAAGCATTTGTTCATTCAACAATTGCCTCGTTTTTGCTATCTGATGCGCACTTGTACAAGGTACTAAGGATCTGGAAATGAAAATAACATTCTTTTTTTTTTTGAAACAGAGTCTCGCTCTGTTGCCCAGGCTGGAGTGAAGTGGTGCGATCTCGGCTCACTGCAATCCCTGCCTCCTGGGTTCAAGCAATTCTCCTGCCTCAGCCTCCCGAGTAGCTGGGATTACATGCGTGTGCCACCATGACGGGCCAATTTTTTGTATTTTTAGTAGAGACAGGGTTTCACCATGCTGGTCAGGCTGGTCTCGAACTCTTGACCTTGTGATCCATCCGCCTCGGCCTCCCAAAGTGCGTGCTGGGATTACAGGCATGAGCCACCACGCCTGGCCGATGATAACATTCTTAATGCAAGGAGTTTGCAGTCCCCGAACACTTGCATGCACTGTAATTGCTGTGACTGATGCTAAATAAAGTATGGCAAGATTCAGAAGAAAATAAGAATTAATTGCGTGTGAGACAGCGAGCAAGCAAGACAGGGAGACGGCCCAGGAGGGTGACGGGGGAAGGTGACCTGGGAGGCCAGTCTTGAATGACTCATTAGTTAGGACAGGAAGGACATTAAGGATCCTGGAGACAGACTGTGTATGGGGAGCAGCGAGTCATTCCGAGTGGCGGTGCAGAGAATGAGCCAGGAAAGGCAGCAGGCCCTGGGCCCACGTCATCAAGGCGCCAGACACTGCACCAAGAAGGGAGCTCGGGGTGTGTCCCAACAGGCAGTGACGCTGGGTGAGGGTGACTGGTTTTGTTTAATCCTTTATTCAGGACATGATCTTTTTTGAGGGAGGGGTGCACAGTAAATATTTGAAAATGTCTAATTCAATGGATCCTGTGGATGAAATCCCCAAACACCAGTAATTTTTTTTTTTTTTTTTTTTTTTTTTTTTTTTTGAGACGGAGTCTCACTCTATCACTCAGGCTAGAGTGCGGCCTGATCTTGGCTCACTGTAACCTCCGGCCCCCAGGTTCAAGTGATTCTCCTGCCTCAGCCTCCCAAGTAGCTGAGGAGTACAGGCACCTGCCACCACACCCAGCTAATTTTTTGTAGTTTTAGTAGAGATGGAGTTTTGCCATGTTGGCCTGGCTGGTCTTGAACTCCTGACCTCAAATGATCCACCTGCCTCGGCCTCCCAAAGTGCTAGGATCACAGGTATGAACCACCACCGTGCCCGACTTAAATATTATTATTATTATTATTATTATTATTTTTTTTTTTTAGACAGTTTCACTCTTGTTGCCCAGGCTGGAGTGCAATGGTGTAATCTCAGCTCATTGCAACCTCTGCCTCCTGAGTTCAAGCGATTCTCCTTCCTCAGCCTTCTGAGTAGCTGGGATTACAGGCACCCACCACCACGCCCAGCTAATTTTTGTATTTTTAGTAGAGACGGGGTTTCACCGTGTTGGACAGGCTGGTCTCGAACTACTGATCTCAAGTGATCTGTCCGCCTCTGCCTCCCAAAGTGCTGGAATTACAGGTGTAAGCCACTGTGCCCGGTCCTAAATATTATTTATATATATATAAGCAGGTACATTTATAGGGTATGGTCCTCGCCCCTTCCCAGTGGTCTCCAAGTGGGGTGGGCTAGACAACCTGCAGCAGTGAAAAAGTGATGAGAAAATCTACTTGTAAGTATTTTTCTTTAAAAATGCGAAAAAAATGGCTTCACTGATATTTCTGTCTGTTTCCTGCAGGGACAGGGTCTCAGTCACACACTGTTATCCAGGCTGGAATGCAGTGGTGTGATCCTCCTGCCTCAGCCTCCTAAGTAGTTGGGACTACAGGTATGCACCACCACACCTGGCTTTTTTTTTTTTTTTTTTTTTTTTTGTAGAGACAGGTCTCACTATGTTGCCCAGGCTGGTCTCAAACTCCTGAGCTCAAATGATCCTCCTGCCTCAGCCTCCTAAGTAGCTGGGACTACAGGTATGCACCACCACACCTGGCTTTTTTTTTTTTTTTTTTTTTTTTTTTTTTTTTGTAGAGACGGGTCTCACTATGTTTCCCAGGCTGGTCTCAAACTCCTGAGCTCAAATGATCCTCCTGCCTCAGCCTCCCAAAGTGCTGGAACTACTGGCATGAGCTACCATACCCTGCCAGCTTTACTGATATTTAGTACTTGGACAGACCCTGGTGTTCACGCTGGCTTGTATGTCAGCAGCTGTGGCATCCTGACTTAGGAGGAGGCACCCTGTGATGTGGGGGGTGATGGTGGGCCCTCACCGCAAGTCTACTTTAGGCATCTTAGGCATGTTGGAGTTTACAAGTTTCATGGTATTCCAGTTGTGGTCAATTAAAACAAACAAACAAACAAAACAAAAAAACTCAAGACCCTTAAAATAATGAAAGCTTTACAGTATTTCGCAGTGATGCGGAAAATGACCATGAATATCTTTTGTGTGACTTGGAGGTTTACTGGTCATTTCATGACTTAGTACTTCAAAGAGTCAGAAAATTTAAGGAGAAGGTACAGATTTTCTTTTGTGAAAAGTTCCAAATCTGGAGATATTTTTTCGTTTTTAATGACAAATGACTGCAGCAGTGTGTCATCTACCTTTTTTCTTTTAAAGAGACACAATGCAATCTGTTCCTTCAAAGAAAAGGTGACAATATATGAGTTACAGCTTTTCAAAAAGAATCCGTACCAAGAATAGAGCATTTGTGAAAACAGACATTTGAAGAGGTTTCCACAATGACGTGACTGCGTTCCCAATGATGCTACAAGCGTACTGTCTACATGAACATTTACACCCGCACATCAAAACATCAACACCAGAATTTCCACCTACCCTGACAGTCACTGAACATACCCCAGCCCAAATTCATCAAGGGCCCTCAGATGATGGGTAAATGAAATTGAAAAGTACCCTGCCTGGTAAGCACAGGGTTTGTGCCTTTCTCTGTATTGTGTTTATATGCAAATGCTGTTAATAACTAGGGCCTGAAATAAATACATATATGTGTGTGTATGTATATATATATATATATTTTTTTTTTTTTTAGACAGAGTTTCACTCTTGTTGCCCAGGCTGGAATACAATGGTGCAATCTCGGCTCACTGCAACCTCCGCCTCCCAGGTTCAAGTGATTCTCCTGCTTCAGCCTCCTGAGTAGCTGGAATTACAGGTGCCCACCACCATGCCCAGCTAATTTTTTTTTTTTTTTGTAGAGATGGGGTTTCACCATGTTGACCAGGCTGGTCTCGAACTCCTGACCTCAAGTGATCTGCCGACCTCGGCCTCCCAAAATGCTAGGATTACAGGCGTGAGCCACCTCGCCTGGCCAATAAACAGAACTTACAATTGATCTTAAATGCTGGGACTCAGGATTCAATAAGAGTTGATAAATGGGATGTGGACACGTGGTTTTCATCTTTAAAAAGCATGTTTATACAATAGTTTTTGTAGCATTCATATGTTGGATAACTTTAATCATGCTTATTTCACCTCTTTTTTTTTTCTCTTTTAGAGACAGGGTCTTGCTGTTTCTCAGGCTGGAGTGCAATGGCATGATCATAGCTTGCTGCATTCTTGAATTCCCAGGCTCAAGCGATCCTCCCTCCTCAGCCTCCAGAGTAGCTGGGACTTCAGGTGCATGCCATTTTTTTTTTAAATCTTTCAGTAGAGATAGGGTCTCACTATGTTGCCCAGACTGGTCTCAAACTCTTGGCCTTAAGGGATCCTCCCATCTCAGCCTCACAAAGTGCTGAGTTTACAGGTGTGAGCCACCATGCCTGGCCTTTATTCCTTTAAAAGATCTATATTTGTATATATTTCTATGTCCATAATACATCAGGATAGTAATTGTAATTTATAATACATAATATATATCGGGCTGCATGTTTACATTCACTCACACATAATGGTACACATGAAAAATAAGTCTGAGGCCTGTTTTTTTTTTTTTTTTGGAGACGGAGTCTCACTCTGTTGCCCAGGCTAGAGTGCACTGGCGCGATCTCGGCTCACTGCAAGCTCCGCCTCCGGGGTTCACGCCATTCTCCTGCCTCAGCCTCCCAAGTAGCTGGGACTACAGGCTCCCGCTACCACGCCCGGCTAATTTTTTGTATTTTTAGTAGAGAGGGGGTTTCACCGTGTTAGCCAGGCTGGTCTTGAACTCCTGACATCGTGATCCACCTGCCTCAGCCTCCCAAAATGCTGGGATTACAGGCGTGAGCCACTGCGGCTGGCCTTTTTTTTTTTAAATGCAGGGTCTCACTCTTTTGCCTAGGCTGGAGTACAGTGGTGTGATCATGGCTCACTGTAGCCTTGACCTCCTGGCTCAAATGATCCTCCCACCTCAGTCTCCCAAATAGCTGGGACCATGGGTGTGCACCACCATGCCCAGCTAATTAATTTTTTTTTTAGGGATGGGGTCTTGCCATGTTGCCCAGGCTGGTCTTCAACTTGTGACCTCAAGTGATCCTCCTGCTTTGGCCTCCCAAAGTGCCAAGATTACAGACGTGAATTAATTGCACTGGCCAAGGCCAACTTGTATACTCAGTGGCCCTTGTGGGGACGAGGTAGGAACAAATGCACAAGCCACAGCCATCGGCTGAGAGCTGGGGAGGCTGGTTTGAGGCTGTGGCACTGGCATCGCAGGCCCTGGCAGAGCCCTAGCTTGCTGGCGCTCATACTCAGCACCACAGGCGCTGCCCGGAGTTGGAGGCGGCTGCCTCCCTAGGAGCACAGGCTCTGCATTTACACTGAAGTTCTGGCAGGGGTTCATAGGGTGTATTTTTAAGCCAGAGATGTGGTTCCAAAGGGAGCTATCAGGAGAGACTTCCACAAAATCTCTGCTGCTGCCTGCTTCCCTAACCCTTGCCGTGGCCTCAGTCTTGTTCTCCGTCCAGCTAGCTGTTCTGCCTCCCTAGCTGTAGGAAACGAGGTAATGAGGCAATGGAAAGTCCCCAGAGAGAGGTAACCATGGATGTTCTGCAACAAGTAAGGTAGCAAGGACCTCGTTACATGGCTCCCGCAAAGGCACCGGTCTGCCTGTTGGCTCCAAACCTCTCTAACACCACAAACACTCTGAGCCATTCAGGAGAATGGGGTCTGCAAAACTCTTCCGGGACAGGGTCTGACATGCCTCACTCTTCCCCACAAGATGTGGGCCTTCAGTGTTTTGTCTGCCTAGAATATCACCCAGCATAGCTTTCTCTACTTGCCGACACCTACCCATCACTTCCCAGCCCACTTCTAGTGCCATGGCCTCTGTGAAGCTTGTTTCAGGGGCTCTTTGTCTTGGCTGCCTGAACAGTGGAATTTTCCAGGGCACTTTAAGGCAGAAACTGACATCTGAGGCCCACCCCTGGAGATGCTGGGCTGTTCTGGGCCCAGGCTGGCTTCCCATGTGATTGTAACAGGAAGCCTGGGTGGAGACCTTCTGCTCTTATTGGAGCCACCCCTCCTCCACCTCTGGTCACCTGTTGCACCTTTTCTAGATGTGTCATGTGGTACTCATCTTGTTCTGTCTTCCATCACAGTTACCTGTGAATAAAGCATCTTTTTAGCTCTATCCTAACACCCCCCAAGAGCAGGGACTGTGTACAATTCATTTTTTTTTTTTTGAGACAGAGTCTCGCTCTGTCACCCAGGTTGGAGGGCAGTGGCACCATCTCAGCTCACTGTAACCTCTGTTCAAGCGATTCTTTTGCCTCAGCCTCCTGAGTAGCTGGGATTACAGGCACGTGCTACCACGCCCGGCTAATTTTTTATATTTTTGGTAAAGACGGGGTTTCGCCATGCTGGCCAGGCTAGTCTCCAACTCCTGACCTCAAGTGATCCGCTCGCCTCTGCCTCCCAAAGTGCTAGGATTACAGGTGTGAGCCACTGAGCCCGGCCTCCAATTCATCTTTCAACTGTGCACAGGGCCTTCCCCGTCAGGGCCGTTCCCAGAGTTCCAGAATGCTTCCCTTCAATAGACTCCACAGTCTCCGGAAGCAGGGCTGGGGAAGAAACGGCAAACCAGGGATCTTACCTGGGCCTTCCCAGTTGAGACTAAGTCAAAATGGGTTCCCGTGAGTCTGCCTGGCTCATGCAGATGGAAGGCTAACCTCTTTTTAGAAACAACTCGTGCTACCCTCTCCTGTTTCAAAAGAGCTGTCTGGTCAGAATGGTGGTAAGTTACCTTAGGAAGAGAAAGGCGTCGTCCTGTTTGTCAGACAGAGTTAGCAAAGGTTCAATTTAAAAGAAAAATTCTCTAAGAAGTTAAAAATAAAAGTGTGGGGAGATTCCCATGACATCCATTTTTATCTATTTTTCCCTTTCTCTTACATTTCCCAAGAGGCAAACTTTCTAAAACAGTCTGTCTTTTCAAGTTTACAAAAGGCAGCACCCAGACTATCTGAATAAAATGATAGGGCGACCGGGAGAAGAGTGCACCTCTCCCACGCGCACCCTGCCTGGCTCCATGCTGTCGCGGGGTCTAGCTACTCACTCAGCGGGCATTTCGGGAGTTCCAGGAACACAAACCCCAACAAGATCCAATCCATGCCTTCCCGGAGTGCACTGTCCAGGACGTAACCCGGCGAACAAGCGGCAATTACCCCCTGAGGACATGGCTTCATCCGTGCGACAGACACCAAGCGCCTTCCCCACGCCCGTGACCATAAGGTCGTCCCGGCCCTCCTGAAGCGTGAAGCCGGCTTGGAACAGAGCCAAGACACACGGACGCGATGCAAACAGGCGTCCTGACGGAGGGCACCGAGAACTCGGCCTCAGCGACTGCCACAGGCCCCTCCGCCTGGACTAGCGGCTCCCCTTCCCCGCCCCCACACAGCGGAGGGCGCGGCAAACGCCCACCGCGGACTGTGGGCCTTGGATTCGGATTCGGAGGCGCCTTGCATTCGGATTCGGAGGTTCCTCGGAACGAGGGGGTGGGAGCAGGCGGAATCCAACCCGGGCGGCTTTGCCACCGCGCGCCCGGCCTCCCCGCGACAGGGAAGCGGCGCCATCTCCGCAGGTGCGCGGTGGACGCCTGCATCCCTCGGGCCCGGGACTGTCGGGCGCTACACATCCACCTCCTGGGCGCACACAGAGGGCCTGGGCCGTGCCGAGTCTCGGCAGGGTTGAGCTTCCCCGCGCGGCGCGGGCTCCGGCACTGCCCGCAGTGCGGGACACGCCCAAGGCTCGGATGGGAGCCGACGCTGCGGGAGCGGCACCTGCAGGGAGCGCCGGGAGCCGAGGCCGCGGCGGGAGGGGCGGGCGCGGCCGGCGGGGATGCGGGGTCGCGGGAGGGGCCCGCAGCCCAGGCCAGAGCTGGGGGCGGCCCGAGGCCCAAGCTGGCCAGCGAGGGTGGGAAGGGCGGACCCGGGTGGGGACCGCAAGCCCCGGGAACAAGCGCGCGAGCGGCGGGTCCCGGCGGCACTCACCGAGCCTGGGCGCCGGGGCGGCGGCGGCCGGCGCGCGGACCTCTCGCGGGGTCCCCTCCCTCGGCCACCCGGGCTCTGCTCCAGCCTCGCAGTGGCGGAAGCACTGACAGCTGCGTGGCCGCCCTGGAGGGGAGGGGGCGCCTGCGACCCGCGACGGGCGGACGCACCGGCCGTTCCGGCTCCAGCAGGGGGCGCGGCGCTCGCGCGTGCGCAGTCGGCCGCCCCTGCAGGTGCCCGGTCCACCCCCGGCCGCCTCGGCCGCTCCGGCCAGCCCAACCCCGCGCCTGCGCAGTGCCCCGTGCATCTCGCCCTTGCCCGGCAGAGGGCGCGCTGGCTTGCGCGTGCGCAGTCGGCCACCCTGCGAGGACGCGGTTCGCACCCGGCCGCGCGGCAGCCCGTGCCTGCCCATGCCCTGTGCCAGCGCCTATGTCCAGCAGGGGGCGCGCAGCGGCGGTAGCCGAGCGAGGGCGCGGCGGGTCTGACAGGAATGGCTGTGCGCACGTGCGGTTCACAGCGGTGGAAGTCTTCACATCTGGAAATTTGACTTTGGCCCTTTCTCTATTTCTCCTTATGCACTCTTTCCTTGGGCCCTCGTCACTCCTGGCACCGAGCGAAGCGCTTCCCCGCCTCTGGCCGGGCGCTGAGGCACGACCGAAAGCGAGGCGGCGGCAAGGAACCTTCTGGAATTCGGCCGTCGGGGCAGGCGTCGAGTTTACAGGAAAAGACGCAGTGTCCCAGGATGGGCGGAGTCGCCCTCAGTTGAGGAGCGAGGGAGGCTTCGGGGGTCGCCAGCCGGGTAGGAGTCACCTCAGGCAGGAGGGACCAGGCCTTGTCGGAGTCACCTGGCGGGAGGGTCCAGGGTGGGGCGGGGCCGCCTGTGAGGAGGGTCCGGGGACGGTCGGGGTTACCTGAGGGGAGGGGGGGGCGGGGCCACCTGAGGGGAGAGTGGGGGCTGGTTAGGGCCACCTGAGGGGAGCGTGGGGGGGTCGGGGCCACCTGAGGAGAGGGTCCGGGGACGGTCGGGGTCACCTGAGGGGAGGGGGGGTCGGGGTCACCTGAGGGGAGAGTGGGGGGGTCGGGGCCTCCTGACGGGAGAGTGGGGGGTCGGGGTCACCTGACGGGAGAGTGGGGGGGTCGGGGTTACCTGACGGGAGAGTGGGGGAGTCGGGGTCACCTGAGGGGAGGGTCGGTGGAGGGTCGGGGTCACCTGAGGGGAGAGTGGGGGGGTCGGGGTCACCTGAGGGGAGAGTGGGGGGGTCGGGGTCACCTGAGGGGAGAGTGGGGGGGTCGGGGTCACCTGAGGGGAGAGTGGGGGGTCGGGGTCACCTGAGGGGAGAGTGGGGGGTCGGGGCCACCTGAGGGGAGAGTGGGGGGGTCGGGGCCTCCTGACGGGAGAGTGGGGGGGTCGGGGTCACCTGACGGGAGAGTGGGGGGGTCGGGGTTACCTGACGGGAGAGTGGGGGAGTCGGGGTCACCTGAGGGGAGGGTCGGTGGAGGGTCGGGGTCACCTGAGGGGAGAGTGGGGGGGTCGGGGTCACCTGAGGGGAGAGTGGGGGGGTCGGGGTCACCTGAGGGGAGAGTGGGGGGTCGGGGTCACCTGAGGGGAGAGTGGGGGGTCGGGGTCACCTGAGGGGAGAGTGGGGGGGTCGGGGTCACCTGAGGGGAGGGTCGGTGGAGGGTCGGGGCCACCTGAGGGGAGAGTGGGGGGGTCGGGGTCACCTGAGGGGAGAGTGGGGGGGTCGGGGTCACCTGAGGGGAGAGTGGGGTGTCGGGGTCACCTGAGGGGAGAGTGGGGGTGTCGGGGTCACCTGAGGGGAGAGTGGGGGGGTCGGGGTCACCTGAGGGGAGAGTGGGGGTGTCGGGGTCACCTGAGGGGAGAGTGGGAGGGTCGGGGTCACCTGAGGGGAGAGTGGGGGTGTCGGGGTCACTTGACGGGAGAGTGGGGGGGTCGGGGTAACCTGAGGGGAGAGTGGGGGTGTCGGGGTAACCTGAGGGGAGAGTGGGGGTGTCGGGGTAACCTGAGGGGAGAGTGGGGGTGTCGGGGTCACCTGAGGGGAGAGTGGGGGTGTCGGGGTCACCTGAGGGGAGAGTGGGGTGTCGGGGTCACCTGAGGGGAGAGTGGGGGTGTCGGGGTCACCTGAGGGGAGAGTGGGGGGGTCGGGGTCACCTGAGGGGAGAGTGGGGTGTCGGGGTCACCTGAGGGGAGAGTGGGGGTGTCGGGGTTACCTGACGGGAGAGTGGGGGGGTCGGGGTTACCTGACGGGAGAGTCGGGGGGTCGGGGTCACCTGATGGGAGGGTCGGTGGAGGGTCGGGGCCACCTGAGGGGAGAGTGGGGGGGTCGGGGTCACCTGAGGGGAGAGTGGGGGGGTCGGGGCCACCTGAGGGGAGAGTGGGGGGGTCGGGGTCACGTGAGGGGAAAGTGGGGGGTCGGGGTTACCTGAGGGGAGAGTGAGGGGGATCGGGGCCACCTGAGGGGAGGGTCCGGGGAGGGTCGTGGTCACCTGGCGGGATGGTCCAGAGAGGGTTGGGGTCACCTGAGGGTCGGGTCGGGGAGGGCTGGAGAGGGTTGGGGTCACCTGAGGGTCGGGTCGGGGAGGGCTGGGGAGGGTCGGGGTCACCTGAGGGGAGGGTCTGGGGAGGGTCCGGAGAGGGTTGGGGTCACCTGAGGAGAGGGACCGGGGAGGGTCGTGATCACCTGGGGGAAGGGTCCGGGGAGAGTCGGGGTCACCTCGCGGGAGCTGGCGGAACGGGGTCACCTGCAGGGAGGATGCAGGGCGGGGGCAAGTCGCCTGCGGGGAGGCTCACCTTAGGCGGTCCCAGGGACGGGTCGCGGTCTAACGGGAGGGGGGTGGGGAGGTGGGTCGGGTGCAGATCGGGTTGTGGGACTGGGTCCCCCCAGGCAGAGGAGGCTGGGAGGGGCGGGCCCCCTTGGCGTGGCGGGGAGAGGTGGGGTGAGGGACTCCCGGGCTCGAGCGTGACGGCGGGCGCCGTGCGGGGCCGACAGTTGCCACGGGCCAGGGGCAATGGGTCTCTGACCGCCGCCAGCGGCCGGACCACAGTGAGGTGCGTCCGTGGTCCCGGCGCCCCGGGTGAGGGAGGGCTGCTGCGCGTCCTGCCGCTGCGAGCAGCCTGCGACCCGCACCGCCAGCCCCGCGCCCAGCCAGCCGCCGGCACCACAACCCGACGGCTGGGGACCTAATATAACGCAAGGGGCCGGGGGCGGAAATCTCCCACCCCCAAGAATTCTGATGGACTAGGGTTTGAGCGGCTCGTTCCCCATTTTAGTGTGTACATAGCACCTTTTACTCTGATGATGTTCTGCGTAGCCCATTCCACGAGCAAAGGGACATCGTCAGGTTCGTGGCTACATCCAGGGTCCTAGAGTGCCTGGGGTAGAGGAGGCTCGTGCTAAATAATTTGTTGAATGGAATCACAGGCCTGGCTTCTGATCTTGGCCCACTAATTAATGTAGACATGTCATTTTATCTTTCTGAATCTCAATTTCCTATCCCTAAAATTGAAATTATAATAATAGTAGTTAATAATAGCAAACTCAAAAGTTTTTTGTTGATGTATTCTTTTCTTTTTTGGGTCAAATGAGAAAATGCAAGTTTAAGTGCTTACTACAATACCTGACACATAAATGCCAAATAAATGGTAGCATAATGTGAGTATGGCTAGGAATTTACATAGCCTAGTCTCCATAATGAGCATATAGGAAAAAAAGAAAACCCCCAAACAATTGAATGCAGTTACAGGATGGGTGGGGGAGTAGATTATCAATGTGCTGCAAACATTCTAAAACCCCCCTTTCCCCGTCAATCTTCACAGACTGCAATACTTCAACCAAAATGTCTTCCCCATTCTCTACTTCCTCCCAGAAAGTGATGTGAACTTGGCTGCTTGGCCCTCTCTTCACCCGGCCATATCCTCAATCATTTTTCTTTCCAAAATCAATCCTTGCCATTTCCAAATTGAATGTGTCAGACCTTGAACGTTTTTCCGGCGTTTTCAAAACCTGATCCCAATTCTCGGTAACCAAATCCAGTACCAGAACTGGCTGACTCAGAATTTACCTTAGATGGAAGATAGGGTAGGAATATTGGAAGAAAGATGATCTCACAGATCAAGACAGACAATTGCAGGGTACTAATTTTATATCTTTTTTCTTAACCCTGTCAGGTTGTTAATTATTATAATCACAATCATGAGGTGGGAGGGTGTGAAGGCTACTGGGAAAAGTGTCTTATACACAAAATTTTCAGGCTCTGGACTGTTTAAAAACAGTTGCTCATAGTGAGCTGGACCCTTTTGATGCCCTTCAACAATCACTGGATAATTCATCACCTTGTGCTCAAGGCCCATTATTGAAAAAATAAAACAAATCTAGATGCTCCACCTAGTCATTTCTCTCCAGATGGAGGCCCAGATAAGGTCATAATTTCTTCAAAGTTACCCAGTAGAGCTGAGATGACAACCTCCGTGTTCAGGCTCCTGGATTCTACCCCTCTCTTGTATGGAAACACTCACATCCATATACCATGAATACATGCTGAGAAATTGAAGGATACACTCCTTGAAGTTACAATGGTTCAAACATTTCTTTCTTTTCTCTCAAGATTGATGGTAAACATTATAGTGGATGGTGACACTCATAAAGAAATCTTACAGCTTCACAAAAGGCAGTAAACCTAGCCATTACACTAGTTGGCTAAATATAATTAAACCAATAAGCTCCGAATTCTTTGAAGGGGTACAAATACTATATCCTATCCTATCCTTCCTATCTATCTATCTATCTATCTATCTATCTATCTATCTATCTATCTATCTATCTATCTATCCATCTCTCATACAATAGTACCCAAATTGCTGATATTCAATGCAGTATCTTAGAATAGGGCTTCTTTGATTGTTTCCCTGGGAATGATGCTGTAATTCAGAGATGCATTGTAGACCAAGGGCTGTACACATATTCCTTCATTCAGTGATTGGGAAGCATTATATTGTAATGGTTAAAGCCAGACTCTGGCCACACTGCCTCAGCTTAAATTCCAGCTCTTAATGTCTTTAGGCAAATTACTGAACCTTTCTGTGCCTTGGTTTTCTAGTGTAAAATGAGGATCATAACAATTCCTCATAGATTTGTTGTGAGAATTAGATGCATTCAAACATCTAGAGTACGGGACTTAGAAAAGTCCTTGGCATTCAGCAAGGGCTCAATAAGTGATCTAAGCATTACACTGTATGCTTTGGAAACAAACGAATGAATTTTTTTTTTTTTTTTTGAGATGGAGTTTCACTTTTGTTGCCCAGGCTAGAGTGCAATGAGTGATCTCGGTTCACTGCAGCCTCCGCCTCCCGAGGTCAAGCAATTCTGCCTCAGCCTCCAGAGTAGCTGGGATTACAGGCATGCACCACCATGCCCAGCTAATTTTGTATTTTTGGTAGAGACGGGGTTTCTCCATGTTGATCAGGCTGGTCTCAAACTCCTGACCTCAGGTGATCCACCCCCCTCGGCCTCCCAAAGTGCTGGGATTACAGGCATGGGCCACCATGCCCGGCCAAACGAATGAAATTTATGTGTTTTGCAGGATCTCACAAAACAGAGTTGCTTAATTCGATTTAGTTTTGACTGTGTGCTTACTATATGCCAGATGAAACTTGAAATAAACTTGTAAATAAGCCACCATCTATACTTTAATAGAATTACATTTTACTGTTTCTTATGGTTTTTCAGTTGTTCTCTTGGGTTTTCTATGTATACAACTTAATAACATGCAATCATAATCTAGTTCCCTCTTTGCCTATATTTATGCCTCTTGATTCATCTTATCATCTAACTGTAGTAGTATAGGGCCACCAGGAACTTATATAGGGTACCATGCCTGGTGAGAAATTGCCAAGAGGTGATCCCTGCCTCCCCACCTATTAGATAAAGGCAGCTCTTTTGAATGAACCAATTAGTTAAAGGCACCCAACTGCACAAACCAATTAGATAAAGGTAGCCATGAGTGGACCTTTCAGCCAACAGATTCAGCCTTAGGCCAGGGCGAGTGGAGCATAGAGTGGATCTCAGCCCTGCTTCTCATCCTCTTAGCCAAGTGCCCTGGTGTAGGGAACAGCCCTCATAACTGGACACAATGGCTCTGGGTTACCGTTTCCAGAATAATGCTAGAAAATAATGTTGCCACTGGCATTCTAATCTTGGTTTTGTCTTAATTGTGAATGCTTCTGTGGTCATCAGAAAATATCTTCGCTTTTGATTTGAGAAATGTGTTTTTAGCACATTATAGACGGTTTTGTTTCTAAGGACTTTTTTAAAAAGTATCGGCCGGGCGCGGTGGCTCAAGCCTGTAATCCCAGCACTTTGGGAGGCCGAGACGGGCGGATCACGAGGTCAGGAGATCGAGACCATCCTGGCTAACACGGTGAAACCCCGTCTCTACTAAAAAATACAAAAAACTAGCCGGGCGAGGTGGCGGGCGCCTGTAGTCCCAGCTACTCAGGAGGCTGAGACAGGAGAATGGCCCGAACCCGGGAGGCGGAGCTTGCAGTGAGCCGAGATGGGGCCACTGCACTCCAGCCTGGGCGACAGAGCGAGACTCCGTCTCAAAAAAAAAAAAAAAAAAAAAAAAAAAAAAAAAAAAAAGTATCTAAGAATAGATGGAAAATTTTATCAAATGCTTTGGGAATTTATTGGCATTATGTTTTTATTCCTTTGACCAATTGATATAATGAATTAAACTAATAGAAATCATAATGGTGAAAATAGTGGATCATTCCTATATTTCTGGAAGAAATTTTCCATTTGTTCATGGTATATTATTCTTTTAATGCACTTCTAGATTCTATGTGCTAGCAAGGATTTTTACATCTTCTCTTTACTAAGAATGGGCTTTAGTTTTTTTTTTTTTAATGGTATCATTGTCAGTTTTTGATATCATCATTAGCTAACCTGATTTTTTTTCAGTGGAAGTTTACCCTCTCTCTGCTTATGGATTAATTTAAATAGCATTAGAATGACCTATTGCTTGTAGTTAAAAATAATTACCCATTTGAGTTTTTGCACTTACACTGCTTGGAGGACTCTGACAAATTTCTCAATTTCTTGAACAGTTTGTGTGAAGAAATATTTATGTTTTAAAAAAGTCTCTTACTGGATTATGGTAGTAACTTCTATTTTCCTAATCAACCCATCCCAGACAGATTGACAAATTTATTAGCATAGTGTTACAAAAAACATTTAATTTTCTGTGCAACATTGGGTATTTTTTCCTTTTCATTCTTCATTAATATGTCTGACAGTGTGTTTGTTCCTTTTTTTGTATTGACTGGATGTGCTAGTGGATTATTTATTTTAGGGGTTTAATTTCACTGTCAATCCTTTTGTTTTCTTTTGTTATTGTTATTATTATTATTATTATTTTTTTTTTTTTTTTTTTGAGACGGAGTCTCGCTCTGTGGCCCAGGCTGGAGTGCAGTGGCCGGATCTCAGCTCACTGCAAGCTCCGCCTCCCGGGTTCACGCCATTCTCCGGCCTCAGCCTCCCGAGTAGCTGGGACTACAGGTGCCCGCCATCTCGCCCACCTAGTTTTTGTATTTCTTAGCAGAGACGGGGTTTCACCGTGTTTAGCCAGGATGGTCTCGATCTCCTGACCTCGTGATCCGCCCATCTCGGCCTCCCAAAGTGCTGGGATTACAGGCTTGAGCCACCGCGCCCGGCTGTTATTATTTTTTTGAGACAGGTTTTCTCTCTGTCATCCAGGCTAGAGTGCAGTGGTGCAATCATTGCTCACTGCAGCCTTGAAGTCCTGGGCTCAAGCAGTGCTCCTGCCTCAGCCTCCTATAGTAGGCCTGTCTAATTTTGGTTTGCGGTTTTGGGTTTTTATTTTTTTTTGGTAGAGATGGGAGTCTTGCTATGTTCCCCAGGCTGGTCTTAAACTCCCAAGCTCAAGAGATCCTCCTGGCTTGGCCTCCTAAAGTGCTGGGATTATAGGCTTGAGCCACTCTGCCCAGCAACCACTGATTTTTTTTTTTTTTTCCTGAGACAGAGTCTCACTGTATTGCCCAGGCTAGAGTGCTGTGGCATAATCTCAGCTCACTTCAACCTCTGCCTCCCAGGCTCAAGTGGTTCTTGTGCCTCAGCCTCCTGAGTAGCTGGAATTACAGGTGTGTACCACTATGCCCAGCTAATTTTTGTATTTTATTTATTTATTTGAAACAGAGTCTCACTCTCATTACACAGGCTGGAATGCAATGGTACAATCTCAGCACACTGCAACCTCTGCCTCCCAGGTTCAAGCGATTCTCCCACTTCAGCCTCCAAAGTAGCTGGGTTTACAGGTGCCTGCCATCACACCCGGCTAATTTTTATATTTTTAATAGAGATGGGGTTTCAACGTGTTGGCCAGGCTGGTCTCAAACCCCTGACCTCAGGTGATCTGCCCTCCTTGGCCTCCCAAAGTACTGGGATTACAGGTGTGAGCCATCGTGACTGGCCTAATTTTTGTATTTTTAGTAGAGATGGGGTTTTGCCATGTTGGCCAAGCTGGTCTTGAACCCCTGGCCTCAAGTGATCCACCTACCTTGGCCTCCCAAAGTGCTGGGATTACAGGCGTGAGCCACTACTCCTGGCCCTGAGATATATATATATTATATATATATTAGATCAAATAGTTATGCCTTTTCTGGAGTGTTAAATAGAATTATATAGTATGTAGCCTTTTAGATTGGCTTCTTTCACTTAGTAATATATGTTTAGAGTTCCTCCATGTCTCTTCATGATTTAATAACTCATTTCTTTTTGTTTGTTTTTATTGTTTTTGAGGTGGAGTTTCACTCTTAATGCCCAGGCTGGAGTACAATGGCGCGATCTCGGCTCACTGTAACCTCTGCCTCCTGGGTTTAAGTGGTTCTCCTGCCTCAGCCTCGTGAGTAGCTGGGATTACAGGTGCCCACCACCACACCGGCTAATTTTTTGTAGTTTTAGTAGAGATGGAGTTTTGCCATATTGGCTGGCTGATCTCGAACTCCTGACCTCAGGTGATCCTCCCACCTCGGCCTACCAGAGTGCTGGGATTACAGATGTGAGCCACCGCCCCCCGCCCAGCTTATTTCTTTTTAATGCTGAATAATATTTCATTGTCTGGATGTACCACAATTTATTTATCCATCCACTTATAGAGGGACATTTGGTTGGTTGCAAATTTTGGCAATTATGAATAAAGTACTATAGACATCCACGTGCCGGTTTTTGTGTGAACATAAGTTTTCAACTTGTTTGATAAATACCAAGGAGTATAATTGCAGGATCATGTGGTAAGGGGTTATTTATTCTTGTGAGAAACCTCTTGTCTTTCTAAGTGACTGTATCATTTTGCATTTCCACTATCTATGATCAAAAGTTCCTGTTGCTCCATACCCTTGGTATATCCATCGATTTGGATGTTTTAATAGGTGCGTATTAGTCTGTCTGTGCTGCTGTAAAGGAATACCTGAGACTCTGTAATTTATAAGAAAGGTTTAATTGGTTTATGGTTCTGCAGGCTATACAGGAAGCATGTTGCCACCAGCTTCTGGGGAGGTCTCAGAAAACTTACAATCATGGCCTAAGACAAAGGGGGTGCCACCACTTTCCATGGCTAGAGTGGGAGGAAGAGAGTGGGGAAAATGCTACACACTTCTACCATGAGAACAGCACTAGGGCGATGGCACTATACCATTCATGAGAAACCATCCCCATGATCCAATCACCTCCCACCAGGTGCCACCACCAACATTGGGGATTACAATTTAACATGAGATTTGGGCAGGGACACAAATTCAAACCATATCAAGGTGTGTAGTGGTATCTCATTGTTTTAATTTAGAGTTCCCCAATGATGTATAATGTTGAGTATCTTTTCATATGCTTATTTGCCATGTATATATTTCTTTAGTGAAGTAACTGTTTAGGTTTTTTGCCCATTTTTAAATCAGGTTGTTTGTTTTCTTATTGTTAAGAGTTCTTTGTATATTTCAGATAATAGTACTTTATGAGATATGTCTTTTACAAATATTTTCTTCCAGTCTGTGGCTTGTCTTCTCATTTTCTTGATTGATAGAATATTTTGCAGTTTAGGAGAGAGTTTTTCATTTACAACAATTTGCTGTTTTTGCTTTTGGTGTTTTTATTTTATTGATAATACTTTTAGTGTAGTGTGATCTAGAAATGTGGTCGGTATCATTCAACCTCTTAGAATTTGAAATTTTCTTTATGGCCTATACATACTCTGTTTTCATGAATAGTGGATGGTGTGCATAAGCTTGTTTTTAAAAAAACTTTTTAGAAACAGGGTCTTGCTGTGTCACCCAGAGTGGAGTACAGTGGCATGATCATAGCTCACTGCAGCCTTGAACTCCTGGGCTTAAGTGGTCCTTCTGCCTCAGCCTCTCGAGTAGTTGGGACTGCAGGTGTGTGCCTCCATGCTTGGCTAATTAAAAAAAATTTTTTTTAGTGACGAATGTCTTACTATGTTGCCCAGGCAGGTCTTCAACTCCTGGCCTCATGTGATCCTCTTGTCTTAACCCCTGAGTCATTGGGATTATAGGCATGAACCACTGTACCTGGCTCTATTTTTTAAATCATATGGGAAACAGAGGTGTTACATACCAAAAGTACAATAATACTGGTTTTTTGTTTGTTTGTTTGTTTTTGAGATGGAGTTTCGCTCTTGGTTGCCCAGGTTGGAGAGCAGTGGCGCAATCTCGGCTTACTACAACCTCTGCCTCCCGGGTTCAAGCGATTCTCCAGCCTCAGCCTCCCGAGTAGCTAGGATTACAGGCATATGCCACCATGCCTGGCTAAATTTTGTATTTTTAGTAGAAATGGGGTTTCACCATGTTGGCCAGGTTGGTCTCAAACTCCTGACTTCAGGTGATCCGCCTGCCTCGGCCTCCCAAAGTGCTGGGATTACAGGAGTGAGTCACTGCACCTGGCCAATAGTAGTTTTTGTAGTTATCTAAAAAGTTACCTGTACTGATAATTATTTATTCATATGGCTTCAAGTTACATCTAGCATTCTTTTGTTTTAGCCTGAGGGACTTCCTTTGGCATGCTTTTTTGGGCAGGTCTACTAGTGACAAATTTCTTTAGCTCTTATTTACCTAAAAAATGTCTTAATTTCTCCTTCATTTATGAAAGATAGTTTCGCTGGGTGTAAATTCTTGACAGTTGTTTTTGTTTGTTTGTTTTTTAAGCATTTTATATATATCATTCCACTGCTTTTTTGCCTCCCTGGTTTCTGATGAGAAATTAGCTGTTAATCTTATTGAAGATTCCTTGTACAAGTTTCTTCTGTCTTACTGCTTTCAAGATTCTCTCTTTGGGCTGGGAATGGTGGCTCACACCTGTAATCCCAGCACTTTGGGCGACTGAAGTGAGAGGATCACTTGAGGCCAGGAGTTAAAGACCAGCCTGGGCAACAAAGCAGGCGCTGTCTCTACAAAAAATAAAAAAGTTAGCTGGGCGTAGTGGCATATGCCTGCAATCCCAGCTACTTGGGAGGATGAGGAAGGAGGCTCACTTGAGCCTGGCTGGTCAAGGCTGCAATGAACTATGATCATGCCAGAGCCAGACCCTGTCTCAAAAAAAAAAAAAAAAAAATTCTGTCCTTATCTTTTTTTTTTTTTTTGAGACGGAGTCTCGCTCTCTCCCCCTGGCTGGAGTGCAGTGGCGCGATCTCGGCTCACTGCAAGCTCCGCCTCCCGGGTTCCTGCCATTCTCCTGCCTCAGCCTCCCAAGTAGCTGGGACTACAGGCACCCGCCACCGCGCCCAGCTAATTTTTTGTATTTTTAGTAGAGGCGGGGTTTCACCATGGTCTCGATCTCCTGACCTTGTGATCCGCCTGCCTCGGCCTCCCAAAGTGCTGGGATTACAGGCGTGAGCCACCGCACCCGGCTATCTGTCCTTATCTTTAGCATTCTACAGTTTCATTATAGTAACTGTCTTTGTGGGTCTTTTTAAGATTCTTGTACTTGGAGTTTGTTGAGCTTCTTGGATCTGTAGATTCATGTATTTATCAAATTTTAGAAGTTATTATTTCATTATTTCTTCAAACATGTTTTTATCTCTTTCTTCTCCTGGAACTTCCACAATGTGTATTTGGTACACTTGATAGTGTCCCATAGGTCCCTTAGGCTCTGTTAAATTTTCTTCATTTTTTTTTCCTGCTCCTTAGACTTGGTAGTTTTAACTGCCCTATCTTCAGGTTTGTGGATTCTTTCTTCTGCTTGCTCATATCTTCGTTGAATCCCTCTAGTGAATTATTTTGTTTCAGCTATTATGCTTTTCAGCTCCAGCATTTCTATTTGGTTTCTTTCAAATTGTTCTGTTTATTGACATTTTCTGCTTGTACACACTTCATTCTTCTGATTTTCTTTAGTTCTTTGTCCATGATCTTCAGCTCTGAGAATATTTAAGACAGTCCATTTAAAAGTTTTGCCTAGTAAGTCCTATGTCTGGGCTTTCTCAGGAATGGTTTGAGTGGCCTCCTTTTTTCCTGTGAATAGGTCATACTTTCCTATGTCTTTGTATGGTTTGTCATTTTTTTTACTGAGAGCTATACATTTTGAATACTGTAGTTGGTAGCTCTGGAAATCAGATTCTCATCTCTCCCCAGAAATTCCTATTGATAACTTGATGAAAGCTGCAGTTGTCCATTTGTTTAGTGACTTTGCTAAAAAGGCTATATTTCTTGTTGTGTGCAAGTACTGAAGTCTCTGTTTCATTATCTCTGCATTCAGCAAGTGACTTGACAGATTTTTTTTTTTTTTTTTTTTTGAGACGGCATTTCGACCTTGTTGCCCAGGCTGGAGTATAATAGCATGATCTTGGCTCACCACAACCTCCGCCTCCTGGGTTCAAGTGATTCTCCTGCGTCAGCTTCCTGAGTGGCTGAGATTACAGGCATGAGCCACCACACCCAGCTAATTTTTGTATTTTTAGTAGAGATGGGGTTTCTTCATGTTGGTCAGGCTGGTCTCAAACTCCCGACCTCAGGTAATCCACCCGCCTTGGCCTCCCAAAATGCTGGGATTACAGGTATGAGCCACCGTACCCAGCCGACAGATTTTTTTTTTTTTTAATACCTGGATTCGATAAGAAAAGAACAATAAAGGGTTTTCTGTTTCTTTCAATTCCCAGGATCAGTGTCACCTGAGAAGCCACTGTAGCCCTTGGGTGTTGAAACAATGGCCACTGTCTGCACTGGCCCCTCAGTGATCAAAAGCAACAATCAAAACACACTACTCCAATTTATGAAAGACAGAATCTCTATTAGACTAGACTCCAGACCTCCAAACTAGTTGAGACAGTTCAGGCCAGCTCAATAGGTGCTTTAGTTGAGGGATCAATTCTGGAAGTTCCTATTCCACTGTCTCCTGTGATTCACTCTGCATTCACTCTTTTTTTCTTTTTCTTTCTTTCTTTTTTTTTTTTTTTTTTTTTTGTTTGAGACAGAGTCTCGCTCTCGCTCTGTCACCCAGGCTGGAGTGCAGTGGCACGATCTCAGTTCACTGCAAGCTCCGCCTCCCGGGTTCACGCCATTCTCCTGCCTCAGCCTCCCGAGTAGCTGGGACTTCAGGCACCTGCCACCACACCTGGCTAATTTTTTTTGTATTTTTAGTAGAGATGGGGTTTCACCATGTTAGCCCGGATGGTCTTGATCTCCTGACCTCGTGATCCGCCTGCCTTGGTCTCCCAAAGTGCTGGGATTATAGATGTGAGCCACCACGCCTGGCCTTTTTTTTTTTTTTTTAGATGGAGTTTCGCTCTTGTTGCTGAGGTTGGAGTGCAATGGCGTGATCTTGGCCCACTGCATCCTTCCACTCCCAGGTTCAGGTGATTCTCCCGCCTCAGCATCCCGAGTAGCTGTGATTACAGGCATGTACCACCATGCCTGGCTAATTTTTTATTTTTATTTTTTTAGTAGAGATGGGGTTTTGCCATGTTGACCAGGCTGGTCTTGAACTCCTGACCCCAGGTAATTCACCTTCTTCGGCTTCCCAAAGTGCTGGGATTATAGGTGTGAGCCACTGCGCCTGGCCTGCATTCACTGTTGAAGATGCTGCTTCTAAAATTCTTGTGTTCAGGAGAAGGAAACACTGTCTCTGTATTTAGGAAGTAGCATTACAGGGAGTATAGTAAGAGACAAGAGACACAACACATCCAAGAAGGAAGACTTTCCAGGAACAATAGTCATATTTTCTCCATATTTATATGAGTCTTGTTTGTTTAATTTCTTTTGTGCAAAGTTAGAGATGCTTTCACCTGAGAAAAAATATATTCCCCTTTCTGTCCCTGCTGGAAAAATGTTTTCTGTAAATGAAAATCTCATTTTTGTTATAATAATAGTATCTAAAAATTAAAGCATATATTACATTTGGGAAACAAGAAGATTGAGAAGAGAAGGAACTTTCTGCTATCCAAGGTATTTTTCTTTCTCACAGTCATTTTTGCTTCACATCCCCACAAAGACTGCATACCCTTTAATTCATTCATTCATTAAATATTTACTGAGTTTCTACCATGTGCCACCTCTGTTCTTATGTCTGGGGATTCAGTGTTGGAAAAAAAAAACAGAGCAAAAGGTTCCTGCTTTCACAGAACATAAATTTGAGTAGGGATATCAGATTAAAGAAGCAAATAAATAGCATGTAAATCTTTTTTTCTTTTTTTTTTTTTTTTGAGATGGAGTCTCGCTCTGTCGCCCAGGCTGGAGTGCAGTGGCGGGATCTCGGCTCACTGCAAGCTCCGCCTCCCGGGTTCACGCCATTCTCCTGCCTCAGCCTCCCGAGTAGCTGGGACTACAGGCGCCCGCCACCGTGCCCGGCTAGTTTTTTTTGTATTTTTTTAGTAGAGACGGGGTTTCACCGCTTTAGCCAGGATGGTCTCGATCTCCTGAGCTTGTGATCCACCCGCCTCGGCCTCCCAAAGTGCTGGGATTACAGGCTTGAGCCACCGCGCCCGGCCTGCATGTAAATCATTTAAAAGTGCTAAGAAGAAAAATAAACATGAAAAGTTTATATGACATCTATAGGGATGTTGAAATTTTATATAGAATGATCAAAAAGGCCTCATTGAGAAAGTCATATTTGAGGAAAGATCTGAAAGAAGTAGGAGAACTAGCAGTGTTGATACACAAGGGAAGTGTGTACTTGACAGAGAGATGAATTTTGAGGCAAAAATGTGTTTGGTGTGTTTTAGGAATAGCAACTATGCCTGTGACACAGGAGCAGGGAGAAGGAGAGAAGTAAAGTAGGAGACAGAATGAAATAAGAAAGTGAACAGGCACTATATCATGTAGAACTGTGTAGTTCATTGTAAGACAAGGCTTTTGCTTGGAGTGAGATAAGAGCCAGTAGAGAGTTTTGAGCAGAGAAGGAAGCATGATCTGACTTAAACAGGGTCACCCTTATTGCTGCATGGACAATGGATTGCAAGGTGGCAAGGGCAGATGTACTGATACCACCAAAGAAGGTATTGCAGAAATCCCGGCAAGGGACGATAAAAATAGGGGCGGTGAAAGGGATTGAATTCTAGGTCCGTTTTAGAGGTAGAGGCAACAGGATTTGCTAACTAACTAGATTTGGAATGTGAAAGAGAGAGAAGTCAAGAATAATCCTGTATAGAATTAAATACTGAGCCGAGCGCGGTGGCTCACGCCTGTAATCCCAGCACTTTGGGAGGCCGAGGTGGGCGGATCACGAGGTCAGGAGATCGAGACCATCCTGGCTAACACAGTGAAACCCTGTCTCTACTAAAAATACAAAAAATTAGTCAGGCGTGGTGGCAGGCGCCCATAGTCCCAGCTACTCGGGAGGCTGAGGCAGGAGAATGGCGTGAACCCGGGAGGTGGAGCTTGCAGTGAGCCCAGATGGCGCCACTGCACTCCAGTCCGGGCAACAGAGTGAGACTCCGTCTCAAAAAAAAAAAAAAAAAAAAAAAAGGAATTACTGTTGATATTTTGGTATTTAACCTTCCAGTTTTTTATATACATGTTCATAATTTTATATATTTTTAATTAAAATTGAAGTCATCCTCTACCTACTACTTGTAACCAGTTCATTTTGTAACATGTTGCTTTCCTGTATTATTAAAAAAGAATAAGGCCAGGCCAGATGGCTCACACCTGTAATCCCAGCACTTTGGGAGGCTAAGGTGGGCAGATCACCTGAGGCCAGGGGTTTGAGACCAGCCTGGCCAATATGGTGAAATCCCATCTCTACCAAAAAATACAAAAATTAGCCAGGCATGGTGGTAGGTGCCTGTAATCCCAGCTACTCGGAGGCTGAGGCAGGAGAATCACTTGGATCTGGGAAACGGAGGTTGCAGTGAGCCAAGATCACACCAATGCACTCCAGCCTGGGTGACAGAGCAAGACTCCGTCTCAAAAAAAAAAGGGGGGGGGTAATAATCCTATAACTCAAAGAATGGAACTGGCATTAACAGTGAAGAAGACTGTAAGACAATCTGTTTTAACAGGAATGAGAAAGCTCAGTTTGGGCATGTCAACTTTGAGATGAAACACATGGAAATATTGAGCCAGCAGTTGGGTATCTGGATCTAGAGTCAGAGGGAAGGTCTAGGCTGGAGATACAAATTTAGAAGTCATCAGCATATAGATGGATTCAAATCTAACACCTGAATGAGATCACCTAAGGAGAGCACAGACTGAGCCCTGGAGTGTATTTAGAGGTTGGGAAGAGGAGGAAGTATCAGCAAAAAAGACTTAGAAGGAATTGCTAGAATGATAGGAGGAAAAGTAGTCCATCACAATGATCTAGAAGCCCCAAAGAAGAAAGTTTTCAAGGACGAAAAAGTAACTCTTAACACTTTTGTACTATGTATAACATTTCCCCTCATTTGTTTCCTGACTAGTGGTGACCCCTCCTCTTCAGCTAGGAAAATGGCAGTGTTCAGAAAGTTAAAACTTCTTCTTTGGAAGAATTTCATCTTAAAATTGGGTATGGTTATCTGTGGGAAGATATAAGTCCTTGGGAAGGAGTGAATGTTTCAGTTAAATTGGTTCATAATAACAGGTTAAAGAACAATTAAGAACTTTACATGGACAGGGGCCCTTTTCTGCAAATGAGTCATGTTGTTATTAAAGATGACATCATTGTTACTGATTTCGGGCCATTGGTGTTACAGAAAGGTTAAAAGGAGATGTTTCTAGCTAATTCTTATTCTGTGTTTTTCTTTTTCATGTGTGGGGCAGGGAGACTGGAAGAAATTAAAGTGTTCTAAATGGAAGAGCATTCACCACATGTGTTCTGTTTGGGGTTAACATTTAGCTTTTGTTTTTATTTTAGAAACAGAAGACTCTGGTAGGAATCCTTGAAATCTTGATGCCATTGCTATTTTCTGCAATTGTATTGCATCTTCGTTGTAATAGTGCTCCAATAAAAAGACCTGCCACTAGCTACCATGCAATTGATATCAGTTCGTTGCCAGCCTGCTTCTACTATTTTCCTTGGAAAAATAGATTTCAGCTAGTTTATATCCCTTCTAAAAGTGAAATTTTGAAGGCTGTCACCGAAATGGTGGAACAGACCTTTGATGTTGAGTTTGAAGTTTAGACCTAAAAATGGGTAAGGATTGGGAGGACATTTTTATAAAGTATAGTTTGAAGTTTTTCCCTGAGAGTTCTTACCATAGTGATTCTAAATCTAGTGTCTCCAAATTCTAAAGAGCCTATGAGGTGGTAGTTGGGGGGAAGCTGTCCTAGAGATATTTTTATTATTTCAAACAATATATGGAGTTGTGTCCATATATGTCAGAAGGCTTCAAGGCTAATTAAAATGTTAAATGTTAAGTATTTGTTTTTAACTCACTATCATGACACCTGTTATCTCATATTAATCCAAAGGTCTGATTGGCAATTATGTGTCTCATAAAAAATGGAAGGCATTCAGAGGGTCAGAGGGTCTGAAATCGCTTCTAACTTTTTTTAACTGGT
This sequence comes from Macaca fascicularis, assembly GCF_037993035.2. NCBI lineage: Eukaryota > Metazoa > Chordata > Mammalia > Primates > Cercopithecidae > Macaca > Macaca fascicularis. The sequence continues at coordinate 3,129,273 of NC_088394.1, forward strand.
CTCTGCTTCTCCTCTTGTCCCATTCTAATCCAGTCTCCATGTGGAGGCAGAAAGATCTTCAAAAGCTCAGTAGGATCCAGCTAGTCTCCAGCTTAAACCCCTTCAGTAACTTCCCATTGCCCTGAGAGAAAACCAACTCTTCTCCAGATTCTGACCCTGCTTTTTTCTCAGTCTTAATCCAGTTCAGTTCTTTATTGTGCTCCCACAGGCTGGTCATGTTGGTCTTTTACTTCCTAGAAAGCAGCTACATGAAGTTCTCTCCCGACAGGGCCTTTGCACCAGCTGTTCCTTCTGACAGTGCTTTGCCCCCAGTCCTCCCTCTGCATTGCTCCTTCTTAGTCTTCAGGTTTCAGCTGAACTGACACCTAGGAAGTCAGCTAAATCGGTTTTAGGTTTCTCACCTCTGCCTTATTCTCTGTCGTTGAACCCTGTTTTATACTTTCTATCAAAAAGGGAATTTTAATAAATGTTTACATACATATTCACCTTCTTACTTTCTGTGTATTGTCTGCCTTTCTCCACTAGACTCCACCTCCATGAGGTCATAGGACCATGTCTGTTTTGTTCACCACTGTGCCTGTTGTAGTACCTAGCCATAATAGGCGCTCAATAAATATTTATTGAATAAATTAATGCAGTTAGGTAGATAAAATTCTTCAAAATATGCAGTTTATAGGAGAAATTTTTCAAAATTACTATAATTTTTCTACATGCCATTGTAAAAGTATTCTAATAATATATAGGACATAAAGTAATAGAGATTTTTCTCTTCAAACTTTAGTGCCTTTAGTGCCACTCAGTGGGGATAGTTCTTTTTTTTTTTTTATTTTTTGAGATGGAGTTTTGCTCTTGTTGCCCAGGCTGGAGTGCAATGGTAAGATCTCGGTTCACTGCAACCTCCATCTCCCGGGTTCAAGCGATTCTTGTGCCTCAGCCTCCTGAATAGCTGGGATTATAGGCACCCGCCGCCATGCCTGGGTAATTTTTTTTTTTTTTTTTTTTTTGAGACAGAGTCTTACTCTGTCACCCAGGCTGGAGTGCAGTAGTACGATCTCAGCTCACTGCAAGCTCCACCTCCCAGGTTCATGCCATTCTCTTGCCTCAGCCTCCCGAGTAGGTGGGACTACAGGCGCCCTCCACAACACTCAGCTAAATTTTTTGTATTTTTAATAGAGACAGGGTTTCACCGTGTTAGCCAGGACGGTCTCGATCTACTGAGCTCGTGATCTGCCCGCCTCAGCCTCCCAAAGTGCTTGGATTACAGGCGTGAGCCACTGCCCCCACGCCACGCCCGGCTAATTTTTGTATTTTTGGTAGAGATGGGGTTTCACCATATTGTCCAGGCTGTTGTCAAACTCCTGACTTCAGGTCATCTGCCCGCCTTGGCCTCCCACAGTTCTGGGATTACAGGCATGAGCCACCATGCCCGGCCTCAGTGGGGATAATTCTTTTAAAGGCTTTCAGTTCCAGGAGTTTGAGACCAGCCTGGGCAACATAGTGAAACCCTGTCTCTACAAAAAATAAAAAATTAACCAGGTGTGGTAGTTGATGCCTGTAGTCCCAGCTACTTGGGGTGCTGAGGTGGGAGGATCTCTTGAACCTACATACAAGTTAGAGGTTATAGTGAGGTATGATTGTACCACTGTACTCCAGCTTGGGCAACAGAATGAGACCCTGTCTCTAAAAAAATAAAAAATAAAAATAAAGGCCCTCAGTGGTAAAATGTGGGGAATCACTGTTTTGAAAGTTGTTCTTCAGCTGAGAGCAGTAGCTCACATCTGTAATCCCAGCACTTTGGGAGACCGAGGTGGGTGGATCACTTGAGATCAAGAGTTTGTGACCAGCCTGGCCAACATGGTAAAATCCCATCTCTACTAAAAATACAAAAAAATTAGCCAGACGTGGTAGCACATGCCTGTAGTCCCAGCTACCTGGGAGGCTGAGGCAGGAGAGTGACTTGAACCCAGGACGCGGAGGTTGCAGTGAGCTGAGATCATGCCACTGCACTTCAGCCTGGGTGACAGGGCAAGACTCCATCTCAAAAAAAAAAGTTGTGCTTCATGCTTGTCTGGTATCCTAGTTATTGCTGTCATTATTGATAATCTTATGGACTTCAGATATGGTATGAGTATGAGTTTCTAGGTATTCTATGCATTCTAATTCAGTTACCTTATACATATGAGATTATGAAATTTCTTTCTTTCTTTCTTTCTTTTTTTTTTTTGAGAAAGAATCTCGCTCTGTTGCCCAGGCTGGAGTGCAGTGGCACCCGTAATCCTAGCACTTTCGGAAGCTGAGGCAGGCGGATTGCCGGAGCTCAGGAGCTCAAGACCAGCCTGGACAACATGGCAAAACCCTGTCTGTACTGAAAATACAAAAAATTAGCCAGGCGTGGTGGTGCCCACTTGTAATCCCAGCTACTTGAGAGGCTGAGGCATGAGAATCACTTTAACTCCGGAAGCAGAGGTTACAATGAGCCGAGATCAGACGGAACAAGACTCCATTTCAAAAAGAAAAAGAGGCCGGGCGCGGTGGCTCAAGCCTGTAATCCCAGCACTTCGGGAGACCCAGACGGGCGGATCATGAGGTCAGGAGATCAAGACCATCCTGGCTAACATGGTGAAACCCCGTCTCTACTAAAAAATACAAAAAACTAGCTGGGCGAGGTGGCAGGCGCCTGTAGTCCCAGCTACTCGGGAGGCTGAGGCAGGAGAATGGCGTAAACCCGGGAGGCAGAGCTTGCAGTAATCTGAGATCCGGCCACTGCACTCCAGCCTGGGCGACAGAGGGAGACTCCGTCTCAAAAAAAAAAAAAAAAAAAAAAAGAAAAAGAAAAAAAAGTCTAGATGAAGGAAAGAACCCAAAGAGATCAGTGGAGGCCCTAAACTGCTTTTGATCAAACATTCATCATACTAGGGGAAATTCAATGCTTGTTTTCATAGACTTGTAAGGCACAGAGGGAAAGAAGAAAAAGTTAAGGCCCGTTCAAGGTGGGGTGTATATCTTGAGACTGTCTCGCCTGAAATCTGGGAACCCAAATGCCTACATCGTACTGGTGGTACTTAATGTAAGGTTGTGCTGGATGTAAACATGCCCCCGACTGCCTGAATGTTGCCTTGGAACTAAGCACAGCAGGGAGGGTCCTAGCCCTGAGATTTGTAGCTCAAATTCACATCACTTGGTTGCCAAAAAAAAGAAAGGTAGGAAGGAAGGAAGGAAGGAAGGAAGAAGGAGGGAAGGAAGAGAGGGAAGGAGGGAGGGAGGGAGGGAAGAAGAAAGGAAGGAAGAAGGGAAGGCAAGGGAGGGGGGAAGGGTGGGGGAAGGAGGGGAAGGGAAGGGAAGAAAGAAGGAAGGAAAGAAGGAAGAAGGGGAGGGAGGGAAGGAGGAAGGAAGGAAGGAAGGAAGGAAGGGCAGAGGGAAGGCAAGAAAGGAAAGAAGCAAAGAAAGAAAAGAGAAATCCCTCAAACTGTGAAGTGGGACAGTGGGACTCACATTGACAGGTGCAAATACATTTTTTCCCTGGAGGAATGTACCTTCATTCTGTATCTCAAGACTCACCACAAGACTATCAAGGTCAGTGAACAAACATACTAGGAAACAGGACACCGAGAATGATTATCAGTATAACAACAGACAGCAAAAACAGACCTGGAAAGATTCCAGATAATGGAATTATTAGTCTCGTGTTATAAAATCACTATGTTTAGCTGGTTTGAAGAAATAAAAGACAACATAAAAGGATTTATAGGTAGCATGTCATTATAAAGAGTCACCTAGGCTGGGCGTGGTGGCTCACGCCTGTAATCCCAGTACTTTGGGAGGCCGAGGCGGGCGGATCACAAGGTCAGGAGATTGAGACTATCCTGGCTAACACGGTGAAACCCTGTCTCTACTAAAAATACAAAAAATTAGCCAGGCGCGGTGGCGGGCACCTGTAGTCCCAGCTACTCAGGAGGCTGAGGCAGGAGAATGGCAAGATCCTGGGAGGCGGAGCTTGCAGTGAGCCGAGGTCACGCCACTGCACTCCAGCCAGGGGGACAGAGCGAGACTCCGTCTCAAAAAAAAAAAAAAAAAAAAAAAGAGTCACCTAGCAGATTTGGGGGAAAAAAAGGAACTAGAACTTCTAGAAATGAAAAATAAAATCATCAACATGTAAAACGCAGGCTAGAAACAAGCCTTGAAAGAATGAAACTGAACTTAAACTTCCTACAAGAACAAAACTCATTCTTTAATGAAAAACCACAAAGCTTGATCCAGGTCTCAAATCATGTGATCAGCACTTACATTCTCTCTTCCTTCTTAGCATTACTTTCTTGATGCCCCAAGATAGTTGCCAGCAGTTCTTGGGACTGTAGACTTCCCAGTTAAAGTTATGACTTGAAATAACGAGAGTCATTTCCCTTAACTTACCTCCCTTATTTTCTGTCTTGTGTATTTGCAGAACGAATGCTTGAGTGAATGCAGCAGTCAGCTGTCAATCTTAAGTCTCCTTAGGTAGAGAGCGGGCAACTGGGCAGCCTTTGACTTCACACCAGCCATTCACTGATGGGATTTTTCTCTCTGTAGTTTTAGGCTATTCTTCAGTGCCTTTGTTTGAACATTGTATAATTGATGATCTCAAAGCTTTCTATATATTGGAATTGTTTTTGACCATAGCATCAATAACAGCAATGGATCTTTGCCACTTGCGGTAAGAACATCCTTTCTCTAACAATTGTACTGTGCTACCGAGACTTGAGCATGTGTTCCTTCTGTAGTCTTGTTGGCTGACCTGACCCCTGCTTTCCTCTGTGTCAGCTTTGTCATCTTATTTCCAGAGGAGATAAGCAAGGGCTCCTGTGTTTCATGTCTTACAACCTAGACTGTGAGGTCCCTTCCAGTTTTCAAATTCTTTAGAAGACTTGTTCTGAGCAAGTCTTTATCCGGAGGATACAAGATGGCATATATTAAACTGCCTGATGACAGACGCAGACTACAACACCAGGCTCCACAGACTTGAGTCCCAGCCCTGCAATTCACTTGGGAAAACATTTCTGGGCCTCAGTGTCCTTATTGTTGTGAGGGCTAAAAGAGTTTTATGCCTATAAAGTACTTAGAACAAAGCCTGGAACAAAAGAACTTTCCAGAAGAATTAGTTATTGTCATTACTAATAATCTTATGGACTTCAGATGTGGTATGAGTGTGAGTTTGTTTAAGGAAAAGTTCATGTTGTAAACATGGGAATATTTGATTTATGTTCTGGGATGGGAGAACCACTCATGTATAGCTTTTGTGTTGTACAATGTATCTGATGATTAATTGTTGGAAGTTGCATGGGCTATTGGTAGATGGAAAGAAACAAGTTACAATGTTTTTCAAGCATTTATCAATGCTAGGCAACACAGATACCATCTGGCTCAATCCTACTGTAGCCTATGAGGTAGATGTTGTTAATATCATCCCCATTTTACTCATGAGGAAACTCAGGAATGAAGTTTACATAACTTGTCCAAGGTGACGAGGCTATTCGATAGGAGATTTGGGGTTAGAATCTGGGTGGTCTGGCTCCAGAGCTCTTGCTCTGAACTGTTCTGCAGCACACCATTCCTGAAGGGGGCTCAGTAGCAGCTGTGTGTTTCCCAGGCTTGCAGCAGGGAGAATTTCTAGAGTCCACAGGGAAGACCACTGTTGCAGCATGCTCCCCCAGGGGACACCTGCCAGTGTGGGCGCCCTTCATCTTGTTACAGCTGACATCAAGCACAGATTTGCTGTCCTGTGCCTTTGCTGAGTTTCAGGATTTCATAACCGAATTTGTTTTCTCTTTGTTCTTCATAGGTTAATTATAAATTGCGCTTCAGTTACTTTCAGAAGAATTTTATACCGGGGAAGAATATATTTTTTCAAGATGACAAAGAAGGCTGGTGCACATCCTTTCTTTACCCTACCAATCCATGCCAAGAACGCTGGGAATTTCCATTTGCTGATGGGGAAGTCCTGGTGAGAAAGCCCCGAAGCCTGTTCATGTTAAGAGCATGGCCGTGGCTGGACGCGGTGGCTCACACCTGTAATCCCAGCACTTTAGGAGGCTGAGGCGGGTGGATTACCTGAGGCTGGGAGTTCGAGACCAGCCTTACCAACTGGTCTTACCAACAGCCTTACCAAGATGGAGAAACTCCGTCTCTACTAAAAATACAAAATTAGCTGGGCGTCATAGCTCATGCCTGTAATCCTAGCTACTCAGGAGACTGAGGCAGGAGAATTGCATGAACCTGGGAGGCAGAGGTTGCAGTGCGCTGAGACTGGGCCATTGCACTCCAGCCTGACAATAAGAGCGAAACTCCGTCTCAAAAAAAAAAAAAAAAAAAAAGCATGGCCACTTTTGTTGTTTTGCTTGTTTTGCTGCCAGCACATAAACTAACATTTCAGAAGAGGTTGAAGGAGTTACATTTATAAATGTGGCATTCAGTAAAATGCTTACATTCTAGAGTAAGTAAAAACAGTAGTTATGAATTTGATTGTAACAATATTGAATTGTTTGAAGGAAGGATGGAAACATTTTACTGGAACAAGGAGTGCAGGCACCAGTGGGTGGCCAATTTGGCAGCTACATTTGTCATCACGGAAGAAACATGATCTGTGCTTTATGCATGTTAAGATTTTCTTGGCCTCCCTTTTCCACCTGCAAGTACGACTCCTATTCTGTCTTTTATTTTATTTTATTTTATTTTATTTTATTTTATTTTATTTTGGGACGGAGTTTCATTCTTGTTGTACAGGCTGGAGTGCAATGGCACGATCTTGGCTCACTGCAACCTCCGTCTTCCAGGTTCAAGCGATTATCCTGCCTCAGCCTCCTGAGTAGCTGGGATTACAGGTGCCCACCACCACACCTGGCTAATTTTTTGTGTTTTTAGTAGAGATAGGGTTTCACCATGTTGGCCAGGCTGGTCTCAAACTCTTGACCTCAGATGATCCGCCCACCTTGGCCTCCCAAAATGCTGGGATTACAGGCATGAGCCACCACTCCTGGCCCTATTGTATCTTTTTAAACATATGTCCTGTTCAACACACATGCCACATTGTGTGATCTACGTCTAACATGCCTCCATTGTGATCTCCATTGACCGTGTCCTTTCATTTCATCCATCTCATTTAATTTAATGAAGAGGAAACAGAAGATAATCATCCACACTCTAGCGACTCCCTGCATGCCTGTGCAGCTCCTAAGAGTGGTGGTACATGCCTGTAATCCCAGCTACTCAGGAGGCTGAGGCAGGAGAATCACTTGAAACCAGGAGGCAGAGGTTGCAGTGAGCTGAGATTGTACCATTGCACTCCAGCCTGGGCTACAAAAGCGAGACTCCATCTCAAAAAAAACAAAAAACAAAAAAACTCGTATCAAGTACAAGAAATAAGCAGACGACTAGAAATAAAAGACAAATACCAATGAGGTCAGAAGCACAATAAATCAGGACCAGAGGGGAAACAAATACAAAGGAAAAGTGCCAAGTCTTGGGGTGTATATACTATACAAGCCAACATTTATGATCAGTTGATTTTCAATAGTGGGGCCAAGACAATTCAATGAGGAATGAATAGTCTTTTCAACAACTGGTGCTGGAATAACTGGATATTCACATTCAAAAGAATGAACATGACCAGGTGCACTGGCTCACACCTGTGATCCCAACACTATGTTAGGCCGAGGCAGGAGGATTGCTTGAGTCCAGGAGTTTGAGACCAGCCTAGCCAATATGGTGAAACCCCCATCTCTACTAAAAATAAAAATGTAGCGGGGCATGGTGGCAAGTACCTGTAATCCCAGCTACTTAGGAGGCTGAGGCAGGAAAATCGCTTGAACCCAGAGGCAGAGGTTGCAGTGAGCTGAGATTGCCTCCCATTGCACTCTCGCCTGGGCAACAAGAGTGACATTCCGTCTCAAAAAAAAAAAAAAAAAAAAAGCCAGGCATGGTGGCCTAAGCCTGTCATCCCAGCTACTCTGGAGGTTGAGGCGGGAAAATCAGTTGAAGCCAGGAGGTCGAGGCTACAGTGAGCCATGATCTGCACTCCAGCCTGGGCAACAGAATGAGACCTTGTCTCAAAAAAAAAAAAAAAAAAAAAAAAAAGAACATGGAGACCTATATCACATCATACACAAAAATGAACTCGTGATAAAAACAAACCAGGATATAAAGGAACTTCGTCAACCTGATAAAGGGACATTTATGAAAAGCCCACAGTTAGCATTATATTCAATGCTGAAATACTGAAAGTCTTCCCCCTATGATCAGTTACAAGGATGCCTATTTTCTTTTTTTTTTTTTTTTTTTTGAGACGGAGTCTCGCTCTGTCGCCCAAGCTGGAGTGCAGTGGCCTGATCTCAGCTCACTGCAAGCTCCGCCTCCCGGGTTCACGCCATTCTCCTGCTTCAGCCTCCCGAGTAGCTGGGACTACAGGCGCCCGCCACCTCGCCCGGCTAGTTTTTTGTAGTTTTAGTAGAGACGGGGTTTCACTGTGTTCGCCAGGATGGTCTCGATCTCCTGACCTCGTGATCCGCCCGTCTCGGCCTCCCAAAGTGCTGGGATTACAGGCTTGAGCCACCGCGCCCGGCCTCAAGGATGCCTATTTTCACCACTTCAACAGTGTACTGGAAGTTCTAGCCAGAGAAATTAGGAAATAAAAAATAAAATGCATCCAATTGGAGAGGAAGAATTAAAACTGTCTCTATTCAAAGATGATATGATCTTATATAGAGAAATCCCAAAGAATCTACACAAAAAAGCTACTAGAGTAATAAATGAATTCAGCCAATTTTCAAAAATCAGTTGTGTCTCTATAGACTAGCAATGAACATTCTGAACAGGAAATTAAGAAAACAATTCCACGTAGAATAGCATCCAAAATAACATACCTAGGAATAAATTTAACCAAAGAAGTAGAAGACTTTTACAGTGAAAACTGTGAAATAATGCTGAAAGATAAAAAATCTTAATCGAAAACCATGCCATTCTCATGGAGTGGAAGGCTTAATTTTTTTTTTTTTTTTTTTTTTTTTTTTTTTTTTTTTTTTTTTTTTTTGAGACAGAGTCTCGCTCTGTCGCCCAGGCTGGAGTGCAGTGACCGGATCTCGGCTCACTGCAAGCCCCGCCTCCCGGGTTCACGCCATGCTCTTGCCTCAGCCTCCCGAGTAGCTGGGACTACAGGCGCCCGCCACCTCGCCCGGCTAGTTTTTTTGTACTTTTTAGTAGAGACGGGGTTTCACCGTGTTCGCCAGGATGGTCTCAATCTCCTGACCTCGTGATCCGCCCGTCTCGGCCTCCCAAAGTGCTGGGATTACAGGCTTGAGCCACCGCGCCCGGCCAGACTTAATATTCTTAAGATGGCAATATTCCCCAAATTGATACAGATTCAATGCAATCTCTAATAAAATTCGAGGCCGGGCGTGGTGGCTGACACCTGTAATCCCAGCACTTTGGGAGGCCGAAGCGGGCAGATCACGAGGTCAACACATCAAGACCATCCTGGCCAACAAGGTCAAACCCTGTCTCTACTAAAAATACAAAAATTAGCGGGGTGTGGTGGCGCATGCCAGTAGTCCCAGCTACTTGGGAGGCTGAGGCAGGAGAATCACTTGAACCTGGCAGGCGGAGGTTGCAGTGAGCCGCGATCATACCACTGTGCTCCAGCCTGGTGACAGAGCAAGACTCCATCTCAAAAAAAAAAAAAAAATTCCAGAGGCCCTTTATTTTTTCCAGCAATACACAAGTCAATCCTAAAATTCATGTGGAATTGCGAGGGTCCTCAAAAACCAAAACAATTTTTTTTTTTTTTTTTTTTTTTGAGATGGAGTCTCGCTCTGCCGCCCAGGCTGGAGTGCAGTGGCGCGATCTCAGCTCACTGCAAGCTCCGCTTCCCGGGTTCACGCCATTCTCCTGCCTCAGCCTCCTGAATAGCTGGGACTACAGGTGCCCACCACCGCACCCGGCTAATTTTTTGTATTTTCAGTAGAGACAGGGTTTCACTGTGGTCTCGATCTCCTGACCTTGTGATCCACCCGCTTTGGCCTCCCAAAGTGCTGGGATTACAGGCGTGAGCCACTGCACCCGGTCCAAAACAATATTTTAAAAGAAGAACAAAATTGGAAGACTCATATTTTCTGATTTTAAACTTACTACAAAGCTACAGGGATCAAAACATAATTTTTTTTTTTTTTCATTTTGACATGGAGTCTCGTCACCCAGGCTGGAGTGCAGTGGCATGATCTCTGCTCACTGCAACCTCTGCCTTCTGGGTTCAAGCAATTCTTGTGCCTCAGCTTCCCGAGTTGCTGGGATTGTAAGTGTGTGCCACCATGCCTGGCTAATTTTTGTATTTTTAATAGAGACAGCGTTTCACCATGTTAGCCATGGTGGTCTTGAACCACTGCCTCGGCCTCCCAAAGTGCTAGGATTACAGGCACGAGCCACCGCGCCTGTCCAAAACAGAATGGTTTTGACATAAGGACAGACATGTAGACCAATGGAATAGAATTAAGAGTCCAGAAGTAAACCTATACATCTATGGCCAATTGATTTTTGGTTTTTTTTCTTCTCTCTCTTCACTCAGGCTAAAGTGTAGTGGCACAGTAACAGCTCACTGCAGCCTCTACTTCCCAGGCTCAAGTAATCCTCCCACCTTAGCTTCTTCAGTAGCTAGGACCATAAGCGCATGCCACCATGCCTGACTGATTTTTTATTTTTTATCTTTTTCTTTTTTCTATTTATTTATTTATTTATTTAGAGACGGAGTTTTCCTTTTTTGCCCAGGCTGGAGTGAAGTGGCTCGATTTTTGCTCACTGCAACCTCCGCCCCGCTGGTTCAAGCGATTCTCCTGCCTCAGTCTCCTTAGTAGCTGGGATTACAGGCCTCTGCCACCACACCTGGCCAATTTTTGTATTTTTAGTAGAGATGCGGTTTCACCATGTTGGCCAGGCTGGTCCCAAACTGTTGACCTCAGGTGATCCACTCGCCTCAGCTTCCCAAAGTGTTAGGATTACAGGCGTGAGCCACTGCGCCCAGCCTTTTTTATCTTTTTCTAGAGATAGGGTCTCTCTATGTTACCCAGGCTGGTCTCAAACTCCTCAGCTCAAGCACTCCTCCCACCTTGAGCTCCCAAAGTGCTAGGATTACAATTATGAGTCAGAATACAGGCATGTGCCACACCTGGCACAGCTGAGTTTTGACAAGGGTGCCATGACCATTCTATGAGGGTAAGAATAGTCTCTTCAAAGGCAGGGCGCGGTGGCTCAAGCCTGTAATCCCAGCACTTTGGGAGGCTGAGACGGGCGGATCACGAGGTCAGGAGATCAAGACCATCCTGGCTAACATGGTGAAACCCCGTCTCTACTAAAAAATACAAAAAACTAGCCGGGCGAGGTGACAGGCGCCTGTAGTCCTGCACTCTAGCCTAGGTGACAGAGCGAGACCCTGTCTCAAAAAAAAAAAAAAAAAAAAAAAAAAAAAGAATAGTGTCTTCAACAACTGGTGCTGGGAAACTTGGATAACCATTCATTAAAAAATGAAGTTGGGCCGGGCGCAATGGCTCACGCCTATAATCCCAGCACTTTGGGAGGTTGAGGCAGGTAGATCACCTGAGGTCAGGAGTTCGAGACCAGCCTGGCCAATGTGGAGAAATCCCGTCTCTACTAAAAATACAAAAAAATTAGCCAAGCATGGTGGCGGGCACCTGTAATCCCAGCTACTTGGGAAGCTGAGGCACGATAATCGCTTGAACCCAGGAGGCAGGGGTTGCAGTGAACTGAGATTGTGCCACTGCACTCCAGCCTGGGCAACAGTGTGAAATTCTGTCTCTAAAAAGAAACAAATAATGAAGTTGAACTTTTACTTCACTCCATGTAGCTCAAGGTAAAGAAACAGGGGTAAACTTCATGACCTTATATTTGGCCATAAATTCTTAGATTTAACATTAAAAACAGGAGCAATAAAAGAAAAAAATACATAAATTGGACTTCATCAAAATTTAAAACTTTTGTGCATCAAAGGACATCATCAAGAAAGGAAAAGACGGCTGGGCACAGTGGCTCACACCTGTAATCCCAGGACTTTGGGAGGCTGAGGCGGGTGGATCATGAGGTCAGGAGATCGAGACCATCCTGGCTAACATGGTAAAACCCCGTCTCTACTAAAAATACAAAAAAAATTAGCTGAGCATGGTGGCGGGTGCCTGTAGTCCCAGCTACTAGGGAGGCTGAGGCAGGAGAATGACATGAACCCGGGAGGCAGAGATTGCAGTGAGCCGAGATTGCTGAGGTGGGAGGATCACTTGAGCCTGGGATGTGGAGGCTGCAGTGAGCTGTGATTGCACCACTGTACCCCAGCCTGGGTAACACAGACCCTGTCTCACATACATACATACATGCATACATACATACATACATATATACAAAAATAAAAATGGACAAATTAGCCAGGCACGGTGGTGCACACCTTATAGTTCTAGCTACTTGAGAGGTTGAGGAAGGAGGATTGCTTGAGCCCAGGAATTTGAATCCAGCTTGGGCAACATAGTGAGACCCCCCATCTCTAAAAAAAATAATAAAAACAAAATTTTTTTTTAAAAGAGCAGATGACTTGAATAGACATTTTGCCAAAGATTTAAAAATGCCTCCCCCACCAAGAAAAGAAAGAAGAAAGGTATTCACCACCATTGGTCATGAAAGAAATGCGAAACAAGGTCGGGTGCAGTGGCTCATGCCTGTAATCCCAGCACTTTGGGAGGCTGAGACGGGCAGATAACCTGAGGTCAGGAGTTTGAGACCAGCCTGACTAACATGGTGAAACCCCATCTCTACTAAAAATACAAAGGCCGGGCGCGGTGGCTCAAGCCTGTAATCCCAGCACTTTGGGAGGCCGAGACAGGCGGATCACGAGGTCAGGAGATCGAGACCATCCTGGCTAACACAGTGAAACCCCGTCTCTACTAAAATACAAAAAAAAAAAAAATTAGCCGGGCAAGGTGGCGGGCGCCTGTAGTCCCAGCTACTTGGGAGGCTGAGGCAGGAGAATGGCGTGAACCCGGGAGGCAGGGCTTGCAGTAAGCTGAGATCCGGCCACTGCACTCCAGCCTGGGCGACAGAGTGAGACTCCATCTCAAAAAAATAAAATAAAAAATAAAAATACAAAAATTAGCCAGGTGTGGTGGTGGGCACCTGTAATCCCAGCTATTCAGGAGGCTGAGGCAGGAGAATCACTTGAACCTTGGAAGCAGAGGTTTTAGTGAGCCGAGATCGCACCACTGCACTCCAGCCTGGGCGACAGAGCAAGACTCCGTCTCAAAAAAAAAAAAAAAAGCAAAGGTTGTTCAATGGGACTAAAAAGGAAAACCAAAGCCATACTATGGAGGAAACCCATCATAATACATATATCTGACAAAGTCCTGGTTGCCAGAATATAGAAAAACTCCTAAAATTAAATAACAAAAAGCCAAACAAATAAAAAAAAAACTGGGATAAAGACTTGAATCAACCCTTTAATTAATTTATTTATTTTGAGACCGAGTTTTGCTCTTCTTGCCCAAGCTGGAGTGCAATGGCACGATCTTGGCTCAGTGCAACCTGCACCTCCTGGGTTCAAGTGATTCTCCTGCCTCAGCCTCCCAAGTAGCTGGGATTACAGGTGTGCACCACCATGCCCAACTAATTTTTTGTATTTTTAGTAGAAATGGGGTTTCACCATGTTAGCCAGGCTGGTCTCAAACTCCTGACCTCAGGTGATCCACCCACCTTGGCTTCCCAAAGTGCTGAGATTACAGGTGTGAACCATCGCTCCCGGCCGAATCAACCCTTTTAAAAAGAAGATACATGAATAAATGATTAGGCAGAAAAAGGTATTTAACATTATTAGCCATCACAGAAATACAAACTAAAACCAGAATAAGATACCACCTGAAGCCGGGCGTGGTGGCTCACACCTGTAATCCCAACACTTTGAGAGGCCAGCATGGGTGGATTATGAGGTCAGGAGTTCAAGACCAGCCTGGCCAAGATGATGAAACCCTGTCTCTACTAAAAATACAAAAATTAGCCAGGCATGGTGGCAAGCGCCTGTAATTCCAGCTACTCACGAGGCTGAGGCAGAGAATTGCTTGAACTCAGGAGGTAGAGGTTGCAGTGAGCCGAGATCATGCCACTGCACTCCAGCCTAGGTGACAGAGCGTGACTCCATCTCAAAAAAAAAAAAGGACTCACTGTCCTTTTCTCCATTGAATAGTCTTGACTCTTCCAGGAAATCAATTGATTATACATGTAAGGGTTTATTTCTGGGCTGTATGTTATAATCCATTGATTTTTAAATCTAGAGTTTGAAAGATTGGTGTTAATTTGTCTTTTTTTTTTTTTTTGGAAACTGCATCTTGCTCTGTCACCCAGGAGGGAGTGCAGTGGTGCGATCTCAGCTCACTGCAACCTCTGCCTCCCAGGCTCACGTCATTCTCCTGCCTCAGCCTACCGAGTAGCTGGGACTACAGGCACCTGCCACCATGCCCGCCTAATTTTTTGTATATTTAGTAGAGACGGGATTTCACCGTGTTAGACAGGGTGGTCTTCATCTCCTGACCTCATGATCCACCCGCCTCGGCCTCCCAAAGTGCTGGGATTACAGGCATGAGCCACTGCACCTGGCTGAGTCTGAGTCTTGCTCTTGTTGCCGAGGCTGGAGTGCAATGGTGCAATCTCAGTTCACTACAACCTCTGCCTCCTGGGTTCAAGCAATTATCCTGCCTCAGCCTCCCTAGTAGCTGGGATTACAGACATGTGCCACCATGCCCGGCTAATTTTTCTATTTTTGTTTTGTTTTTTTTTTTGAGACGGAGTCTTGCTCAGTCGCCTAGATTGGAGTGCAGTGGCGAGATTTAGGCTCACTGCAAGCTCCGCCTCCCGGGTTCACGCCATTCTCCTGTCTCAGCCTCCCGAGTAGCTGGGACTACAGGCGCCCGCCACCTCGCCCGGCTAATTTTTTGCATTTTTAGTAGAGATGGGATTTCACCGTGTTAGCCAGGATGGTCTCGATCTCCTGACCTCGTGATCCGCCCGCCTCGGCCTCCCAAAGTGCTGGGATTACAAGCGTGAGCCACCGCGCCCAGCCTAATTTTTCTATTTTTAGTAGAGGTGGGGTTTCCTCACGTTGGCCAGGCTGGCCTTGAACTCCTGACCTCATGATCCACCCACCTCGGCCTTCCAAAGTGGTTAATTTGTCTTTAAATGTTTGGTGGAATTCACCAGTGATGCCTTCTGGTCCTGGGCTTTCTTTGTTGGAAAAGAGCCTGAGGGACCTGTGGGACACTATTAGGCATACCAAACAACATGTCATAGGAGTCCCAAAGGAGAAGAGAAAGAGAAAAGAGGCAGGAAAAAAAAATTGGAAGAAATAATGGCTGAAAACTCTGCAAATTTGATCAAAGATAAGAATTTACAAACCCCCAAAGCTCAAGGAACTCCAGGCAAGATAACTCAGAAATCTACAACAAGAAATATTATAGTTAAATTGTCAAAATCCAAAGACAAAGAGAGTTTTGAAAGCAGCAGGAGGCCAGGCGCAGGGGCTCACGCCTGTAATCCCAGCATTTTGGGAGGCCAAGGTGGGCAGATCACCAGGTCGAGAGATCAAGACCATCCTGGCCAACGTGGTGAAACGTCATCTCTAATAAAAATATAAAAATTAGCTGGGTGTGGCAGCACATGCCTGTAATTCTAACTAGTTGGGAGGCTAAGGCAGGAGAATCACTTGAACCTGGGAGGCAGAGGTTGCAGTGAGCCGAGATCGTGCCACCGCACTCCAGCCTAGCAACAGAGTGAGACTCTGTCTCAAAAAACAAAAAAAGCAAGAGAGAAGAAACTTTTCACATACAAGAGATCCTCACTAAAATTAACAGCTGATTTCTCTACAGAAACCATGGGGTTCAGAAGACAGTGGTATGACATATTTTAAACTTTTAAAGGAAAAAAATCCTGTAATCAAGAACTCTATATCCAGCAAAATTATCTAGAAATTAAGATATTTCTAGATAAAAGCTGAGAGAGTTCATTACCGGTAGTCCTGCCCTACAATAAATGCTAAAGGGAGTCCTTCAGGCTGAAATGAAAAGACACTAGATGTAACTCTAAGCCATTAGAAGAAATAAAGGCCACTGTTAAAGGTAACTAAAGCCAGTATTATTGTACTTTTGGTCCATCACATTTCCTTTTCTTTTCCATATGATTTAAAAGGCAAGTGCATATGTGTTAATGTGGATGTCTATGTTAATGGACACACAATGTATAAAGACACAATCTGTCACAATAACAATATAAAGGGAGGGGGCAGAGATATATATGAGCAGAGTGTGTGTGTTGAAACTAAGTTGGTATTATTCAAATTTAGTTGTTATAAGTTTAAGATGTTAATTACTATACAGTTGCTTTTTAAACTTTGAATGTCAGTATGTCAGTTTCCTATTGCTGCTGTAACAATCGGTTACATACTTAGTGGCTTAAAACAACATACATCTACTGTCTTATAGCCAAGATCTGAAATGCATTTTGCTGGGCTAAAATCAAGGTGTCTTCACCTTGCTGGGTTGTATTCTTTCTGGAGACAGTAGAGGAGAATGAATTCTTTCCCTTTTTCAGCTTTTAGAAGACACCTGCATTCCTTGGCTCGTGACCCTTTCCTCCATCTTCAAGGCCAGCAGCAGATCACTTTCGAATCTCTCTCTCTCTCTCTCTCTCTCTGACATGTGCTTCTATCATATCTCCATTTCTCACTCCTGCCTTCTTCTTCTAAGGACTCTTGTGACTACATTGAGCCCATCCAGATAATCTGACTAATCTCCCCATCTCAGAATTCTTGACTTAATCACATCTGTGGAGCCCATTTTCTTTTTCTTTTCCTTTTTTCTTTTTTTTTTTTTTTTTTTGAGACGAAGTCTCGCTCTGTCACCCAGGCGGCAACGCAATGGTGCAATCTCAGCTCACTGCATCCTCTGCCTCCCAGGCTCAAGCGATTCTCCTACCTCAGCCTTCTCAGTAGCTGGGACTACAAATATGCACCACCACGCCTGGCTAATTTTTTTTTTTTTTTTTTTTTGTATTTTTAGTAGAAACAGGGTTTCACCATGTTGGCCAGGCTGGTCTCAAACTCCTGATCTCGGGCGATCCACCTGCCTCAGCCTCCCAAAGTGCTGGGATTACAGATGTGAGCCACTGTGCCTGGCTTTTTTTTTTTTTTTTTCTTTTTGAGACAGCCTCTCACCTCTCACTCTGTTACCCAGGCTGGAGTGCAGTGACAGGATCTCAGCTCATTGAAATCTCTGCCTCCCAGGCTCAAGTGATCATCCTGCTTCAGCCTCCCAAGTAGCTGGGACCACAGGCACAGGCCAATGCCTGGCTAATTTTTTTTTTCTTTTTTTTTTTAAAAGATGGGGTTTTACCATGTTGCCCAGGCTGGTCTCAAACTCCTGAGTTCAAATGATCCTCCTGCCTTCATCTTTCAAAGTGCTGAGTGAGATTACAGATGTGAGCCACCGCACCCAGCCTGTAAAAAGTTTTTAAGTGTATATTCTAGATCCTAGGCCCTTATTAGTTATATGACTTGCAAATATTTTCTCCTACTCTGTGGATTGTCTTTTCCCTTGATAGTGTTTTTTGATACACAAAAGTTTTAAATTTTGATGAAATCTAATTTATCTTTTTTTCATTTGTTACTTATGCTTTTGCTATTATATTTTTAAAATTATTGTCTAGGATTTACACCTATATTTCTTTCTAGTATTTCATAGCTTTGGTTCTTACATTTAGATCTTTGATCCATTATGGGTAAATTTTTGTATATGGTATGAGGTATGGGTCTACATTTATTCTTTTTCATATAGATATTAAGTTGTCTCAGCACTATTTGTTGAAAAGACTACTCTTTCCGCATTGAATGGTCATGGCACCCTTGTAAAAAATCTATTTACCATAGATATATGGGATTGTTTCTAGATGCCCAATTCTATTCCATTGTTCCGTATGTCTGTTGTTATGCCAGTACCAAAATGTCTTGATGACTGTAGCTTTCTAGGAAGTTTTGAAATTAGGAAATATGAGTCCTCCAACTCTGTTCTTCTTTTTAAGATTGTTTTGGCTATTCTGAGTCCTTTGCATTTCTATATGAATTTCTAGGATCAGCTTGCCTATTTTTGCAAAAAAAAAATAATAAGGTATTAGAATTTTAATAGGGATTGCATTGAATCTCTAGATTGCTTTGTGTTTATTTTTATTTTTTTGAGATGGATTCTTGCTCTGTTGCCTAGGCTGGAGCACAAAGGCTCAATCTCAGCTCACTGCAACCTCAGCCTCCCGGGTTCAAGCGATTTTCCTGCCTCAGCCTCCCGAGTAGCTGGGATTACAGGTGCGTGCCACCATGCCCAGCTAATTTTTTTGTATTTTTTAGTAGAGAAGGAGTTTCACCATGTTGGCCAGGCTGATCTTGAACTCCTGACCTCAGGTGATCCACCCACTTCGGCCTCCCAAAGTGCTGGGATTACAGGCATGAGCCACTGCACCCGTCCTCTAGATTGCTTTGGATAGTAATGTCGTATTAACAAAATTAAGTGTTCCAATCTATGAACACAAAAAGTATTTCCATTTATTTAGATCTTCTTTAATTCCTTTCAGCCATGTTTTACGGTTTTCAGTGTACTTGCCTTTCTTACACTTCCTTGGTTAAATTTATTTCTAAATGTTTTGTCTTTTGTGATACTAATGTAAATGGAATTTATTTTTGTTATTTCATTTTTGGGTTGTTCATTGTTAGTGTAAAGAAATACAACTCCTATTTGTATATTTATCTTATATCCTGACATTTTCCTAGGCTGATTTATTAGCTTTAATAGCTTTTCGTGGATTCTTTAATGCATTCTATATATAAGTTTATGTGATCTGCCAAGAGGCAATAGCTTTACATCTTTCTTTCAGTCTGGATGGCTTTTTTTCTTCTGGCTAATTTCCCTGGCTACAACTTCCAGTAAAATATTGAATAAAGTGGCAAGAGCAGACATCCTTGTCTTGTTCCTGATTTTTTTGCGGGGGAAGCTTTCAGTTTCACCGTTAGGTGGGATGCTATCTGTGTTTTTTTTCATAGATGCCTTTTATCATGCTGAGGAAGTTCCTTTCCATTCCTAGTTTGCTGAGTGTTTTTATCATGAAAGTGTGTTGTATTTTGTCAAATGCTTTTCTGTGTCTACTGAGATTTTCATGTGATTTTGGCCCTTCTTTCTGTTAATATGCTATATTGCTGCAGTGCAATTTGACTCTAACAATGGGCTGGGTGTGGTGGCTCATGCATGTAATCCCTGCTCTTAGGGAGACAGAGGCGGAAGGATAGCTTGAGCCCAGGAGTTCAAGACTTGCCTGGGCAATATAGTGAGACCCCATTCTCCAAAAAAAAAAAAAAAAAAGTGTGACTTTAACAATAGAGTTAGCATAGGCTTCACACATTAGCGGTATAGTCCCCCACAAGATTGCCTCCACTTTAGAACCCACAAGCTTGGAGGTTCCCAGACAAACAAAGCACTTCTGACAAACTGGCTACAAATGTGGAGATCCCACTAATCTTTCAGGTTTGTTAATTCACTAGAATGACTGACAGAACTCAGGAAAGTACTACACTTACGATTATAGTTCTATTCTAGAGGATACAATTCAGGACAGGCCAAAAAAATAGCCACATGGGTGGGGTCTAGGAGAGTCCCAAATGCAAAGCTTCTGTGTCCTCAGGACGTAGCACCCTCCTAGCATATTGGCGTCTATTGGGGTAGCTCACCTAAGCTTTGAGTATCCAGTTTTTATTGGGGTTTTGTTACACAAGCATGAATGATTGAAGCATTAGCCACATCATTGAACTCCATCTCCAGCATTCTCTCCACAACCCAGGAAACTGAGAGGCAGGCTAACATCACATAGCTCAAAGCCCCAACCTTCTAATCACATGGCTGGTCTTTCTAGTGTGACCATCCCGCATCCTGAGTCTCCTCCTTAGCATAAACTCAGGTATGACGATGGGGGGGTAGAGATCCACTATGAGTAACAAAGATACTCCTATTACTCCAGAAATTCTAAGCATTTAGAGGCTTCTTTCCAGGAACCGGGGACAAAGGCCAGCCAGTTCTTTATCATAAAACACTGAAACACTGGTTTTTCATGTGTTCAGCCTCCCTTGCATTCCTGAGATAAATCCCACTTGGTTGTGATGAATAACCCTTTAACATGCTGCTGTATTTACTTTTTAACATCATAAGTTTATTTACATGGTTCATATGTAAAAGTCTTTGTCCATCCCTCTCCCTGAAGGTCATAAGTTTCTTGTGTAAGTTTTTATGTACATGTATACACACAAGCAAAATGTTCGCTGACCAGGGTCAGCCTTTTGCCAGGAGCCCTGCATCTCCCTGCGTCCCCTGTCGTTGCAGTTGAAGGGCCTGTCGCGTCAGAAGTGCCCTGAAGAAGTCAAGCAGATGCTGCACATCATCGGCCTGGAGGACAAGTGGAACTCACGGAGCCGCTTCCCGAGCGGGGGCATGAGGCGCAAGCTCTCTATCGGCATCGCCCTCATCGCAGGCTCCAAAGTGCGGCGGTGGGACTGGAGGCAGTGGGCTCCCCTGCTGCTCGACCTGGGCTGGCCCTTCCGCCATGGCCCAGGCACCTTGGCCCTTGACTCCCCAGACAAGGCCATCACCATCTTTGGAGGACTCAAGCTGACTCTGTGAACCCCTTGATGGGGCCTACCACAAGGCCAGCCTGGGGTGTGGCTCTACCAGCATCATGAGGCTGTGTCTCTGCCTCCAGGTGCTGATACTGGACGAGCCCACCTCGGGCATGGATGCCATCTCCAGGAGGGCCATCTGGGATCTTCTGCAACAGCAGAAAAGTAACCGCACCATCTTGCTGACCACCCACTTCATGGACGAGGCTGACCTGCTGGGAGACCGCATCGCCATCATGGCCAAGGGGGAGCTGCAGTGCTGCGGGTCCTCACTGTTCCTCAAGCAGAAATATGGTGAGTGGTGGGGCCAGCCCGCAACGGGGTCGGTGTCCTGGCTGCTGTGCTGAGGGAATGGCTGCTACCCGCATGAAGGGCCCTGAGATCAGGCAGGGGTGGCCTTTTCTAGATCTCCTGTCTGTTGCCTCTGAGTGGAGAGCCCAGCCGGGCAGGGGGGCTTGTGAGAGGGAAGAGGCATGAGATATCTCTTGGAGTCAGAAGGCCCATGTTTGAGTTACAATCTGCCAGTTTACTGTATTGTCATCTAGGTGGTCATGTTCGTTTCTCCTTTCTTAGCCTTTGTTTTCTGATCTATAAAATGAAGATTAAGATACTACATTCCTCAAAGAGTGAGACACTGTGTGTGAAAGCATCCTACAAGTGTTAGTTTCATTTCTACAGCTGACTGCAGCCCTCATCAGCACCCCTCTGTGCTTGTCCCCTGCTGTCCTCCTGCACCCCTGCTCCCTGGCTCCTCCATGTCTCTGCTGTTCCTTTGCACTGTTCCTTCCTCTGACCGTCTTCACTTTTCTTTCTCTGCTCACTGAATTAGTAATCTCATCCAGTCCCCTGGCTTTAAATATTCATACCTTCTCTGTGTGGAAAATCATGTGTGTCTCTAGCTTGGACCCTCTCTCCTGAACCCCAGGTCTATACATCTGACTGCCTCTCCCACACCTCAATGTAGGTGTTGAACGGATCTCTGAGACTTGTGAGAAGCCTGTGCAGCACTGAGCTCCAATGCTGTCTATCAAACCTGCTCTTCCCGCAGATTTTGTCTTCTTAGTAAAAGCAACTTCGTTCTTCCAAGTGTTTAACTGAAACCTTGCAGGCTCCCTGACACCTCTTTTGCTCAAAGCTCATATTTGATATATCTGCAGACGTTTTTGGTCTTATCTACAAAATATATCCAGGTTCTGTCTCTGTCCCCACCTCTGATCACTGTGTAGCACTGCTTTCTGGTGCAGACCACTATGTCCTCCCACCTGGATTACTGCAGATGCCTACTAACCCATCTTGCTGCTCTCAATCCAGGTGTCAAAATGGGTGTATTACAGTGCATGTCATTCTGTTGCTTGGAACCTCCAGTGGCTTCTCTGTTCACTCAGAGGAAAAGCCAAAGTCCTTGGAGTAGCCTCTAGGGCCTCACATTTTCTGACCCTGTTACCCCAACCTCATTTCCTAACACTCTTCCACGTCCTTTCTCTGCTTCTGCTGCCCAGGGCCCCGTGCTGATCCAGCACTCCAGGCACACTCGTTCCTCCAGGCCAGGTGTCGCTGTGCCTTCTGAGATGTCCCATTCTCAATGAGGCCTTTCTTTGTTACCTTGTTTAAAATCACATCCCCAACACTCCTATCCCCTTCTATGTTTACTTTTCTCTTTATCATGTATCACTAATACTCTATCCATTTTACGTATTTATCTCATTTATTGTTTGTCTCCCACCCCGTTAGTGAAAGCCCCATGAGAATAGGAATTTTTGACTGTTTGGTCCACTGCTATATCCTCAGTACCTAGGACAGTGCCTGTCACATCCTAGGGCCTCAGGAAATGTTTACTGAATGAGTACATCGACGAACAATAGTAACAAGTGTTGCTAAGTGCTGAAAGAATTTGGAATGCCATAAGGTATGTGTCTTGTCTTTGTTCTTTACCTTAACATTTAAGGCCTCTGGCTACTGAGTTTTCACTTTCCAAAAATAGTTATGACTTAAAGGGAGTGTCACCCTGAAAGCAGCCCTCTGTCCTGGTGCCTAACCTTGCTACATTTGCCATGATCACCTACCAGTTATAGAGTGGAAGGGAAGACTCTCAAGAACAGCAGTACGGAGCTTCCTAGCGTGGTTTAAATTTGGCCCCACAGGTCGCTCCAACTTCTCTTTCCCATGGAGCTGTCCCACTCTAAGCCACAGAAAACTGAATGTGGCTGAAGAAAAGTATAAAAAGTGAAATTGTTTCATGATCTTTCAAATGGTGTTTCAGGTGCAGGATATTATATAACTTCACTGAAAAAACCTAATTGTGATACGGAGAACATCTCTCATCTGATTTATCATCACATACCAAACGCAATTTTGGCATTCAGCATTGGAGAGGAATTGACATTCATACTTCCTAAAGACAGCGTACAGAGGTATGGCCCCGGGTGCTACGGGGGTGCTGCACGTGCCTGCGCTGAGTGCTGGGTCTTCCCCTCCACATGGGAGCAAGGGCACTACGTGCTGCAGGGGCTTAGACCCTGGGCCTTTGGCACTACCTGAAAAGACATCCTAGCCAGGGGGCACGTTCAAATACAGGATTCGGATAGGTCTTCCCTCCTTCAAGCCTTGAGGGTTCTTAATTGCCTTCAGGTTAATGTCAAATTCCGTAATATGGCTTAATGGGAACCCTTGATTTTGTTATCTCTAATTACCTACACCCAACTTACTAAGCTCAGGTGAAGATTTGACTTGAGGTGGGTGGATCGTTTGAGCTCAGCAGTTCAAGACCAGACTAGGCAACGTGGTGAAACCCCATCTTTACAAAAAACCACAAATATTACACGGGCATGGTGGCACACATTTGTAGTCCCAACTACTCAGGAAGCTAAGGTGAGAAGATAGCTTGAGCCTGGGAGGCAGAAGTTGCAGTAAGCCAAGATCATTCCTGGGTGACAAAAGTGAGACCCTGTCTCAGAGAAAAAAGAACAAAAGATTTGACTTGATTTTCCTTTAAATTATTTCAGACCTCGACCAGGTTCCCAATACTTCCTTCTCTCCTCCTCAGTCCCCATGTCACTCTCAAACCGGAATCTTACCTTATACTTCGTTGAGAAAATAAAAACCATCAGACCATCCCTATCACAAACCTATAAACCTGCTGGCTTTTACACTTTTTTATTCTTTCTTCCATCTCGTTATGGATCAGAACTTGTTTTTCTATCACAGTCCTGTCCTTTAGCACCAGCTCAAGACCCCATCCACCCCATCTCCTCAAGAGCCCGCCTGTTTGATTGTCCTCTCTCATCTCCATCATCATTTTTCCCCTTTCCTAGATCATTTCCCATAACATACTCACATACTCTGGAGAAACTACTGGGCCCACCTTCCTTTCCAGCTGCCTCTTCATGTCTCTGCCACCCTTCACAGCCAAGCTTCATAGTGAGTGGTCTACACATGTTGCCTCCTTGTTTTTACCTCTCCTGCATTCTCATTCTGCTTCCAAGTGGCTTCAGCCCATACCCTTCCATCCAAACCACTCTTTCAAGGTAATCATCAGCTATCATCATCAGGTAAGATGTCACTTAAGGCATTAGGGACTTTCTATTTCTTTCTTTCTTTCTTTCTTTTTTTTGAGATGGAGTCTCGCTCTGTCGCCCAGGCTAGAGTGCAGTGGCGCAATCTCGGCTCACTGTAAGCTCCACCTCCTGGGTTCACGCCATTCTCCTGCCTCAGCCTCCCAAGTAGCTGGGACTACAGGCGCCTGCCACCACGGTCGGCTAATTTTTTTGTATTTTTAGTAGAGATGGGGTTTCACCGTGTTAGCCAGGATGGTCTCGATCTCCTGACCTTGTGATCTGCCCACCTCGGTCTCCCATAATGCTGGGATTATAGGCGTGAGCCACTGCGCCCGGCCTACTTTCTATTTCTTTAAAAACAAAAACATGGCTGGGTGTGGTGGCTCATGCCTGTAATCCTAGCACTTTCGGAGGCTGAGGCTAGTGGATCACCTGAGGTCAAGGGTTCAAGACCAGCCTGGCCAACATGGTGAAACCTCATCTCTACTAAAAATACAAAAATTAGCCAGGCATGGTGGCAGGCATCTGTAATCCCAGCTACTTGGGAGGCTGAGGCAGGAGAATCGCTTGAATCCAGGAGGTGGAGGTTGCAGTGAGCCGAGATCGTGCCATGGCACTCCAGCCTGGGCTTCAGACAGAGACCCTGTCTGAAAAAGAAAATTGAAAAATAAAAAACAAAAAAAAAATAAAAGTTATTAGGTAATATTTTATACCTGTAAATAAATATACGTTTCATATATGTAATTATGAAGTGTATATAACAGAATGAGTACTAGTGAACCCTCTATGCAACCTAAGAATTAAGACATAGCAGTAACTTTTTACCCTAACCATGCTCAACCCCACAACATCAGTTACGTAGTTAACCATTTCTTTGTTCTTGAAACACTCTTTTCTCTTGGCTTCCTTGGCAAAATTTACTCCCTGGGGATTTTACTCCTACCTGTCTGGCCATTCCCAAGTGGCAGTGGGAAAGAATGGGAGACAAGCAGTTTCGGGAGAGGTGGTTATGAAAAGGTCAGTTAGGAATTCTTTACATTTGAAAGGCCCCTGAGCCCACCCCAGTGGAGACATCAAGAAGGCAGTTGGATGTGAATGAAGCTGGGCATTGAGGAGAGGGTCAGCCTGGAAATGCACGGGAGTCATCTGCTTGTGGAAGTATTTAAAGTCGTGTGAAGGGATATGGTCATGTAGGAAGAAAACATAGAGAAAGAAGCAAGGGAGCTTACAAACAGTTCCTGAAGCACTCCTAAAATTCGAAGTTCCTCAGACAGGGACCTTGCAAAGAAGCCTGGAGAAAAGATGCTTCATAAAGATGAATGGAGAATAAGCACAAAGATGTAAAATTGGAATTCAGAATTGGGGGGGAAACCCATAGATACAAAAGAATTAGAAGACAATATTTTGTATAGTTTTAAACTAATATATTAGAAAACCTGAATACGATGGTAAATTGTCTAGAAAAATAATTTTATTAAAATTGACTCAATAAATACCAAAAAGTTTTTATAAACCTGATCACTTTTATCAAAAATTTAAAGAAAATATAATTTTGATTTTATTCAAATTCTTCCAGAGAACAGAGAACATTAAAAAAATACAGGCTGGAATTAGTGGCTCATGCTTGTAATCCCAGCACTTTGTGGGGCTGAGGCAGGAGGGTCACTTGAGCCCTGGAGTTTGAGAACAGCTTGGGCAACACAGGAAGACCTTGTCTTGACAGAAAAAAAAAAAAAAAAAAAGAGCGAGCTAGGCTTGGTGGTGCACATCTGTAGTCCCAGCTACTCGGGAAGCTAAGACAGAAAGAACGCTTGAGCCTGGGAAGTCAAGGCCACAATGAGCCGTGATCATGCCACAGTACTCCAGCCCAGGCAAAAGAGTGAGACCCTATCTCAAAAACAAACAAACAAACAAAATCTGCCTGCTCCTTTTTACTAATATGGGTTAATACAATCTAGCAGATCGCTGAAAGAATACTGCACCATGTAGTTCATTGAAAGACTGCTATACCATATTGAAAGGATTGTTTGATATGATCATTAATCAATATAATTTTCCATAATATGTCAAAAAGAAATCACCATGTTGGGCCAGGCGCGGTGGCTCAAGCCTGTAATCCTAGCACTTTGGGAGGCCGAGACGGGCGGATCACAAGGTCGGGAGATCGAGACCATCCTGGCTAACACGGTGAAACCCCGTCTCTACTAAAAAAATACAAAAAACTAGCCGGGCGACGTGGGGGGCGCCTGTAGTCCCAGCTACTCAGGAGGCTGAGGCAGGAGAATGGCGTAAACCCGGGAGGCGGAGCTTGCAGTGAGCTGAGATCTGGCCACGGCACTCCAGCCTGGGCAGCAGAGCGAGACTCCGTCTCAAAAAAAAAAAAAAAGAAAAAAAGAAATCACCATGTCTTCGTCCACATATAATAATTTACTTAGGAATGCAAGTAAGAGCATGGCCAGCCAGGAGAGACCTGAGTCCTTAACCCCACCTCCCTTCAGAGAGCACAGTGCTGCACTGGCTGTGCCCCAAGTCTGGTGCAGCCAGGGCAGCTTTCCCCGTGAGGCCTTCCAGGTAAAACCTTGTAATTACCTGTAGTCGGGCCTGAAAAATCATACACGGGTTTTTAACCAGGAGCCAGACTCCTCAACACACAAACAAAATCTCATTAAAAACAAAAGTCACTTCTGCTTCCAGTCATGATGGAGTAACTGATAAAGAGCATACCCTCCCACTAAAACTGGACAAAAATATATGAAGCCATTTCAGATATTAAGCATTAGGAAGTCCAGGACCATGACTGATTCTTGAGAGAAGAGAAATGCCAAAGAGAGACCTGTATTTGTCCCAGCTCTTTGGCTTGGGCGCTTTCTAGAACATGACCCAGGAAAGTAAAAACAAATCAGAGTGTAGCAGTGGGCCGGGCGCGGTGGCTCACGCTTGTAATCCCAGCACTGTGGGAGGCCAAGGCGGGCAGATCACGAGGTCAGGAGATCAAGACTATCCTGGCTAACACAGTGAAACCCCGTCTCTACTAAAAATACAAAAAAAATTAGCCAGGCGTGGTGGCGGGTGCCTATAGTCCCAGCTACTCCGGGGCTGAGGCAGGAGAATGGCGTAAACCCGGGAGGCGGAGCTTGCAGTGAGCGGAGATATCTTGCCACTGCACTCCAGCCTGGGTGACAGAGCGAGACTCGAGACTCCTCTCAAAAAAGGAAAGAGTGTAGCAATGAACTTGCTGAGCTGAGTAGGTAAAGATGAGAGGTCAGAGCTCCTGAAGTGTCTGGACTTTGTGGGACTAGGACAGAAGAGGAGAAAGCTGGTAGGAGAGGGAGGGCCCCAGAAGTCTCTCTGTGGGTTCACTTGAATCTGTGGCTGAGGGCTGAGCTGTCCAAGAGCAGGTTAAGAGTTCATGGTGCATAGCACAGAGCAGCTACTGTGAACCCGAGCTGACTCAGCTGGGCTGTTGGCTCTGCCTCTTAATAGTGTGAATACTTCCTTTTTCATGAAAGATGGTTGATATTTGTAGCTGAGCAGCTTCATTTGCCTGCTTCCTGCTTGTAGGAGGTTGACTAGAGGCCACTTTTCACTTTGAACTCTCTCTGTCCCTTTTTATGTAAGCTGATACAATTTATTTAAATCCTTTGTAGGTTTCCTGTGTATCACATTATGAAATACAGTTTGTTAGACTACAGCAACACTCACAATCTCTTCAACACAAGTCTGTCTACCTTGGGCTGAGAGCCGTGGTGATATGGGACAACACCATTATGATTTTAATTTTTTTTAATTATTTTATTTTATTTTTTGAGATAGAGCCTCACTCTGTCACCCAGGCTGGAGTGCAGTGGCATGATCTCAGCTCACTGCAACCTCCAGCTCCTGGGTTCAACTGATTCTCCTACCTCAGCTTCCCGAGTAGCTGGGATTATGGGTGCACACCACCACACCCGGCTAAATTTTTGTTCTTTTTTAGTAAAGACGGGATTTCACTATGTTGGCCAGGCTGGTCTCAAACTCCTGACCTCAGGTGATCTGCCTGCCTCGGCCTCCCAGAGTGCTAGGATTACAAGCATGAGACACCATGCACAGCACCCTTATGGTTTTCTTTTTGTTTGTTTGTTTGTTTGTTTGTTTGTTTTTGAGACGGAGTCTCACGCTGTTGCGCAGGCTGGAGTGCAGTGGCGCGATCTCGGCTCACTGCAAGCTCCGCCTCCCGGGTTCCCGCCATTCTCCTGCCTCAGCCTCCTGAGTAGCTGGGACTACAGGCGCCCGCCACCGCGCCCGGCTAATTTTTTGTATTTTTAGTAGAGACGGGGTTTCACTGTGGTCTCGATCTCCTGACCTTGTGATCCACCCGCCTCGGCCTCCCAAAGTGCTGGGATTACAGGCTTGAGCCACCGCGCCCGGCCACCCTTATGGTTTTTAAAAGCTTTTGTCCAGATGATGAGAGTCTGTGAGCAGTGGTATGTGTGCTGCTAAATATTTAACTATTCTCCATGAAAAAAGTATGCATACATGTGTATATAGTTTTATTATAAATTTTACTGATATAAAGAATGTGTAGTGGCCAGGCGCAGTGGCTCAAGCCTGTAATCCCCGCACTTTGGGAGGCCGAGGCGGGCAGATCACGAGGTCAGGAGATCGAGACCATCCTGGTTAACATGGTGAAACCCCGTCTCTACTAAAAAATACAAAAAACTAGCTGGGCGAGGTGGCGGGCGCCTGTAGTCCCAGCTACTTGGGAGGCTGAGGCAGGAGAATGGCGTGAACCCGGGAGGCGGAGCTTGCAGTGAGCTGAGATCCAGCCCCTGCACTCCAGCCTGGGCGACAGAGCGAGACTCCGTCTCAAAAAAAAAAAAAGAATGTGTAGCACACAATTTACAAATCATGATAAAATATACAGTATTCTTTATTGTAAATTTCATGTAGCCAATTCAATCTCACAGAACGCTTATGTTGATGTTTGCCAAACTCTCATATTCATAGTCAACTATGGTTGCAGTTCAGCTATTATGTGACAGGTTTTTTTTAATGCTAGTCATCATATAATGGCTTCAGACATGACATTCTTTTAAGCATTCTAACACTTTCTTGAGTCTAAACAGCCAACAAGACAATTAATAAAGCCTGATTTGCAGCTTTTGCTGATGTCTGTGGTGTAAACACTCCCACCACAGCCAATTTCATGTTACCAGAGTGAAATTACTGAATGTGGCATTGGGAAGAAATGTTCAGTAACACTCTGTAATATTCCTACCCTAAAGACACAATAGAGTTGAATAACCTCAAGAACATAGATAATAGTATTGAATACAATGGAGTAAAAGAATGAGAAATCAGTGAGTTTTAATTAATACCTTCCCTTTACTGTGATTTGTTAATTTTAAATTTACGTAACTTAATTTTTTAAAATGGTTGTAACAACCAGCTCACAGAATTTCTGAAAATTTAACAATTGGCTCTCAAGAGCTTGTATAAGTCAGCTTCAGCACACCACATTTGAGAGATGTGCTCTTAAACCTTTGTGAGGTCTTGACAAAGGACCTTATAGCTGCACAGTTAATCTGATATTTATCCTGAAAAAGTATTTTATTGACATCATTTTGGCTTTTATTTTTGTTCTGAGAACTTTGAGAACCTTTACCAAACTGGAAATACGGTCCTGGGCCCTCTATATTTTCTTTTTCTCTCTCTCTTTTTTTTTTTTTTTGGCGGAGTCTTGCTCTGTCATCCGGGCTAGAGTACAGTGGCATGATTTAGGCTCACTGCAACCTTCGCCTCCCGGCTTCAAGCTATTCTTCTGCCTCAGCCTCCTGAGTAGCTGGGATTACAGGCACCTGCCACCATGCCTGGCCAATTTTTTGTATTTTTAGTAGATAGGGTTTCACTGTGTTGGCCAAGCTGGTCTCGAACTCCTGACCTCAGGTGATCCACCCGCCTTGGCCTCCTAAAGTGCTGGGATTACAGGTGTGAGCCACCGTGCCCGGCCTTTTTTCTCTAAACTTCTGCTAAACATTTGATTATTTCCTTTTTAAATTTATTTCTCTCATGGTTTAATCATAGGAAGCTAAAATAAACCAGTTGGCACTTTCAACATTATAACTGGAAATCTCCATAGGAATTTATCCACAAGCTCATTAAATACCCTTTCAATCTTTCTTTTTACTGCAGGTAAGAGTATTGTCAAACCTTCTGCACCAAATAACATGAGAAATAACAATTTCCTCACTGTTCTTCCAGCCTCTGTCTAGAGTTCCCTTGAGGCTCCTCTCACCTTCATCCTGCTATCTGGTCCCACAGCCATGCCACATGTTGCAGGTTTTTGTCACAGTGCTTCTGGTGCCAAATTTTGTTTCAGTTGTATACTATATAACAAATTATCCCCAAATTTTCTGACTTAATATGACAACCATTTTACTGCCTATCGTGATTCTGTAGCTTGCCTGGGCTCAGCTGGGCAGACATTATGCTCTAAATAATATTGGCTGGGACTACAGTTACCTGGGGCCTCAAATGGGTTGGAATATCCGAGATGGTTCATTCTTATGTCTGGAATGATGGCACTGGCTATCAACTGGGAGCTCTCTAGGGCTGCTGACTGGCACACCCAGTACTCCTCCATGCAGCTTCTCAGTGTGGTTTGGGTGTCTCATAGCATGACAGCTAGGTTCCAAGAAGCAGCATCTCAAGAGTGCATGTTTCAAAAGAAAGCAAAGATAGCCACATCTCTTAAGGCCTGGGCTCAGAAATACCAACACGTCGTTTCTATCACATTCTATTGCTCAGAGCAGTCGAAGGGGAGGGGAAGTAAGCACGACTTCTTTTATTTATTTATTTATTTTTGAGATGGAGTCTCGCACTTTGCCCAGGCCGGACTGCAGTGGTGCTATCTTGGCTCACTGAAAGCTCCGCCTCCTGGGTTCACGCCA
The DNA here is from genome assembly GCF_037993035.2 of Macaca fascicularis. NCBI lineage: Eukaryota > Metazoa > Chordata > Mammalia > Primates > Cercopithecidae > Macaca > Macaca fascicularis. Next base: position 3,160,514 of record NC_088394.1, read on the forward strand.
TTCTCCTGCCTCAGCCTCTGGAGTAGCTGGGACTACAGGCGCCTGCCACCACACTTGGCTAATTTTTTGTATTTTTAGTAGAGACGGGGTTTCACCGTGTTAGCCAGGATGGTCTCGATCTCCTGACCTCGTGATCCGCCCACCTTGACCTCTCAAAGTGCTGGGATTACAGGCATGAGCCACCGCGCCTGGTCAGCACCACTTCTTGATATGAGACGTGCCATGCTCAATCAGGGAGGGCAGAAATTGTTAGGCCATCTTTTCAGAGTAGCTACACCACAGAAATAGAGACAGTGCATATTGATGAGAGTCAGTACACCAGGAAGACATAACAGTTGTTTACATGTATGCGCCTCATAACAGAGCTTCAAAATACATGAAGTGAATGTTGACAAAAATAGATGAAGTCAAAATCCCAACCATTTTGGAGATTATAGCACCCTTTCCTCAGTTATTTATAGAAAAAGTAGACAAAAAAACTCATTAAGGATATAAAATATTTTGATAATATTGTCATCACACTTACTCCCTGTAGATAGACACTACAAACTATAGCTGCAGAACACCCATTCTCTCCAAATGCCTATGGGATATTTACCATAATAGATTACTTGGGCCCTCCCCTACCAGCTTCTCCTCTCCTGTCCTAGTCCCACAAAGTCCACACATTTTAGAAGCTCTGACCTCTCGTCTCTACCTTCTCAGCTCAGCAAGTCCACTGCTACACACTGATTTGCCTTTACTTTTCTGGGCCATGTTCTAGAAAGTACCCAAGCCAAAGAGCTGGGGCAAATACAGGTCTCTCTTTCGTGTTTCTCTTCTCTCAAGAATCAGTCATGGTCCTGGACTTCCTAATGCTTAATATCTGAAATGGCTTCATATATTTTTGTCCAGTTTTACTGGGAGGGCATGCTCTTGTGAAATAAGTCCAAATAAATTTCAAAAAATTGAAATCATGCGGATTATGATCTCTGACTACAGTGGAATTAAATTAGAAATTGATAACAGTAAGATATCTAGAAAATTGGCCGGGCGCGGTGGCTCACACCTGTAATCCCAGCAGTTTGGGAGGACAAGGCAGGTGGATCACGAGGTCAAGAGATTGAGACCCTCCTGGCCACCATGGTGAAACTCTGTTTCTACTAAAAATACAAAAATTAGCCGGGCGTGGTGGCGCGTGCCTGTAGTCCCAGCTACTCGGGAGGCTGAGGCAGGAGAATTGCTTGAACCAGGAGGCGGAGGTTGTAGTGAGCCGAGATCGCGCCACTGCACTCCAGCCTGGTAATAGAGCGAGACTCCGTCTCAAAAAAAAAAAGAAAAAAAAAGTAGAAAATATTTTTAACCGAATGATGATGAAAATACAATGTATTAAAAATTTTCAGATGCTACTGAGGCAGTGCTTAGAGGGAAATATATAACTTTTAAAAACTTACACTCGAAAAGAAAAGGGGCTTAAAATCATTTACCTGTTTCCAACTGAAAAGATAGGAAGAGAAAATTAAACCCAGATGATACAGAAGAGAAGAAATGAAAAATATAGGGAGAGAAAATAATGTAATAAGAAACAAAAAGAAAACTGAGAAACGACAAATGCTAAAAAGCTAAAAAGCAAAAAGTTATTTTAAAAGATTAATAAAATTGATAAATTACATTGATAACCCATTAAATGATAAACCATTAATTCCAAGACCATTAAAGAAAAAAAGAAAATTAACTAGCATCAGTTAGGAAATAACTGCTATAGTTACAGAGCCCAGAGTTACAAAAAGGGTAATAATAAAATATCACATGTAAATAAATTGGAAAATTTAGGTAAAATGGACTGATTTCTTTAAAAATACAACTTACCAAAACTTACAAAATGAAGCAGAAAAATCTGAATAACCATATATCTATTCATGAAATTGAATTTGCAATCAAAAGTATTCCCAAAAAGAGAACTCCGGATTCTGTGAAACACTGAAGAAAAAAATAATCTCAATATTTTAGAAAATAGAGAAGGAAGCACCTCCCAACTCATTTTAAGACCAGCACAACCCTGATACCAAAACCTGGAAAAGGTATGATAACAGGAAATTACAGACTAATATCCATCATGGGCATAAACATAAAAGCCTTTAACAAAACACTAGTTGGCGAGTGGACTTATCTGGAGGCTTTGTTCACATGTCTGCGCCTTGGCATGGATTCAGCCTGGTTTCAAGGTAGTGAAGCTTCTTATCTAGTGGCTTGGGGCTCCCAAAGAAATCAAGATACCTAAAGCCTTCTTCTACCCAATATCCATCACTTGCATTGTATCCTCTCAGTCAAGCAAGACACTAAGGCCAGCCCAGATGAAAGGGAATTAAAGGCCACCTCTCAGTGGGAAAAGTAGCAAAGAATTTGCAGCTATCGTTTATCTACTGTGTTATTCAAAATAAACGAAAACATGTCCAGACACAGGACACGTAGAAGAACATTTATAGCCACTTTATGCATAAGCATCCTTACACAGGAACAATCCAAATGTCTATCAACAGGAGAATAGATATATTCCTTTTGTTGAATGCTGCTCTGCAGTTAACGAGAATGAACTAATGCATGCAACAACATGGTTTAACCTCAAAAACATGTTACATGAATGAAGCAGGAGATGAAAAGGTCATATGATTTCATTTACATGAAGATCAAGAAGAAGTAAAACTAATCTAAAATTTAGGAGATTTGGTTATCTGAGGGCAAGAGAGGGACTCATCAAAGGGGACATGGGGGCATTTTCTAGGGTGATGGAATGTTCAGTGTCTTGATTAGGGTGAGATTACATCAAACTGTGCATTTAAGAACAAGATACTTTACATAAATTTAGAGTCAATATTTTATTTTATTTTATTTTTTTAATTTTATTTATTTTTTTGAGACGGAGTCTCGCTCTGTTGCCCAGGCTGGAGTGCAGTGGCCGGATCTCAGCTCACTGCAAGCTCCGCCTCCAGGGTTTGCGCCATTCTCCTGCCTCAGCCTCCCAAGTAGCTGGAACTACAGGCACCCGCCACCTCGCCTGGCTAGTTTTTTGTATTTTTAGTAGAGACGGGGTTTCACCATGTTAGCCAGGATGGTCTCGATCTCCTGACCTTGTGATCCGCCCGTCTTGGCCTCCCAAAGTGCTGGGATTACAGGCTTGAGCCACTGCGCCTGGCCGAGTCAATATTTTAAAAGGGATACTCTGATCTTGTTGGCAGACAGTAGCTATAGCATGAGTACAATTTCAGTAACTGGAAACTGAATGAAGGGCAAGATAGTGAACATACTGAAGGTATGACATACTATTGACCATATTCAGTAAATAGTATTTGCTGAATATTTAACACAGGGGGGCTACTTTGCTAAGTGTGTTTACATTTTTCTCAGTCCTTACAACTTTTTTGAATTAGGTAATATCTGTCTTACAGGTGAGGAAAGATTTGGAAAGGTGAAATAACTGGCTCAAAAATCACAAAACTTGTAAGTGACAGAGTCTAGACTCAAACCCAGCCATGATTAGTTTATAACCATTGTCTGCCGACAGGGACACACACAAAGCCCCTGCAGACCTTGTATAGGCATCTGGCATGTGTGTCTGGTTTCTTAAAAGTTGGACACTAGGTTGTGAGAGATAGAAACCTTAAGGCCAGGCGCAGTGGCTCACACCTGTAATCCCAGCGCTTTGGGAGGCCGAGGCGAGCGGATCACAAGGTCAGGAGATCACAACCCTTCTGGCGAACACGGGGAAACTCCATCTCTACTAAAAATACAAAAAAATTAGCCAAGCGTTGTGGCAGGCGCCTATAGTACCAGCTACTCGGGAGGCTGAGGCAGCAGAATGGCGTGAACCCGGGAGACGGAGCTTGCAGTGAGCGGAGATTGCGCCCCTGCACTCCATCCTGGGCAACAGAGTGACACTCCATCTCAAAAAAAAAAAAACAAAAACGAAGCCTTCATTGTACAAGATTATGATGGTTGTCTTAATATCACAAAAAAAGCCATGATTCTTTTAATAAAAAAAAAATAGAAAATATGTTTGAGAAAGGTTTTAACATGAGCAGACTAAAAGAATTAGCTCCTTTCCTCACTTAGATAACAATTGAAACCACTCTCTCTAGAGATGAAAGGCCTGAGCTTGAATCCTGGCTCTGCTGCTTCTGGCTGTATGGCCTCAGGGAAGTTTCTTAACTTCTCTGCACTGTCCTCGAAGAGCTGTTGAAAGCATCCACAGAGTTAATACGTTAAAAAGCTGTGAAGGGCCCCTGACATTCCCATACTTACAAAGCTGGTGACAAAGCTGGTGTTTGAAAAAATATCTTCTTGACTCCAAAGTCCATGCTGTTCCCCAGTAGAGAGCCAAGGGCAGTGACAAAAGGGATTCACCTTACACCTTTCAGGACTAAAACCATTTCTTTTCTTCCAGGTTTGAATCTCTATTTACTGACTTGGAACTGAGACAGGTAGACCTGGGCATCTCCAGCTTTGGGGCCTCTGTCACCGCCATGGAGGATGTCTTCATAAGGTAAGCACATATAAAACTGTAAGACTCCAAGGTTCTTAGGATTGGAAGGGATCTTAAAGGTCATGTATCTAAACTTTGCCTGATGCTTGAATCTTTTCTGTAGCAACCTCACTGAATGGCCTTCCAGCCTCTGACTAGTACTTCCAATAACAGGGATACCTGAATCTTGGCTCACTGCAGTCTCTGCATCCCAGATTCAAGCAATTCTCCTGCCTCAGCCTCCTGAGTAGCTGGGACTACAGGCCCCTGGCACCACTCCCGACTAATTTTTGTATTTTTAGTACAGATGAGGTTTCATGATGTTGGCTAGCCTGGTCTCAAACTCCCGACCTCCAGTAGTCTGCCTGCCTCGACCTTCCAAAGTGCCTGGGATTACAGGTGATTTTTGTATTTTTAGTAGAGATGGGGATTCACCATGTTGGCCAGGCTGGTCTTGAGCTCCTGACCTCAAGTGATCCACCCACCTTGGCCTCCCAAAGTGCTGGGATTACAGGCATGAGCTATTGCACCTGGTCTTTAAACAAATTTTATTGATACATAATGTGCGTATGTATGGAATACATGTGATATTTTGATACGTGCGTATTCTACTTGAGACTTGATTGATGTCTGGCTATGCACATCTTCCATGAGTTTAGAATCCCCAGCTATTATTATCTGTTCATACAGGGCCTCTGCTCAAATATCTCCTCTCGTTTTGGAACTCCAGTTAGACATATTAGATAGATCTTATCACTCTGCTATGTGAATTTTAACTTTTTAAATATTGTCCAACTCTTTGTCTCTCTGAGCTGTACTCTACATAATATGTTCTGATCTGCATCCAGGTCATTGATTCTCTCTGCGGATGTTTCTGATCTTCAGCTAAACACTTCCATTGAGACTATTTTCTTTTTTGTGGAGACAAAGTCTCATTATGTTGACCAGGCTGGTCTCAAACTCCTAGGCTCAAGCTATCCACCCCCTCGGCCTCCCAAAGTGCTGAGATTACAGGTATGAGCCACTGCACACAGCCAGTTTTTTAAATACTTACATTTTTGTTGAAGTATAACATATACACCAAAAGGTATGCAATTATTAAACCTGCAGCTCAGTTTTCATTTTTTGAGTTGTTGAAATTTCTATATATTCTAGATATAGATCTTTTGTCAGATATGTGTTTTATCTACATTTTCTTCCAGTATGTGGCTTGCTTCTTCATATTCTTAGTGGTAGCTTTTTTTTTTTGAGACAGGGTCACACTAGGTCACCTAGGCTGGAGTACAGTGGCATGATCTTGGCTCACTGCAACCTCTGCCATCCAGGTTCAACGGATTCCCCTGCCTCAGCCTCCCGAGTAGCTGGGACTACAGGTGCATGCCAACACACCCAGCTAACTTTTTGTATTTTAGCAGAGACGGGGTTTCACCATGTTGGCCAGGGTGGTCTCAAACTCCTGACCTCAGGTGATCCGCCCGCCTCGGCCTCTCAAAGCGCTGGGATTACAGGCGTGAGCCACCATGCCTGGCCCCTAAATTTTTTTTATGGTTACTGTGTTCTGTATGCTTTCTAAAAAGTATTTCCCTACCCTTAGGTCATAAAGTTATGCTTCTACTTTTTATTCTAGGAATTTTATCATTTTAGCTTTTACATTAGGTCTGTGACCCATTTTCTGTTAATTTTTGTGTATGGCTGTGCGTGTGTGTGTGCACGTGTGTGCAAGACAAGGTCTCACTCTGTCACCCAGGCTGGAGTGCAGTGGTGTGGTCACAGCTCACTGCAGCCTCTGCCTCCTGGACTTAAGTGATCCCACCTCAGGCTTCCAAGTAGCTAGGACTACAGGCGCACACCACCGCACCTGGCTAAGTTTTTTTATATTTTGTAGAGATGGGGTTTTGCTATACTGCCCAGGCTGGTCTCTAACTCCTGGGCTCAAGCAATCTTCCCACTTCGGCTTCCCAAAGTGTTGGAATTATAGGCATGAGTCATGGTGCCCAGCCTTGTGTACGGTTTGATAAGAGGTGAAGTGGAAAAACATACACTGTTTTTCTTCTGCTCTTACATCACAGCAATCAACACAGAAGCCTTCTATGATAAAATGTGCAGGAATTTCCCCCCAACAACAAGCAAGCAATGAGTTCTGCAGCAGACAGCAGCTGAGTGTCCTCTAATTCAATTCTGACACTATTTGGAGATAGCATCAGATCCCACAAATCGAGGGCTAAGTTCCACAAGACTTCCCACTTCCGGTGTCAATCACAAGCCCCAGGTTGTTTTACCTGTCCTTTTTTTTTTTTTTTTTTTTTTTTAGAGACAAGGCCTCACTATGTTGCTCAGGCTGGTCTCTATCTCTTGGGCTGGGCTCAAGTGATCCTCTTGCCTCAGCCTCCTGAGTAGCTGGGATTATAGGTGTTAGCTACCACACACTTACCTGTACTTCTGACCGACCAGCTATAAACTAGGGATCCTATTACTCCCTCCTTAGGTTAAATTAATTTGCTAAAGTGGCTCACAGAACTCAGGGAAACATATTTCCCAGTTTATTATAAGGATATTACAAAGGATGCAGAAGAAGAGATGCATAGCGTGAGGTATTGGGAAAGGGTATGGAGCCTCTGTGGCCTCCCCAGACACCCTCCAGGAACCTCCAATTGTTCACCTCTCTGGAAGCTCCTCTTGGGCCTTCTATGGAGACTTCATTGGATAGGCATGACCAAAGCATGGACAACTGTGTAGAAATGAGATTGGACAAAAAGAGTACTATGTAATACTAGCAGTGTGAGGGGGGAAACCCGCAAGGCCTGTCTGTTCAGATCCTTCTTGGCCTCTCTGTGCAGCGTTCTTTCCTCCAAGGTATGGGATAGGACACCTTCTAAAATGGGAGGGTCTTTTTTTTTTTTTTTTTTTTTTGAGACGAAGTCTTGCTCTTTGCCCAGGTTGGAGTGCAGTGGCGTGATCTCAGCTCACTGCAAGTTCCGCCCCCCAGGTTCACGCCATTCTCCTGCCTCAGCCTCTGGAGTAGCTGGGACTACAGGCACCCGCCACCACGCCTGGCTAATTTTTTTGTATTTTTAGTAGAGACGGGATTTCATCGTGTTAGCCAGGATGGTCTCCATCTCCTGACCTTGTGATCCGCCCGCCTCAGCCTCCCAAAGTGCTGGGATTACAGGCGAGAGCCACAGCACCTGGCCTAATGGTGTGGTGGGGGTCTTATGACCTACATTCAGACAAGATAGGTCAGAGAATTTCTTTATGGTCACCTCTAAGACAGAAAGATGCAGGAAGATTATATTTTTAGTTTCTGTGGCCTGCCTTGGGGAGAAATAACAGCTACAGGAGTTATGAGCCAGGAACTATGAATGAAAACATATTTTATTGATCCCTATGATATAATGATATCACCGCCTCGACCCCTGTGATACATCGTTGTATATGATACATCATTGTATATGATACATCGTTGTATATGATACATCGTTGTATCACAGGGGTTGAGGCTCATTTTCTTCCACATGAGTATGCAGATGGGACAGACTATTTGTTGAAAAGACTTTTTTTTTCCCACATTGAGTTGTTCAGATGCCTTCACCAAAAATCAGTTGACTGTATGTCTGTACATTCCCTCTTCTGTTTCATTGATCTGTTTGTCTGTCCTGTGCTAGTACTACATTGTCGAGATTACTGTAGCTTTGTAGTGTATCTTAAAGTCAGGTAGTATTGGCCGGGCGCGGTGGCTCACGCCTGTAATTCCGGCACTTTGGGAGGCTGAGGTGGGCGGATCACGAGGTCGAGATATCAAGACCATCCTGGCTAACACGATGAAACCCCATCTCTACTAAAAATACAAAAAATTAGCCGGGCGTGGCAGTGTGTGCCTGTAGTCCCAGCTGCTGGGGAGGCTGAGGCAGGAGAATGGCGTGAACCTGAGAGGCGGAGCTTGCAGTGAGCCGAGATCGTGCCACTGTACTCCAGCCTGGGCGACAGAGTGAGACTCCATCTCACAAAAAAAAAAAAAAAGTCTGGTAGTATATAGTTCTTCCAGCTTAGTTCTGTTTTTTGAAGATTGTTTTGGGTATTGTAGATCCTTGACATTATCATGTAAATTTAAAAATAAACTTGTCAATTTCTTTAAAAAAAACAAAACAAAACAAAGAACCTGATGGAAATGCTAGTTCATTTGTAACGGTGAACCACACTAATGCAAGGTGTTTAAAACAGGGAAATGGGGCTGGGCGCAGCAGCTCACACCTGTAATCCCAGCACTTTGGGAGGCTGAGGCAGGTGGATCACCTGAGGTCAAGAGATCAAGACCATCCTGGCCAATATGGTGAAACTCTGTCTCTATTAAAAATACAAAAATTAGCTGGGTGTGGTGGCTTACGCTTGTAATCCCAGCTACTCAGGAGGCTGAGGCAGGAGAATCGCTTGAACCCAGGAGACGGAGGTTGCAGTGAGCCGAGATCGCACCATTGCACTCCAGCCTGGCAACAGAGAGAGACTCCGTCTAAAAAAAAAAAAAAATAGGGAAATGGGGGTGAGGGGAGCTGTGGAAACTCTCTGAACTTTCTGCTCCTGGAAGTAGATGCCTCAGCCCCAGTCAAGCCATCAAGGGACTGCAGCCCTGTCTAATAGTTTAACCGCAGCCTCATGAGAAATCTTAATATAGAACCACCCTCACTAGCTAAGCCACTCTCGAATTCCTGACCCCCAGAAACTGTGTGAGATAATAAATGTTTACTGTTGTTTTAAGCTACTAACTTTTGGGATAATCTGTGTCACAGTATTACATAACAAATACACCATCTTTTACAGAGTCATACTGAAGGAAAAAAGTCAATTTCCTGGGTTATTTTGCTGTGACAAATTCTTAGTAGAATGACAGCCCAAAGCCTGTGAGTAGAAATAGTTTCCTGGCACACTGACACTTTGCTGCCAACCAAACACATCTTTTTGCCTAGAGCAGGGGTCAGCAGACTTTTTCTTAAAGGGCTACATAGGCTACATAGCTGGGCGCGGTGGCTCACGCTTGTAATCCCAGCACTTTGGGAGACCGAAGCAGATGGATCACGAGGTGAAGAGATCGAGACCATCCTGGCTCGATGGTGAAACCCCGTCTCTACTAAAAATACAAAAATTAGCTGGGTGTGGTGGCCCGTGCCTGTAATCCCAGCTACTTGGGAGGCTGAGGTAGGAGAACTGCTTGAACCTGGAAGGTGAAAGTTGCAGTGAGCCAAGATCGCGCCACTGCATTCCAACTTAGCAACAGAGCGAGACTACATTAAAAAAAAAAGGATCACATAGTAAGTATTTTATGCTATGTAGGCTTAGCAGCATAATCAAGGATATTATGTAAGTAATTATATAACTAGTTCCAGGCCAGATACAGTGGCCCATGCCTGTAGTCTCACCTATTTGGGAGGCTGAGGCAAGAGGATCCCTTGAGCCCAGGAATTCGAGGCAGCTGTGAGCCATGATCACCACTGAAATCCAGCCTGGGCAATAAAGTGAGACCCAGGCTCTATTTTTTTAAGTGTGTGTGCGTGCATACACATACATACTATGTACTATTTATACATATATATGATTATATATACTTATATATATACACTGTAAATGTATATATAGTAGCTATATATACATGTGTATATATACAGATGTAATATGTGTATATATAGTATGTGTATGTATATATGCACATATTAATATATATATTTTACATACACATATTACATTTTATTATATAGTACATATATACACATATATAGTGTGTGTATATATACACATATTAGTATATATATACTTTACATACACATATTTGTGTGTGTGTGTGTATATATATATATACTTTAAATATATTTGTGTATGTACATACCTATACACACATATTGGTTAGTTAACTCAATACTTGGGACTTATTTAAGACTTTGCAGCCAGGCGCGGTGACTCACACCTATAATCCCAGCACTTTGGGAGGCTGAGGCAGGTGAATCCCGAGGTCAGGAGATCGAGACCATCCTGGCTAACACTGTGAAACCCCGTTTCTAATAAAAAAAGAGAAAAAAAAATTAGCCAGGCGTGATGGCGGGCGCCTGTAGTCCCAGCTACTCGAGAGGCTGAGGCAGGAGAATGGCTTTAACCCAGGAGGCGGAGCTTACAGTGAGCCGAGATCACGACACTGCACTCCAGCCTGGGTGACAGAGTGAGACTCCATCCCAAAAAAAAAGGAAAAAAAAGACTTTGCTAGCCAGTTTATAGCCAGTATATACTATATACTGTATATATAGTATATACTGGCGCTATATATATATACACGCACACACACATACACACACGTATTTATTTGTATATGTGAGTTTCAATGTTTAGGGTTATGTTAGATGGTTGTATACTTACATAATATCCTTGATTATGCTGCTAAGCCTACATAGTGTAAATATAATGTATATATTGCTCAGAATCAACCATAGTTCATTCCGAACTCAGAATCCCTTGGGCTGGATATGGCCCGCTGGCCATTGTTTACCAATTCCTGGCCTAGAGTCTCAGCAGAGCTCTGCTTTATAATTTTCAGTTTTGCTTATGAAATAGTTATTAAATGATATATCATTTTGTTTTAATTTGCATGTAGAATCTTTTAGGGAAAATGACAAAATCTGTTCATACTAGTGTTGCCTCAGTTATTTGGAAAAGCCATTGGTTAGTTAACTCAATACTTAGGACTTATTAAGACCTTGCTAGCCTGTTTATAGTCAGTATATACTTGCTACCCACTATATATAATCTAGATGCAGCTTTTTTCTTCATTATTCTTATCCTAACTTATTTTTTTTCAAATATCATATTACTTTCATTCTTTAAATCCAAGCAAAATGAACTGTGCCATGATTTTGAGAATTTGGTTTTGGTTTTGGTTTGGTTTAGGGGTTGTATGTTGGCAGATCCAGTACAGCTATCTCAAACATCAAACGTCCCTCTATGCATCCCCAGCCGCACTTAACAGAATTCCTGTTGACAGAAGTAAACATCTTCATTCAAGGATCTTCTCAATACAGACTGGGCTGCCAATCAGACCAAACGCTGGGGTAAGTAACATATTCCAAATGTATGTAAGAAAGCACATATTGGTTTAACTCTTGGAAATATGCTGTCATTCTGTCAAGAAGTTACATCAGCCTTTTACAGGGGCTTAAGAAAAAATGTGCATATTTTAGGCATAAAAGATTGACTGCCAAGTTTCGGCACTATCACAGTCTCTGCTCTAGTTCAAAGGCGAAGGGTGATGGTCTGTATAGGATTAACCCAATGTAAGAAGGAATCATAAAAGATTATAGTAGAGGTCTTGGCCATTCCTCTGACCAGGAAGAAGACAGAATAAAAGTACTAAATCTGCTAGCCAAAAAGCATGTATCTTTCACTATAAAACAGATCATGTATTGTATCACTTAGAATTTAAAATTTGTTTAAATATATTCTTGTGAAATATATGGACAACCTGTAATGTTCTTTTAATGTTGAAAAAAGGATATTGGGCTGGGCATGGTGGCTCACACCTGTAATCCCAGCACTTTGGGAAGCTGAGGTGAGCGGATAACCTGAGGTCAGGAATTCGAGACCAGCCTGGCCAACGTGGTGATACCCTGTCTCTACTAAAAAAAATACATAGATAGATAGATAGATAGATAGATAGATAGATAGATAGATAGATCTCAAAATTAGCTGGGCATGGTGGTGGGTGCATGTAATCCTAGCTATACTTGGGAGGCTGAGGCAGGAGAATTGCTTGAACCCTGGAGGTGGAGGTTGCAGTGACAGTGAGCCAAGGCTCCAGCCTGGGCAACAAGAATGAGACTCCATCTCAAAAAAAAAAAGAAAAAAGATATTGGTGTGTGGCTGGGCACAGTGGCTCATGCCTGTAATCCCAGCACTTTGGGAGGCTGAGGCAGGCGGATAACCTGAGGTTGGGAGTTTGAGACCAGCCTGACCAACATGGAGAAACCCCGTCTCTACTAAAAATACAAAATTAGTTGGGCGTGGTGGCGCATGCCTGTAATCCCAGCTACTTGGGAGGCTGAGGCAGGGGAATTGCTTGAATCCAGGAGGCAGAGGTTGCGATGAGCCAAGATCATGCCATTGCACTCCAGTCTGGGCAATGAGAACAAAACTCCGTCTCAAAAAAAAAAAAAAAAGAATATTAAGGTGCATTTTATGAAGTGTTCTTGATTTAGCTATCCACAAGTATTAATGTAAAATAAGACTGACTTTTGTGGGTTAGTCAAGAGATTAACTTTATTGTTTCATAACCTTGAATCACACAATTACTGGGAAGCTGTCATCCACTGAGCCTCCAAGTTGGGAAAGGTCTTGGGGTCAACTAAGTCAGCCACCTGTCTCATACAGGAGGCAAAACAAGACCCCATCTCGTCAAAAAATAAAAAATTAGCCAAGCGCGGTGGTACACGCCTGTAGTCCCAGCTACCAGGGAGGCTGAGGCAGAAGGATCGCTTGAGCCCAGGAGGTCAAGGCTGCAGCAAGCCAAGATCACACCACTGCCCTCCAGCCTGGTTGACAGAGTGAGACCCTGTCTCAGAAACAAACAAAAAATTGAGAGTTCTGGCCAGTCGCGGTGGCTCGCACCTGTAATCCCAGCACTATGGGAGGCCGAGAGGGGTGGATCATGAGGCCAGGAGATCGAGACCATCCTGGCTAACACGGTGAAACCCCATCTCTACTAAAAATACAAAAAAAAAAAAAAAATACAAAAAAAAAAAAATTAGCTGGGCGTGGTGGCGGGCACCTGAAGTCCCAGCTACTCGGGAGGCTGAGGCAGGAGAATGGTGTGAACCTGGGAGGAGGAGCTTGCAGCGAGCCAAGATTGCGCCATTGCACTCCAGCCTGGGCGACAGAGCAAGACTCCGTCTCAATTAAAAAAAAAAAAAAAAAAAAGGCTGGGCGCGGTGGCTCAAGCCTGTAATCCCAGCACTTTGGGAGGCCGAGACGGGCGGATCACGAGGTCAGGAGATCGAGACCATCCTGGCTAACCCGGTGAAACCCTGTTTCTACTAAAAATACAAAAAATTAGCCGGGCAAGGTGGCGGGCGCCTGTAGTCCCAGCTACTCGGGAGGCTGAGGCAGGAGAATGGCGTGAACCCGGGAGGCGGAGCTTGCAGTGAGCTGAGATCCGGCCACTGCACTCCAGCCTGGGTGACAGAGCGAGACTCCGTCTCAAAAAAAAAAAAAAAAAAAAAAAGGACCATCTTGGCCAATATGGTGAAACCTATCCCTACTAAAAATATAAAAATTAGCTGGGCAGTGGTGGTGCATGCCTATAGTCCCAGCTACTTGGGAGGCTAATGCAGGAGAATTGCTTGAACCCAGGAGGTGGAGGTTGCAGTGGGCCAAGATCGTGCCACTGCACTCCAGCCTGGCAACAGTGCAAGACTCCGTCTCAAAACAAACAAACAAACAAAGAATTATTTTGATCTGTATATCCTGATATGGTCAATGTCCATTATATACTTTTAAATGTAACAAGCAAGAAGATAATGCGTAGTATAATTCCGTTTTCATTTTAAAAGATAGTATCTAGAAAATATGGAAGGATTATACACAAAACTGTAGCAGTAGTTTTGGCAAGTGGAAAGGTACCTATACTTTCTAATTCCTACATGTCTCTTTTTTTCCATATTGTATACTTTTAAAATACATGAATTCTGGGCTGGATGTGGTGGCTTACACCTGTAATCCCAGCACTTTGGGAGGCCAAGGTGGGTGCAAAACCTGAGGTCAGAAGTTCAAGACAAGCCTGGCCAAAATGGCAAACCCCCATCTCTACTAAAAATACAAAAATTAGCCTGGCATGGTGGTGGGCACCTGTAACCCCAGCTACTCAGGAAACTGAAGCAGGAGAATCGCTTGGACCTGGGAGGCAGCGTATTTCACAGGGATGCTGGGCTGGGGCTCTGCATACCTCTGGCCTGGCCTGACCTCCTGCGCCCTCAGGCTCATCATTCTCACCTATGCAGAGCCACATCTCAGCTCCCAATGCCACCATGGCCTGGAGGAACACGGATCTCTAGGCAGCCCTGCCAGTGCTTGTGTTCCGGGGTTATTACAGAGTACGATTCCTTTCTAAAAAAACAAAAAAGAAGATGATAGAGGTCTCTGAGTGTTTTTTACATGAGTGGTCAGTTGAAGTTACAGGGTGATTAATGATTGATAGAAGAGCCACACATGTAAATTTTTTTTCTTTTTTTTTTTTTTTTTTGAGGTGGAGTCTCCCTCTGTCACCCAGGCTGGAGTGCAGTGGCACGATCTCTGTTCACTGCAACCTCCGCCTGCTGGGTTCAAGCGATTTTCCTGCCTCAGCCTCCCAAGTAGCTGGGATTACAGGTACTCACCACCAAACCCAGCTAATTTTTGTATTTTTAGTAGAGACAGGGGTTCACCATGTTGGCCAGGCTGGTCTTGATCTCTTGACCTCGTGATCCACCCGCATCAGCCTCCCAAAGTGCTGGGATTACAGGTGTGAGCCACCGCGCCTGGCCCAAACATGTAAATATTTTGTGTTTCAAATAGCTGTGATATGGATAGGGAGAACTCTTTTATTTACTTCATTTTTTAGTTAACAAAGAAAAAAATGAATATATTTATTGTATACAACATGAAAGAAGTCTTTTATTACATTATTTTTATAGAACATTGGTTATAGCAAGGGAAACAAAATATTACTCTTGTTTACCATTTGCTAGGATGTGGTTATAGTACTGATGACAGTAATGCTTCCTTTAAATAATATTTGTTGGCCGGGCGCGGTGGCTCAAGCCTGTAATCCCAGCACTTTGGGAGGCCGAGACGGGCGGATCACGAGGTCAGGAGATCGAGACCATCCTGGCTAACACAGTGAAACCCCATCTCTACTAAAAATACAAAAACTTAGCCGGGCGAGGTGGCAGGCGCCTGTAGTCCCAGCTACTCGGGAGGCTGAGGCAGGAGAATGGCGTGAACCCAGGAGGCGGAGCTTGCAGTGAGCTGAGATCCGGCCAGTGCACTCCAGCCTGGGCGACAGAGCGAGACTTCGTCTCAAAAAAAAAAAAAATAAAAATAATATTTGTTATAAGAGGACTGCACCTACTATATGTAAAGGTGAAGAATAGCCTTGAAGATCACCCAGAGTTTAATAACATCTATTTGTCCTATTTTAGCAAAAGGATATGTGGTCCAAAAGAACACCTATGCCTGAGAGTCACTAGGTATGGGGAAGTACCTCACAGCTCTGGCTGTTTCAGGACCTGTGTACATCATCCTGCTTTTCTTTGTTGAAACCAATATGTTCTGGAAACTGAAAACCAGGGTGTCTGACTTCTGCATGAAGCAAAATTTGGTGAGTGGGTCAACATGTAAATCTTCTAGGGGCTCCATAGCTTCCTTCCTGTGGTCTGTAGCTGCATTGATTCTCAGCATCAGAGGGAACCTGCAGATCATCTGGTCCCATCTCAGAGCAGAGAGGTGACAGCTTGTGCCCAGGGACTCCCAGAGAGGGAGGAAGACTGGGGCTTAGTCCCTAGGTCCTGTTAATGATGCTGGCCACCTGTGGGGCTTTAAGTCCTGCTCATCAATGAATAGAAACAATACTCTGGGATTGGTCCAGGAATGGTGGCTCACGCCTGTAATCCCAGCACTTTGGGAGGCTGAAGCGGGTGGATTGACCTGAGGTCAGGAGTTTGAGACCAACCTGGCCAACATGGTAAAACCCCATCTCTACTAAAAATATAAAAATTAGCCAGGCATGGTGGTGGGTGCCTGTAATCCCAGCTACTCAGGAGGCTGAGGCACGAGAATTGCTTGAACTGGAAGGCAGAGGTTGCAGTGAGCCCAAATTGTGCCATTGCACTCCAGCCTGGGCAACAGAGTAGGACTCTGTCTCAAAAAAATAAAAAATAAAAAAATTACCTGGGATTCCTGAAACCAGTCACCTTCTGGAACACCTCTTTCCCCACAGACATCCATGAGCCAGGTAGGAGAAAGTTCTGCCCAGTCAGCTCTTGGTCTGAGTATCTTCCAGAGGTCAAGATCACCCAAGGAAACTGTAGAAAATAGGCGTTTATTATATTTTGATATCCCCAGGTTATAAGTCATCTAGTTTTCCTCAAAAGGCAATGCCATTTTGTTTGCATGTCCACGATATCATGGTCATGGCAATGGGAGTTCAGTTTTTGATGCCTGTAGTTGCTTCTGGAATAGGGGTGGGAGGTTTTATGAGAACCAATGTCAGCTGGGCACTTTTGAGGCCTTCCCGGAGAGGATCCAGTCTTTGTAGGTCCTTTCAATCGCTACCTCCTACCATCACAAAAGCAGTTACATTTTCCCTCCTTGTCTTGGAATACAGGCAGTGTTGCACACAGTAGCATTAGTGCCTGAAGACCAAGATGTGCAAGAGGAGGCAAAAAGTATCCAGACTAGTTTGCCAACTAGTGAAGAAAACTCCACTAGTTGTTAAAGAAATGTCAAAGTTAAAGTCAGACTTGTCTTTAAAAAGTCATGAACATTCTTCTTTTGGGCCCTTTGCATAAGGAATCAGTAAGTTGAAGGGCTCCCAGCCTTGCCTGCAGGTGTGGAGTATTGGAAGTGCCTCAGAGTTAATCACATGAGTTCATCTGTGTACCCAGAGACAGAAATTTGCAGCTCAGCCCTCCACTGTCTCTTACCCTGGAAGACAGGAGGGCCTGGGATGGGAGGGGAGCCAGAGCCATGAACCTCAAGAACCAAGGATGTGGGCCAGGTGCGGTGGCTCACGCCTGTAATCCCAGCACTTTGGGAGGCCAAAGTGGGCAGATCACTTGAGGTCAGGAATTTCTGAGACCAGCCTGGCCAACATGGTAAAAGCCCTTCTCTATTAAAAATAGGAAAATTAGCAGGGCGTAGTGGTGGGCACCTGTAATCCCAGCTATTCAGGAGGCTGAGACAGGAGAATTGCTTGAACCCAGGAGTTGGAGGTTGCAGTGAACCGAGATCACATCATTTTGCTCTCCAGCCTGGGTGACAAGAAACTCTATCTCAGAACAAACAAACAAACAAAACCCTTCAAACATCCTCCCAAATTTGTTTTTCTTATTGTTTCCCTGTGGTTACTGGTGGTTAAAAACAAAATCAAGGCCAGGTGCAGTGGCTAACGCCTATAATCCCAGCACTTTCAGAGGCCGAGGCGGGCGGATTGTCTGAGCTCAGGAGTTCGAGACCAGCCTAGGCAACACAGGGAAACCCCATCTCTACTAAAATACAAAAAAATTAGCCAGGTGTGGTGAGGGGTGCCTATAGTACCAGCTACTCGGGAGGCTGAGACAGAGAATTGCTTGAACCCAGGAGGCTTAGGTTGCAGTGAGCTGAGACCGCCCTGCTGATCTCCAGCCTGGGTGACAGAGGGAGACTCCATCTGCAAGGAAAAATAAAAAAAAAAAAAATCGAAAACAAACCCTCAGGCAACATCAAAAAGTTTTGTTTGCTTTAAGGACAGAAGGGAAAGGGCCTATCTTAGGGAACTAAGTTCTCAATATGTGAAGACAGTTGGAGAAGAGAAAACTTTAATAAACCCTGCTGGGAGTAGCAGCTGAGAAAAGGCAAGTATGAGCCTGGGTACAGGAGAGGCCACGTGGGCCCAGAGGGCAGCTGGTAGCTATCCCAGAGCAGGTTTGCACCAAGCACAGTGCAACCCCTGGACTGCTGACTGCATGGCAGCCTCCGCACTGTTTCTCCTATCTTGTGTGTCTCAGATCTACATCAACAAGGTGCCCTGCTGTCTGTGAACAAAGTGTCCTTCACTGCAAGCACAAGAATGCTCTGGCCTTCTTGGCATCACTGGGGCTGAGAAGTCTTCCATTTTCAAAATGCTGACTGGGCAGAAGGCCATAACCTCTGGGGACGACTTTGTCAAGGTCCTCAGCATCAGCTGTGATGTAGGGAAGGTGAGTTTGTCCCTGGAAACAAACGTGGGGCTGTGACGCAGGATTTGGGGAACAGGAACTGGAATGGGATTTGCTCTCTGAAAATTCCATGTATCTGTTTCATCTGTGACTGCCAAATCCATAGCTCCATCCTAGATTGCTTCTCTGAGCTCCAGATCATATGTCAAGTTGTTTACTTAACATCATATCATGAATGTCCCACAGGCACCTGAAATTCAGCAGGCCCCAAGTCTCCCCACAGCCCTGCAACCTCCTCTTACTTCCTCCCTCGTGCTTCCTGGGGGAGTGAGTGGTACACTTCCTCCTGCTGTTCAAGGCACCTCTCCAGACATCCAGTCAAGCAGTCTGTGGATGCTCCCTCCCAGCAGCTCTTGAATCTGCTGCCTCTGGACCCAGTCCTCCTGCACTCCCCCTAGCTGAGGAGACTCCTGATGTTCTGTCTGTCTTTTCCTTGACTCGTCTGCAGCATTCATAATGCTGGCCTTTTCTTCCTTCAAACTCTAGCCTTCTTCTGTTAACTTCTGTAGCTTTCCCCGCTCCTGGTCTTCTCAGTCACTGACACGTCCTTCTCAGAAAGGAGTCTTCTCCTTCATCTGCCCCTTACATTTCTCAGAGGCTGGATCGTCAGCCACGTCTTTCTCACTCCCGATGCACTGTCCTGCCTGTTGGCTTCTCACTGCTGTGGCTCCTGTTAACATCTGTCTGTGGATGCTTCCCCAGTAGGCACACCCCCAGCCCACTCCAGCCCTGTGCTTCAGTCCTGCACGTTGATGCCTTCTCATCAGCCTTCTTTGGGTATCTCAAAAATGTTTCAAACTTAACTTAATATCTACTCCTAAACCTGACCCACTCTTGGAGTCTCTATCTCAATGTTGTCACTGGTTCAATGAGACACTTCTTGAAGGCCTTGTGTGCCCAGCTGTTGTGCTAGACCCAGTGGTTCTCACTTGCAAGGGGCTCATGAGCACATGAACAAGCCATTGCCATGAGGTAAGTGCATAGCCGAAGTGGGGGTGGTGCAGAGGGGATGCGGTGAAAGGCGCCCAGAGAGACCGCACTGCAAAGGTACGATCAGAGTTGTACTCTTCACAGCAGACGCATGCATGAGTCACTATTACCAAGAAGTTTATCAAGCCGGCCTCGATGTTCATGACCTAATCATGTAGAGAGAAAGCAGAAGAACCCACCCAGTCTAGTTCCAGAATCCGTGCCCTCAGTTGCCACTCTATGTTGTCTTTCAGTATACCTAGCTTAATTGGACAATTATAACCAATGTAAGCCCTCCTTGGTCATGAAATATTTACTATTAATTTTAACTTTTTATTACTTTAAAAATCGTGGTGAAGGTCTCCTAGTAATGGCAAACGAGGAAATTCTGGCCCCCCCACTGCTGATGATAACTAGAAAAACTGGGCCAATGTTAAAAACATGTTTGAAAGCTTCAGAAAGCTAACAAGATAGTGAAGACTTACTGGGCCAGGAGATAGAAGAAGATAGAGGCTCAGGTAGGTGAGCAATTCAAGGTTTCACAACTGAGAGCTGAGCATTGCTTTTTATGCTGAGTGACAGGGATTGGAATTCAGAGTTTACCTGGGGCAAGCACATGCCTGGTGAATGCATCCTTTCTTTGAGTTGAGACCCTGAAGGGCTGCACTATAGACACAGGGGTGAGCTATGCTTATGCAAGCTTATACAATGATTGCAAAACAGCCTGGACTTAATAGCAGTCTTTGACATGAAATTAATGTGACCCTAAACTGCCAGTGCTCCCAGACATCTATCAGAAATAAAGGGCAGGGGCTCACACCTATATATAATCTCAGCACTTTGGGAGGCTTAGGTGGGCAGCTCACTTGAGGTCAGGAGTTTGAGACCAGCTTGACCAACGTGGTGAAACCCTGTCTCTACTAAAAATACAAAAATTAGCCAGGCATGGTGGTGGGTGCCTCTAATTCCAGCTATTCGAGAGGCTGAGGCAGGAGAATCACTTGAACCCAGGAGGTGGGGATTGTTGTAAGCAAAGATGTTGCCAGTGCACTCCAGCCTGGGTTACTGAGCAAGACTCCATCTCAAAAAAAAAAATACAAAAAATACAAAAAAATTAGCCGGGCGTGGTGGTGGGCACCTGTAGTCCCAGCTACTTGAGGGGCTGAGGCAGGAGAATGGCATGAACCCAGGAGGTGGAGCTTGCAGTGAGCCGAGATCGTGCCACTGCACTCCAGCCTGGGCAACAGAGTGAGACTCTATCTCAAAAACAAAAACAAAACAAAACAAAGCAAAAAAAAAAAAAAAAAACTGGCCGGGTGTGGTGGCACACGCCTGTCATCCCAACACTTTGGGAGGCTGAGGCGGGTGGCTAAGTTGAGGTCAGGAACTTGAGACCAGCCTGCTGGCTAACATGGTAAAAACCCATCTCTACTAAAAATACAGAAATTTGCCACGCATGGTGGCACATCCCTGTAATCCCAGCTACTGTGGAGGCTGAGGCATGAGAATCACTTGAACCCGGGAGGTGGAGGTTGCAGTGAGCTGAGATTGAGCCACTGTACTCCAGCCTGGGTGACAGAGTGAGAGACTCAGTCTCAAAAACAAACAAACAGGCCGGGTGCGGTGGCTCAAGCCTGTAATCCCAGCACTTTGGGAGGCCGAGACAGGTGGATCACGAGGTCAGGAGATCGAGACCATCCTGGCTAACACGGCGAAACCCCGTCTCTACTAAAAAATACAAAAAACTAGCCGGGCGAGGTGGCGGGCGCCTGTAGTCCCAGCTACTCGGGAGGCTGAGGCGGGAGAATGGCGTGAACCCGGGAGGCGGAGCTTGCACTGAGCTGAGATCCGGCCACTGCACTCCAGCCTAGGCAACAGAGTAAGACTCTGTGTCAAAAAACAAACAAACAAACAAAATCCCAAAAACCAAAGGTAAATCTTCTCCAGGGAAAGAGGATGTCATCCTAGTCCTCAAATGATCTCTACAAATAATTTGGCAAATGCAATGCTTGTTGCACAATAAAAAAATACTTAGGTACATGTGGATAAAATATAACACCCCAGCCCTACAAAAAAAAATTAGAGGCCCAGTGCAATGGCTCACGCCTGTAATCCCAGCACTTTGGGAGGCGGAGGCAGACGGATCACGAGGTCAGGAGCTCGAGACCATCCTGGCTAACACGGTGAAACCCCGTCTCTACTGAAAATACAAAAAAATTAGCTGGGTGTGGTGGCGGACGCCTGTAGTCCCGGCTACTTGGGGGGCTAAGGCAGGAGAATGGCGTGAACCCAGGAGGCGGAGCTTGCAGTGAGCCGAGATCGCGCCACTGCACTCCAGCCTGGGCGATAGAGCGAGACTTTAGGATGAAGCACATAGGGTCAAAAGGGTAGAAAAAATATAGAGGAAGATAAGAGTCATTGTGGTATACAGCCTCCAAGGTGTGCCCTAGTAATGCCCCTCCCAGCATTCACACCCTTGAGTAGTCCCTCCCTATGTGGTACCAGGATTGTTGGATGTGTCAGCAAAACACTGTAGTCTTCTGAAGAAGAGATGGGGTGTTACTTCTGAGACTGGGTCATAAAAGACACTACAGCCTCTGGATTGGATACTCTCTTTCCTTCACAGCACTCACCATATTATCACGATTTGCCAGAGAAACAGAACAAATAATACATACATAAACAGACACATAGAAAGAGATTTATTACGAGGCATTGGCTCACACAATTATGGAAGCTGAAAAGTTCCACAATCTGCCATCTGCAAGCTGGAGGCCTGATAAAACCAGTGGTGTATTCCTGTCCAAACCCAAAGGCACAGGGACTGGGGTGTCAATAGTGTCAATCCCAGTCTGAGTCTGAAGGCCCAAAAGTTAGAGGCCCCAGTGTCCAAGGATAGGAGAAGATGGATGTCCCAGCCTAGTAAGAGTGGAGTCACTCTTCGTCTGCCTTTGTGTTCTCTTCAGGCCCTCCGCGGGTTGGATGACACCCAACAGCATCCTTAAGGGCATGTATCTATTCTGTCTCTGATTCAAGTGCTGAGCACTTCCAGAGACACTCTCACAGGCATTCCCAGAAATCATGTTTCACCAGGTATCTGGACATCCCTGAGTCCAGTCAAGTTGGCACATAAAATTAACCAGCACAGCCGCGTGTGGTGGCTCACGCCAGTAATCCCAGCACTTTGGGGGGCCAAGGCAAGCAGATCACGAGGTCAGGAGTTTGAGACCAGCCTGACCAACATGGTGAAACCCTGTCTCTACCTAACATACAAAAATTAGCCAGGCATGGTGGCACATGCCTGTAGTCCCAGCTACTCAGGAGGCTGAGGCAGGAGAATCGCTTGAACCCGGGAGGTGGAGGTTGCAGTGAGCCAAGATCACGCCACTGTACTCCAGCCTGGGCGACAGAGTGAGACTCCATCTCAAAAAAAAAAAAAAAAAAAAAAAATTAACCAGCACGCTTACTCTGAGGGATGCTAAGTGCCATTGCCATGTCATGCAGACACCTAGGTGGCCCTGCAGAGAGGCCTGCATGGTGAGGAGCAGTAAGAAGGTACCTGAGACCTGCCAGCCACTTGGAAACAGCTCCTCTAGCCTTCAAGAGACTTTGGGCCCCACTGACAGGTTAGCAGCACCTCATGAGAGACCCTGGTCAGCACCACCCAACTAAGCTGCTCTGAGACTCCTGATCTGATGCATAATAACCATGAAATAACAAATTACACCCACGTTTTGAAGTAATTTGTTATGCAGCAACATATGACTAATCACATAGGAAGGATACAGTGACAAGGCTTAATATGTGTGTAACAGAGGTTCCAAAAGGAAGGGAGACAAGGCAACATTTGAAACCATATGGCTAAAACTTTTCAAAATTTATGAAAGACCTCAATCACAAATGAAGCCCTATTAGCCCCAAGCGGATAAATAAAAAGAAATCAGCCTCTAGGAACAGTATAGTAAATCTGCTGAAAACCAAACAAGAAAAAGTCTTAGAAGGACCCAGAGATAAAAGGTGGAGTCCCTTCACAATTGTGAGCAACAGTTACACTGGCAGAGGCCCAATCACAGAAATAATAGAGGCCAGAAGACAATAGAACGATACATTGTAAGTGATATGAGAGGAAACAACCTACCTGGAATAAAGTAACTCATCAAACTATACTTAGGAAAGAAGTTTTGTTTGTTTGTTTGCTTGCTTGCTTGCTTTCTGTTTTTTTAAGATGGAGTCTCGCTCTGTTGCCCAGGCTGGTGCATGCAGTGGCGTGATCTCGGCTCACTGCACCCTCTGCCTCCTGGGTTCAAGCGATTATCCTGCTTCAGCCTCCCAAGTAGCTGGGATTACAGGCGCCTGCCACCACACCCGGCTAATGTTTGTATTTTTAGTAAAGATGGGATTTCACCATGCTGGCCAGCCTGGTCTCGGACTGCCACCCTCAGGCCATCTGCCCGCCTCGGCCTACCAAAGCGCTGGGACTACAGATGTGAGCCACCAGCGCCCGGCCAGAAGATATTTTTTAAAAGACTTTCAGGCTTTTTAAAGCGGTGGCTCAAGCCTGTAATCCCAGCACTTTGGGAGGCTAGACGGGCGGATCACGAGGTCAGGAGATCAAGACCATCCTGGCTGACACAGTGAAACCCCGTCTCTACTAAAAAATACAAAAAACTAGCCGGGCGAGGTGGCAGGCGCCTGTAGTCCCAGCTACTCGGGAGGCTGAGGCAGGAAAATGGTGTAAACCCGGGAGGCGGAGCTTGCAGTGAGCTGAGATCTGGCCACTGCACTCCAGCCTGGGCGACAGAGTGAGACTCCGTCTCAAAAAAAATAAATAAATAAAATAAATAAATAAATAAAAATAAATAAAAAGACCTTCAGATAAATAAAAGCTGAGAGAATTTATCACCAGCAGATGTATGCAAAAGGAGATAATAAAGAGTAAGTTTCAGTCAGAAGGAAAATGATCCCAGATGGAAACTCAAAGATTCAGAAAGGGCTAGGTGTGGTGGCCGCTGCTCATACCTATAATCCTATCACTTTGGGTAGCTAAGGCAGGTGGATCGCTTGAGGCCAGGAGTTCAAGACCAACCCAGGCAACATAGTGAGACCCCCATCTCTACAAAAAATAACAAATTAGCTGGGTGTAGTGGCATGCTCCTGTAGTCCCAGCTACTCCAGAAGCTGAAGTAGGAGGATTGCTTGAGCTCAGGATTTGAGGTTATGGCAAGCCATGCTCATACCACTGCACTCTAGCCTGGGTGACAGAGCAAGACCCTATTAAAAATATATATATACAGAAAGGATGGCTGAGCGGGATGGCTCATGCCTGTAATCCCAGCACTTTGGGAACCCAGGGGGAAAAAAAGGAGTAAGAAGTGATTTATTGATTTATTGATTTATTTGAGACGGAGTCTCGCTCTGTCACCAGGCTGGAGCGCAGTGGCGTGATCTCGGCTCACCGCACCCTCCGCCTCCTGGGTTCAAGCGATTCTCCTACCTCAGCCTCCTGAGTAACTGGGGCTACAGGCACGAGTCACCATGCCTGAGTTATTTCTGTATTTGTAGTAGAGATGGGGTTTCACTGTGTTAGCCAGGATGGTCTCAATCTCCTGACCTCATGATCTGCCTGCCTTGGCCTCCCAAAGTGCTTGGATTACAGGCATGAGCCACCGTGCCCGGCCAAGTGGTTTTTTTTTTTTTTTCAAGGGAGATGTGTGGCTGAGAGCGATGGGAGATGCGCCTGTAGTCCCAGCTACATGGGAGGCTGAGGGAGGACAATCGCTTGAACTCGGGAGGTGGAGGTTGCAGTGAGCTGAGATTGCACCACTGCACTCCAGCCTGGGCAACAGAGTGAGACTCCGTCTCAAAAAAAAAGAAAAGGGAGATGTGTCAGTTTTGACGGAAAGCTACAATAATAATGTCTTATGAGGTTTAAAATACATGTAAAAGTAAAATACATGACAACAATGGCTTTAAGTCAGGAGAGGGTAAAAGAAGGTAAAGTATTTTAAGGTCCTTACCTTGTTCATGAATAAAGTAAACAGTTAATGATATCCATTGCTAAGTCAAGGATGCATGTTTTAATCTCTAAAGGAACAACCAAAGTAATGGGAGAAAGGAGTATATATTTTTAAGCTAATAGAAGGGAAAAATAGGAACATGAAAAAAATTATGTGATAGAAGAATTGAGAGAGAAAAAGGAACATAGAACATATGGGCTAGCTAGCCCTGAATAAGATGATAGAGTTAGGCCAGGCTTGGTGGCTCACACCTGTAATCCCAGTACTTTGGGAGGCCCAGGCGGGAGGATGGCTTGAACCTAGGAATCCGAGACCAGCCTGGGCAACATAGCCAAACTCCATCTCTACAATAAATTTAAAAATTAGCCAGGTGCAGTGGTGTGTGCCTGTAGTCCCAGCTACTTGGGAGCTGAGAGGATCACTTATGCCTAGGAGGTTGAAGCTGCAGTGAGCCATGATCACACCACTGCCTTCCAGCCTGGGCAAGAGAGTGAGACCTTATCTCAAAAAAAAAAAGTTATATATATATACATATAAATATAAATGTTATATATATAATTTTAAAAGATTAAAATTATCAAAAAGGACACTCAAAAGGTTAAACATAGAATTACCAAATGACCCAGCAATTCCATTCCTAGGTATATAACCAAAAGAACTGAAAACCTACATCCACACAGAAACTTGTACAAGAATGTTCACAGAAGCATTACTCATAGTGGCTAAAAGTGGAAACAACCCAAATGTCCATCAACAGATGAATGGATAAACAACATGTGGTCTTGCTGTATAATATGGAATATTCCTCAGCCATAAAAAGGAATGAAGCACTGACATGCACCACAACATGGATGAACCAGAAAACCTTATGCTAAGTAAAAGAAGGCAGACACAGAAGACCATTTGCTGTGTGATTCCATTAATATGAAATGTCCAGAACAGGCAAAGCCATGGAGACAGGAAGCTTATTAGTGGTAATCAGGTGCTGGAGGTGTTAAAGGGAATGGGGAGCGACTACTAATGGGTACAGGGTTTCTTTTGGGAACAATGAAGTGTTTCAAGTTGAGTGTGGTGATGGATCTGAACGTGCTAAGAACAGTTGAACTGTACACACTGGTGAATTATGTGGTACGTGCATTGTATCTTAATAAAGCTTTTATAAAAAGAAGAAGGAAAAGGGGGAAGCCCCACTCTGGGAACCAAAGCTGGGCCCTTAGTTGTGTAAGGTCTCTGTAAACATTCTTCCATGCTGACAGCCTTCTCCCTTACCTCTCTTTCACTAAGCAGACACTTCATGTGGTTTCCTTTCTTTCCCTCCCTCCCTCTCTCTCTTTTTCTTTCTCTCTCTCTCATTTCCTTCCCCTTCCCCTCCCCCTTCCCCTTCCTCCTTTCTTAGAGTCTCCCTCTGTCACCCAGGCTGGAGTGCAGTGGCGTGATCTCAGTTCGCTGTAACCTGTGCCTCCTGGGTTCAAGCAATTCTCATGTCTTAGCCTTCAGAGTAGCTGGGATTACAGGCGTGTGCCATGTTGGCCAGGCTGGTCTCAAACTCCTGGCTTCAAGTGATCCACCCACCTAGCCTCCCAAAGTGCTGGGATTACAGGCGTGAGCCACAGTGCCCAGCCTCCATGTGGTTTTCTGTTTTGTATTCTGTAAAATCCTACCCATCCTCACAACCTCAGGCAGTGAAGCCCAGGGTTGTCCAGCTGTTTGAATAGAGAGGAGAGGAGGGGAGAAAATAGGAGGGAAAAACAGTGGTTACTTCTCGAAAATGGCATCCCACTCTTTTCAGCACCTGGGAGTAGACGAACATGGACACAAATGAGGGTGGTCAGCTGCAAGTTTAGAAAGGCAAAAACCTGAGGTCAGGAGTTTGAAACCAGCCTGGCCAACATGGTGAAATCCCGTCTCTACTAAAAATACAAAAAAATAGGTGGGCGTGGTGGCGTGCACCTGTAGCTCTGGCTACTCGAGGGGCTGAGAGGAGAATCTCTTGAACCCAGGAGGCGGAGGTTGCAGTGAGCGGAGATTGCACCACTGCACTCCAGCCTGGGCAACAGAATGAGACTCTGTCCCAAAAATAAAAATAAAAATAAAAGCAAAAACGTGGAAAAATGGTGAAACGGGGTTTCACCATTTGGTCAGGCTGGTCTCGAACTTCTGGCCTCATGATCTACCTGCCTCAGCCTCCCCAAGTGTTGAGATTACAGGCGTGAGCAACCATGGCCAGCCAACATGCTTTTCTTACTCAACATTATGTCTTAAAGATATTCCTAGGTCAGTAAATACAGATCTACCCCCACTTATTTTAACTGCTAGTCATCCAGGGAGGGCTTCTAGATTTTATTTAGCTGTTTAAAAAATCCATTTGAGGCCGGGCGCGGTGGCTCAAGCCTGTAATCCCAGCACTTTGGGAGGCCGAGACGGGCGGATCACGAGGTCAGGAGATCGAGACCATCCTGGCTAACACGGTGAAACCCCGTCTCTACTAAAAATACAAAAAATTAGCCGGGTGCGGTGGCGGCGTCTGTAGTCCCAACTACTCGGGAGGCTGAGGCAGGAGAATGGCGGGAACCCGGGAGGCGGAGCTTGCAGTGAGCTGAGATCCGGCCACTGCACTCCAGCCTGGGCGACAGAGCGAGACTCCGTCTCAAAAAAAAAAAATAAAAATAAAAATAAAAATAAAAAATAAAAATACAAAAATTAGCCGGGTGTGGTGGTGTGTGCCTGTAACCCCAGCTACTCAGGAGGCTGAGGCAGGAGAATTGCTTGAACCCGGGAGGCAGAGATTGCAGTGAGCTGAGATCACACCACTGCACTCCAGCCTGGTGACAGAGCGAGACTCCATCTCAAAAAAAGAAAATAAGAGGCCGGGCGCGGTGGCTCAAACCTGTAATCCCAGCACTTTGGGAGGCCGAGACGGGCGGATCACGAGGTCAGGAGATCGAGATCATCCTGGCTAAAACGGTGAAACCGGCCGGGCGCGGTGGCTCAAGCCTGTAATCCCAGCACTTTGGGAGGCCGAGACGGGCGGATCACGAGGTCAGGAGATCGAGACCATCCTGGCTAACACGGTGAAACCCTGTCTCTACTAAAAAAAATACAAAAAAAAAACTAGCCGGGCGAGGTGGCGGGCGCCTATAGTCCCAGCTACTTGGGAGGCTGAGGCAGGAGAATGGCGTGAACCCGGGAGGCGGAGCTTGCAGTGAGCTGAGATCCGGCCACTGTACTCTAGTCTGGGCGATAGAGCGAGACTCCGTCTCAAAAAAAAAAAAAAAAGAAAAAGAAAAGAAGAAAGAAAAGCATGTTACAGAATGGTAGATATGGGATGATACCATTTGGCAAAAACAGCACCCAGCCAGTCCTGAGCAAGGAGCACAGGCCCACAAAGGTGCCTTTGCCAACACAGAAGTCTAAAGGGTGCACAGGTGCCTGGCCACAGCAGGCTGAGCCAATAGACTGCAGGAGTCTTTGCATGAATATTTTACAAAGAAAATCTGTTTGCAGATTACATGTCTAACGGAAAATATTTCTAAAGAGGAAAAAAGCAAAGCAAGCCTCTTGTATTGACTGGATGCTTCAAAGGCACCAGGAAGTAGGGAGGCACTGTGTGCTGAGGTTTCATGCTGGGTGGGCTGGAGGAGGAGCTAAACAAGCACTCCACCCTGTCCACTACACCAGCAGCAAGGGCTGTCCCAGGCTCCCTTACGTTACTCTACTTCCACTCACAGCCCCTTAGTAGTGTGCCTGTGCATTCACGTGGCAGATGCAGGTAGTGGCAGAGGCAGCAGCCTGGAGCAAGACCGGCAGGTGTCCAGGCCCTTGCCTCATTGGAGGCTTGATAAACCTGGTGGGAAGAGGCTTTCTTCTGACGTGCCTCCCTCTCCGGACTGTTTCCTAACTCAGATACGGCGGTGGATTGGTTACTGTCCTCAGTTTGATGCTCTGCTGAACTTCATGACAGGCCGTGAGATGCTGGTCATGTATGCCCGGATCTGGGGCATCCCAAAGCACCACATCACTGCTTGTGTGGACCAGATTCTTGAGGATTTAGTCAGGTACATGTACGCCGACAAGCTGGTCAAGACCTACAGGGGAGATCTGGGGCTTCCTTCAGCCCCTCCACCTCCAGTTACAAGATAAGTTCCAGTTCTTCCCAGACCTGGAGAGCAGGGCAAAGCCCCCAGATCTGGGCATGAGGTCACTGCACAGGTGGTTGGGGGCGGCCTCCACCCCTGCAGAAAGAGGTGAGTGGCTTGGGCTGCCTCAAGGCACCACTTCCTCTTGGTCCTGGGCTTGAGCGGATTATAAAGCTGACACAGGGCTAAGGCAGCTTACCGGGCTGAGGTCAGGTCGATGGCACCACAGGTGTTACTGTCGTGATAAGGTGAGGACGGACCTTTCTCCCTGCCACTTCATGAAGGGCTTTCTATTTTCAATAAGTTTGCATTTTAAGCCCCGTCTTACCTCATACCACTGGGCCTGGAGTACCTGAACTGCAGATGTTCTGCTAAGGAGCATGGGGTATTTCTTAGCCTTCTGTTGTCAGTGATAGAAGCCTGACACCAATCAAAGCAAGGCCACAGGCTGCGCAGGTCCAAGGACTCCCTTCGTTTTGTGTGCAGCTCCCCCTGGAGGCACACAGCGGTACTGCATACCCAGGATTGGGATGTAGAGGTGCCCACACGTCTGGCAAAATGAGCCCAGGATCAGATGATGATGTCCCTTGGGTCTTCTCTCTTTGTTGGCTTCTGTTTCTTTTTTTTTTTTTTTTTTTTTGAGACGGAGTCTCGCTCTGTCGCCCGGGCTGGAGTGCAGTGGCCGGATCTCAGCTCACTGCAAGCTCCGCCTCCGGGGTTTACGCCATTCTCCTGCCTCAGCTTCCCAAGTAACTGGGATTACAGGCGCCCGCCGTCTCGCCCGGCTAGTTTTTTTTTTTTTTGTATTTTTTAGTAGATACGGGGTTTCACCGTGTTCGCCAGGATGGTCTCGATCTCCTGACCTCGTGATCCACCCGTCTCGGCCTCCCAAAGTGCTGGGATTACAGGCTTGAGCCACCGCGCCCGACCTGTTGGCTTCTGTTTCAAGCAGGTTTTATGTTTCCCTGCATCTTCTGAAGATCAAATGAGTTCACATTTGCAGTTTAGAACTGTGTGTTGCGCATAGTAAATGCAATATGTGTTTTTTTGTTTTTTGTTTTTTCTTTTGAGGCAAGGTTTTCACTCTTGTTGCCCAGGCTGAAGTGCAATGGTGCGATCTCACCTCACTTGAACCTCCGTCTCACGAGTTCAAGCGATTCTCCTGCCTCAGCCTCCCAAGTAGCTGGGATTACAGGTGCCCGCCACCACGGCCAGCTAATTTTTGTATTTTTAGTAGAGACGGGGTTTCACCATGTTGGCCAGGCTTGTCTCAAACTCCTGACCTCAGGTGATCCACCCGCCTCAGCCTCCCAAAGTGCTGGGATTACAGGCGTGAGCCACCACGCCCAGCCAGTATTTTTTTTTAGTTAGCTAAGATGGGCCAATGCCCGTCCTCTCAGATAGAGAAGTGCTTGCCCTCAACACTTCGAGACCCTCAAAGAAGACTCCTCAACCATGTGCTCACCCTGGACTCATCCCTGTGTCCAGGGGAATGGGCTATTCCTTGAGTGGACAGCCCAAGCCACAGTTCAGCTCTGGGTGAAAGTGGTGGGCTGCACTGCTGAAAGCCCCATGAGAGGTGTGGGAATGCTTCCTGAATAGAGAAGGAAAGGGGGTGAGTATTGAGCTGGCAGTGCTCACTGCTGGAGACTGACCATTGCCATCACCCAACCTTCTCCCTTCCACCCCCAGCAGTGGTAACAAGCAGAAGCTGAGCACTGGCATCGCCCTGATCAGAGAGCCTGCCGTCATCTTCCTGGACGAGCCGTCCTCTGGCATGGACCCCACGGCCTGGCACCTGCTTTGGAATGCTGTGGCATGAGCCGGCAAGTCCGGCAAGGCCATCATCATCACCTCCTACAGGTAGAGCCTGGGTCTGTGGGTAACTGGAAGTTTCAAAACCAGGTAGGCTGGGAAAGAATCAGGTGGCCAGGAGACCCGTCAGCAGCTGGTGGAGAGTCTTTGAGGAGATTCCCTCAGCTCTGCACATGAGCCGCACTCTGAGCATGGGTATCAGGAATGGCCTGATCAGGGCACCAATGCCTTCCTGTCTGCACCAGCCTTTGGCATCCCCAACCCTGTCTGAGGCCCCGCCCTCTCCACAGCATGGAGGCGTGTGAGGCCCTGTGCACCCAGCTGGCCATCATGGTGCAGGGGCAGTTCAAGTGCCTGGGCAGCCCCTAGCACCTCAAGAGCAAGTTTGGCAGCAGCTACTCCCTGCGGGCCAAAGTGCACAGCGAAAGGCAATAGGAGGCGCTGGAGGATTTCAAGGTCTTCGTGGACCTGACCTTTCCAAGTGTGTTTCAGCCCCAGCAGCCCCCACTGGGTGGGCCCTGGGCCCCTGCCTAGGCCTCTTCCATCTGCCGTAAGGAGAATCTATGCCTCACCCCTCCCATGTCCCATCTCCCCAATCCCTGGGATGAGGACCCCAGTGCCGAGCAACCACGTACCCTCTGTGATCCTCCAGCCTGGCCGTCACAGCAATGCCATCCCTCCTTCGTGCTGGCAGCATCCTCGAAGACAAGCACCAAGGCATGGTCCATGACCACCTGCTGGGCCAAGACCTCAGCTGGGCAAAGGTGAGCGCACATTTTTGACGTGACCCACTTTCTGGGGTAACTCTGTCTCTCTCTCTCCCTCTCTTTCTCTCCTCTCCATCCCCCTGAAGTCATGTTCAGCACTGCCCTTGTCCTCTGCCGTCTCCATGGCAATGTTCACGTGGTTATCATAGAACAGAAGGTGTTTCCCCTGGAAGGGACTTTGAAGATTGGCTCCTCCTGCCCCCTCATTTCACGGAGAGGACAGCAGGCCCAGAGAGGGAACACCAGATGCCTGGGGACACACAGCAAGCCAGGGACACCCACCAGGCCTCTGACCTTCTGGCACCATTCCCACCCAAGAGCACAGACAGCTGAGATCCATAGCACTGACTTCTTGGGAGGTGTTCTGGAGCAGCTGAAAGAGGGATGGGCCTCTTTGGGGCCGTGTCACAGTCCCAGAGGCCAGCCCTTCCCGCCTTCTCTCCTCCCCTGCGTGCATCTGTGGGACAGCCAGAGGCCAGCCCTTCCCACCTTCTCTCCTCCCCTACGTGCGTCTGTGGGACAGCCTGGCCACAGCAGCCTCCTTCCTCCCCTCAGATGTTTGGCACTCTAGAGCAAGCCAAGAAGAAGTACATGCTGGACAATTAGTCAGGTCACCATGGAGGTCATCTTCCTGAGCTTTGCCTGCCCTGTGCCCCTGGTCCAAAGTGAAGACCAATGACAGCAAGCAGAGCAAGCGGGCTCCTCATCGTGCTCGCTGCCTCCCTCCCTGCCTCCCTCTCAGCTTTTCTCTCAGCCTCCCTCCCTACCTCCCTCAGAGCCTGTCCTGCTGTAATTAAGACAGACCAGTGCCAGGTTGGCCCAGGTGTGCATGGCCTGCCCTGGGTCTCCAGGGCTTACAGAGGCAGCTCTCAGCCCAGCTAGCTCAGCACAGGGCTCTCCCCCTAACTGCAGTGCACGGAGCAGAGTGGGGCCCACTGGAGAACTTAAGAGGCCCGCTGGGGAACCCAGGTGCGTTTCCTTAGAAAGGGATGCCCGAGTCCCACCTGAGTAGCCTGTGGTCTTGTTGAGACCTGGCTGTGGAAGCAGCCTCAGAATATCTTGCACATCCTTTCCAAAGGCGGCGGCCAGGGAGTGACCACAGTAGTAACCATGACCCGACCAGGTGCCAGCTCTGTGGACGGTCCCCTGCAGGCATCATGTCATTTGATCACACCACCCTCAGGCCCGGCCTGAAGGGGACTGTCCTGGTCATCCCCTTGCTCATGGGCAAGAAGTCTGCAGGGCAGAGGGAAATGCTTACCCAAAGCTTGCGTTCTTCCTTCTCTAGAATCCCCTGCCCAGATAATTTGTCCGTCCAGTGCACTCCCTCCCAGGGCAGGCCATGCTGCCCGATGCACCCTGAGACGCGAGGTGCAGCAAAGCAGCAGCTCTGCAGAACTGTGGGTGGAGTTTGGATGGGTGCATGGGGGTTTCCACACAGATGTGCAGATCCCTTGGAAAGCAGGATAGAGCCAGAAACAGAGAGGAGGGTGCCCATAGGCCAGGGTGGGGCTGGCTCCCATGGTCACATGGAAGAGTGGAGCTTCATGGAGACCATGATTCTAAACTCACACCTGACCTCCCAGGTGGTAATGACACTGTTCTTCTGAAGGAAGGAGGAAAGAAATATTGACAAGCTTGCTAGCCTAAGTCAGGATGTTACAACATTTAAGTATTTGGATGTGTGGGCTTTCATCCTCTTCCCCAGCTCCTGCAAATTTAGGGCTGCATGTGATCCTATATCCACCCATGAAGTGAACAGCGCCCTACCTCCCACATGGGTAGACTGACTTAGAGGCAGCCAGTAACTTCCCACATCAACAGGCAGGGGAGCCAGGGTTGCACTGGGGCAGAGGTTTTTGCAGTGGGGTCCCAGCAGCAGCAGCACCATCAGGAAACTTGTTAAAAATGTAGGTTATTGGGCCCCATCCAAAACCTACCGAATCAGAAATGCTTGGGGCAAGGCCAGCAATCCTGTTGCAACAAGCCCTATAGCAGGTGTTCTGACGCAGCTCCAGCGTGAGAACCACTGAGCAGAGGCCCCATGGGCGCCAGACCATCGCAATGTCCACATGCAGATGGATGTGGCCACATGCCTTTGTCACGTACACTCTCCTATCCTCTGAGACGGGCTCCATTCAGCGGCCTTTCTCTCTCTGTGGAGCTCACTCTGCCCCTTGCCACAGGCCCCTCAGCTCCCCTCTGAGAAGTGCAGATGCTGGTCTCTGTCTCTTCTCAGCCAGGACTCAGAAAGTATCATGCACGAGCCTTGTCTATGCTTCCTGCACCCCTTGCCCAGAACAACAGCGTCACACACCCATGGTCACCAGCCCACCTTCTTCTCAGTCTTTGTTTCAGGTGACTGCCCCCTGTGATGAAAGCCACTCCCTGGGCTCCCACATCCAGCTGTCATTTCTCCCATGCCCCTCTCTGCCTCCACTGAAGGCCCACCTTCTCTGAATGTGGGATTTCTCAGGCTCCCAAGCTACTTCACTTTCCCTTACTCTTCCCTGCCCCTCACTACCCATGTCGTTTTCAACTGACACCTCATTCCACCAGGAATTTCCCTGAGCTTCTAACAGTTTAGACTTTTCCAACAAGGTCTCACCTTCCTGAAGCCCAATGGGAAACAGGCCCACACCCTGGAGGAGCCACTCATCACCCCAGGGCAGCCAGTGCAGGGTGCGGGCCGAAAGCAGGCATGGCTGCAATCAAGACAACTCCTGCTCCCTGAAAAAGAAATTTGCCTCTCCATATTGAAAGGAGAGTGATCACTACACAAAGCACAGGATAGAGCTAAACAACAACCTAGGGACCAGGGACGCTGTTCTAGATTCTAGAGGCAGCTGGTGTGGCTAATGTGGTCATGGCCGGTTCTAGTTGATTAATCCCTTCAAGATGCTATGGAAGCTAACCCTGAAAGTGCACCTCTGCCCTAGGGGGAGACAGTGACAAAGTAGGAAACAGTAACCCAGGAGGACAAAAATGAGAGGAGGGGATAAGAAATCTGGGAGCTGAGAACATGAGACATCTGGGGAGCAGGACCCAAACTTGCTCAGCCTGTTCTCTCTTCACCCTCCTTCATCCGCTTCCTGATTCCAGGACAGGGAATAGTCCCAACTTCCAGGCCCTCTCTGGGGCCACGGACTCTTCTGCGCCCTGTGCTGTGATCACCTGTTTGCTCTGTCTCTTGCTCCAGGCTGGCTGAAGCCTACACACCAGGGCTCCTGTCTGTGTGCCCAGGGCAGGCCCAGTACTTGAAGGGGTTCTATGGGGACTCAGAAGCATGGAAGGGTGCAGACTGAGGGAAGCGTGAGGGAGGGGTAGGCAGCCTTGGCCCAGGCCCCTGCCTTCCCCAGGAAAAGCCCCTCTGTCCTCCACCACTCAGGAGGCTGCGTGTCTTCCCCTTGACAGCCTGTGCCGTGAAAGGGGTGGGGTATGGCTGATTCCTGAAGGACAGCTCGGATGGGCTCTGCCTAAGACAGGAGTGAGCAGATGTGACAGATCGCACGGCGAGCAGCTACCAGGTAGCAGCCGAGGAGGCGAGACAGGGGGCAGCATCTGGCCAAAGTGAGGGGGAGGGCTTGCCCCGGGACTGGGGCACTGAGGCGTCCAGGGTGCGCCACGATTCGCGGGAAGAAGGGGTCAGCGTTCCGCGGGGGAGACTTCCAGCGCCAGCTCCGACCTCCTCTTTCCCTACCACGATCCGGGCCAGCATCCCCGCCCAGCAGCGGCTCGGCCACAAACCCAAGGGTCTCCACCTGAAGCAGGCGGCGGAAAGGATGGCCGTGCAGGCTGGGGGTGAGGGTCGCGGACCCAGGACCGACCCCGGGACCCGGGCAGGGCACGGCCTCGTTCTAGAAGCGCCACGTCGGGGCTGTGCCAGGCTGGATCACGGCCGCGACTGCGAGGGACGCCAAGGAGTCCTCTTTCCCCTGGCCGCAGGCATGCGCCTTCGGAGCCCATCGGGCACCGCAGATGCCAGTCGCCGAGGTCAGCGGCGAAGCCCGGACCCATGCGGCCGGGAGAGGACGCCTAGAAACCCCTGCGCGCCGGCCGGGAGCCGCGTTCCTCCAGGACCCCAGCCCCGCTGGGGAGGCGGGGCGGCCACGCGGATTCCACCAGTCAGCGACCAATGTTCGAATTCGCGTCCTGGCGCGGCCAATGGCGGGCGCCCGGAGCAGGCAGTGTGGGCGTGGAGGGCGGTAAATAAGGCGAGCCCGGGGCGGGACGTGGGCGGGGCAGGCGGCGGCCCCCCCGGGCAGGCCAATGGGAGGGCCGGGCGCGTTTGAAAACTGGGGTGGGCGGTGGGGCGGGGTCTGCGCCTGCGCGAGGGCTCCGCGCGCGCTCCAGCCGGGGCGCGGGCGCGCTCGCAGGCGGGCTCAGGCGACACAGACGCGAGCGCGGCGATGGGGAGCGGTGGCGGTGAGTGGGAGGCGATGTCCGCCGGTTTCTGCCCCACAGCCGTTCTGCCTGCCCTGCGGGGCAGACGGTGGGTCCCGCGGGAGGGGAGGCCCTGGCGGCCTGAGGAGGGCCGGCTCGAGCTCTTTAACCCGGGGCGGGTGTCGCGTCCGGCGCAGGGAGCCCCCGCGGCCGGGCGCGCGGTTTAAATGCCCGGCGGGCGCCCGAGCCCCTCGTCGCCTTCCCTCGCGGCGACGTTTTCCGGCCCTTTGCCGGAGCGGCGATCGGGTCTCGGACGGCGATCGGGTCCCGGGGCGGCGATCGGGTCCCGGGGAGCCAAACACCAGCGCCTCCTGGTCGGGGTTGGGGCTGCGGAGCGCGTGGGGTCGAAGCGATCCCGCGGCCCGGCCCGTCCCTGACTGGGCCTCGGTCCAGCGGGGCCGTGGAGCTAGCTCTGTGGAAAGCAGCGTTCGGCCCCGCGCGCGATGAGGCACAGGAAACTCGAGCTGTAGTTTGAGCTATTATCACAGTATCTGTCCGGGAGCCGGAGAATGAGGAATATTTTATGGAGAGCTCTATAGAATCTTTGAGAGTTCGTCGCCCTGGAATACGTTTGGCTTTTGCAGCTCTTTTAATTGCTGACAGGAAGACCCGGGTCGGGAGAGGGGAGCAAGGAGCAATCGCTAGGAAGTCCTGGTGGGGAGGGATTTGGGCCCACAGAGGGGAGTGGCGTTTCCTTTCAGGACTGGAAGAATGGATAGAAAGGTAGATTTGTAGATGGGGAGGCAGGATCCTGAGGTTCCTGTCTGAGGGCTTCTGTTTCTCTATGAAATAAGGGCTAAGGTCATCTGCTTAGAGTGAGGAAGGGGTTGCTGGAGTAGGAGTTAGAAAAGCCGGCTGTGGGAAGAGGAGAGAGCACATCTGAGAAGCATGGCTGGGCTGCCTGCCTGGTGGGTGGAGAGCCCGTCTCACCTTTAACGATTGCACCTGTAGACAGACCTACAGGTCTAGGTTTGTGTTGGGACCTGAGCAACAACCTTACTGCGTAGCTGTCAACTCTGCATTCTACAGTGGAGGGCACACTGAGACTCTGCAGAGCTGACTTGGACGCACACTACCCCGGCCTCCAAGCCTGTGGCTTCTCTCCAGGGCTGACCCTTCTAATTTGGATTGAAAACCAGACTCTACAAGCCCACAGATCCTTATTGAACATTATGCACCTTGGTCATGTGTGCAAAAAGCAAAGATATCCAGCAAAGGCCCCAGGGGTTTTCCTAAGAGTGAAATGGAAGGAAAACGGTCATCAGCCTCAGCAGCTTTTTCCCCTTCCTGACTGTCATGTGGGCTCTGGATCAGAAAGTTTCCCAATAGCCAAGTTACATGATATGCGCTATTTGCCATAAATATTTGTTGAATATTTGAAAATGAATGATCTCTTCTGTAATTTGTGCAATGCCACTCCTTTTACATAATCTTTGTTTGGGACAGGAAGCATAGTTCCGTTTTTGTGGCACAGGGAATAGTAACCATTAGATCATTTTCAGGTGTAACTTTTATCCTTTTTTTTTTCCCTTCAAGGGTATGTATATAGAATAATTTTTCGTCTTATCAACACTTCTGTCTTTTTTTCCTTCAGTGGTTCACTGTAGGTGTGCCAAGTGTTTCTGTTATCCTACAAAGCGAAGAATAAGGAGGAGGCCCCGAAACCTGACCATCTTGAGTCTCCCTGAAGATGTGCTCTTTCACATCCTGAAATGGCTTTCTGTAGAGGACATCCTGGCTGTCCGAGCTGTAAGTCCCTGGATGAAAACAGCATGAGCCCTAGCACTGTTACCATCAAGGCCTTGTGTTCTTAACTGTCAGAACAAAACTTTGACTAAAAAGGAGGTCACGGGCAGAGGCCGGGCACGGTGGCTCACACCTGTAATCCCAGCACTTTGAAAGGCCAAGGGAGGGGGGGTGGATCACCTGAGGTCAGGAGTTCGAGACCAGCCTGGCCAACTTGGCGAAATCTGTCTCTACTAAAAATACAAAAATTAGGCATGGTGGCTCATGCCTGTGATCCCAGCTACTAGAGAGGCTGAGGCAGGAAAATGGCTTGAACCATTTTCAAGGTTGAAGCAGTGAGCCAAGATCTCACCACTGCACTCCAGTCTCCAGCCTGGGCAACAGAGCAAGACTCTGTCTCAAAAAAAAAAAAAAAAAAAAAAAAGGGGGCAAAAGGAAACAAAGATGATATCATTACCATTACCATATGCTTTCTTTAAGACATTCTGATTACAGAAATTTCCATTCCTGTCTCCCAGCACACTAAAGTTGCCTCTGTTCATTACAGTGTCAACAGAAAAGTACCTTTTTTTTTCTTTGAGACAGAGTCTCGCTCTGCCGCCCAGGCTGGAGTGTGGTGGCGCAATCTCCACTCACTGCAAGCTCCGCCTCCCGGGTTCATGCCATTCTCCTGCCTCAGCCTCCCGAGTAGCTGAGACTACAGGCGCCCGCCGCCACACCCGGCTAATTTTTTGTATTTTTAATAGAGTCAGGGTTTCACCATGTTAGCCAGGATGGTCTCAATCTCCTGACCTTGTGATCCGCCCACCTCGGCCTTCCAAAGTGCTGGGATTACAGGCGTAAACCACCATATCCGGCCAAAAGTACCCTTTTATGGCAGTGAAATTTGCATCCCTTAAAAGATAGTGTTTAAAAGAATAAGAATATATTCTTGAGGACAAATCCCATGTAACATTTAACACTTAAATGAACTCTAGGAGTCATTTTCTAGATATTGGAACCATAGGCTTACTTTGAGTGACTTAACCTAGAGTATACAGTGGATTCATGGGAAAATACCAGCAACAACCCATTTTCTGACTCCCAAAGTCACCTCCATTGCAGGTGTGACGCACTTTATGGACCCCAGGGAGTTCTGAATTTCCAGTGGCAGTGGAAACTTTGGTGCTTAAAATGCTCAACTGTGCTCCAGGTCCTGGCCTGGACACTTCCTGCGCTGGCCCAGCGCAGAGGTTCCAGGTTCTACCTGAGACCTCCATCACGGGTGGTGTTCTTTGCCCTGAGTCCCTGTGACCTGTTTCCACACTCCCACTAGCAAGGCCTCCAGTGGGGAAGCAGAAAACACATTTCCGTCCTGCCTGCCCCCGTTTAGAGTGTTTCCCCTGTCTTTGGGGGTGACACCTTTGCAGGGATGTGGAACCCTCTTTCTCAGCCTAGGTGTTTGTTTCCTCCTTCCAAGATCATTGTCCTCTGCCCTGCTTTAGAACCTCAGAGAAACTCGTTTCTGGGCTGTTTTATCTGTTCAAAGCGACAGTTACTTTCACACAGAGATTGGGGACCTCGACTACTTGGGATGGGGAGGGAGACAGGAGACCCTACATCTGCGTCTTGTCCTTAAGAACCTCCAGGCGTGGAGCCTTCGGGTGGTCCCTCCATGACCCAGCCCCGGCCCCTGTTGTTCTGCAGGTACACTCCCAGCTGAAGGACCTGGTGGACAACCACGCCAGTGTGTGGGCATGTGCCAGCTTCCAGGAGCTGTGGCCGTCTCCAGGGAACCTGAAGCTCTTTGAAAGGTATCTCTGCACCCTGAGAATGGCTCGGTCTTCTCCTGTCTTGGCCTCCCTATGTGCCAGTCTGTGTCTCACGGCCTGATTCAGTAATGATTTTCCTGTTGCTATCTCCCATGACATTGCCTCATCCCCTGGGGAGTGACTGAGGGTGGCAGACCTCACGCATCAAGCCGCACAAGCCACACGCCTTCCAGCAGGCCGTGCAGTCAGTCATCCCTCACGCCACTGATCCATTCCCACATGACCCAGACATGAGTCCTCTTCCTGTGGAAACTTCACTCAGCCTTCCTTCCCTTTGGTCAAAACCATGTGATTTCTATCCTATAATGTTTCACTCACTGGCTGATCCCACCCCAACCTGCACCCCACACCGTGGCCTCCTGTCCACGTGTGCTCATGGTCCCAGGTACCAGCTGCCCTCAAAACAAACCAAGGAACCACAGTTCAGGCGGAGATTTTTCTTTTTTGTTTGTTTGTTTTTTGTTTTGTTTTTTGTTTTTGTTTTTTTCTTGAGACGGAGTCTCGCTCTGTCACCAGACTGGAGTGCAGTGGTACGATCTCGGCTCACTGCAACCACCGACTCCCTGGTTCAAGCGATTCTCCTGTTTCAGCCTCTCGAGTAGCTAGGATTACAGGCACGCGCTACCATGCCCAGCTAATTTTTGTATTTTTAGTAGAGATGGGGTTTTGCCATGTTGGCCAGGATGGTGTCGATCTCCTGATCTTGTGATCTCAGGCGGGGATTTTCTGACAGGGATTCACTGTGGCCCTTGTCCACTTGAGTTGCCAGAACTCCAGATAGACAGCCAACAAGGGCAGGCAGCCGTGTTGCCGGGGCCATGCTTGGGCTGCTTCCAGGGGAAATGTATATATTTCTTATTGAGACATGATCCACACATCACACAGTTCACCCATTTAAAGTGTAGAACTCAGCCGGGTGTGGTGTCACACCTGTAT
Source organism: Macaca fascicularis (assembly GCF_037993035.2). Taxonomy (NCBI): domain Eukaryota; kingdom Metazoa; phylum Chordata; class Mammalia; order Primates; family Cercopithecidae; genus Macaca; species Macaca fascicularis. The sequence goes on from NC_088394.1 coordinate 3,201,628, forward strand.
TCCCAGCACTTTGGGAGGCCAAGGCGGGTGGGTCACTTGAGGTCGGGAGTTTGAGACCAGCCTGGCCGACATGGCAAAACCCTGTCTCTATTAAAAATACAAAAATTAGCTGGGTGTGGTGATGGGCGCTTGTAGTCCCAGCTACTCTGGAGGCTAAAGCATGAGAATTGCTTAAACCCAGCAGGTGGAGGTTGTAGTGAGCCGAGATTGTGCCATTGCACTCTAGCCTGGGTGATGGGGTAACACTGTCTCAAAAAAATAATAAAAAAATAAAATGTGGCCAGGCACGGTGGCTCACACCTATAATCCCAGCCCTTTGGGAGACCGAGGCGGGCAGATCATGAGGTCAAGAGTTCAAAACCAGCGTGAGCAACATGGTGAAACCCCGTCTCTACTAAAAATACAAAAATTAGCTGGGTGTGGTGGCACATGCCTGTAATGACAGCTATTCAGGAGGTTGAGGCAGGAGAATCGCTTGAACCCGGGAGGCAGAGGTTGCAGTGAGCTGAGATTGCGCCACTGCACTCCAGCCTGAGCAACAGAGCGAGACTCCGTCTCAAAATAAATAAGTAAATAAATAAATAAAATGTATAACTCATTGGTTTTTAGTATACTGAGAGTTGTACAGACATCACCAGTACTTAACTTTAGAACATTCTCCCTACCCCAAGAAGAAAGCTTGTCCCCATCAGCAGTCACTTCCCATTTTCCTCACAATCCTGGAAACTCTAGACAACCCCTAATTGATTTTCTGTCTCTCTGGATTTGCCTTTTGTGAGGATTTCACATGGAATCTTGCAACACGTGGTCTTTTGTGGCCGGCTTATTTCACGGACCCTGATGTTTTCAAGGTTCATCTGTGTCAGAGCATGTAATGGATAATTCATATTTGACTACATGATATTAAGAAATGTTCTGGCCAGGCGCGGTGGCTCAAGCCTGTAATCCCAGCACTTTGGGAGGCCGAGACAGGCGGATCACGAGGTCAGGAGATCGAGACCATCCTGGCTAACACCGTGAAACCCCGTCTCTACTAAAACATACAAAAAACTAGCCGGGCGAGGTGGCGGGCGCCTGTAGTCCCAGCTACTCGGGAGGCTGAGGCAGGAGAATGGCGTGAACCCGGGAGGTGGAGCTTGCAGTGAGCCAAGATCGCGCCACTGCACTCCAGCCTGGGTGACAGAGCGAGACTCCATCTCAAAAAAAAAAAAAAAAAAAAAAGAAATGTTCTAGGGCCAGGCATGATGGCTCAAACCTATAATCCCAGCACTTTGTGAGGTTGAGGCAGGGGGATCGCTTGGGTCTGGAATTCAAGATTAGCCGGGGCAATGTAGCAAGACCCTGTATCTAGAAAAAAAAAATTTTTTTGTTTGACTAGCTGAGCATGGTGGCACATGCCTGTGGTCCTAGCTCCTTGGGAGGCCGGGATGGGAGAATGGCTTAAGCATAGGAGGTTGAGGCTGCAGTAAACTGTGATCGCACCACTGCACTCCAGCATGGGCAACAGAGCAAGACCCTGTCTCAGATATATATATACACACACGCATATATATACATCTATATACACACATATATGTGTGTATATAGACGTATATATATATTCAATTCAGGGAACAAGTATTCTGACTTCTTCAAGTGCTATGGTGCTTCATACCGTTTGTGGCATAAAATATTGTGATTCTTTATGTTCTTAATGTTTCAGGGCTGCTGAAAAGGGGAATTTCGAAGCTGCTGTGAAGCTGGGCATAGCCTACCTCTACAATGAAGGCCGTAAGTCCTCACCCCTCCTGCGTGTTGTCGCTTTAGATAGGCGTGAGCCTTTGGCCCTATGAAGAGGTGGTCCCTGTGTTAGCAGTTCAGTCACTGTCCTTGCTCTGTCCAATGGCCTGCCTTCCCATTCCCTCTCAGGAGCTTGTGCCCAGATGTACCCTGCTGAAGAACCTGCTAATGATACTCTGACTTTGTAGGTTATGAGAGAGTCACCTCTTGTTTTAGCAAACCCTTTAATTTCAGTTGGCAAAGAGTGACTGAGCCAGAGCCTCAGCACGGGGGCTGTTCGGGCTCCCCGCCCTCTGTGCCCTGAGCACGCAGACCCGCGTGTGAATGCTGGCCCTCTCCTTGGCCATCCTCTTAGAATTCTTGAGACAGAGGTCAGCCTGCCCTGTAACACAGAGCCAAGCTTCTAAACGGGAAGCATGTATGGGCAGGTTAAAGCTGGCCTGGTTCCTGGATCCCTTCATCCCCAGAGGCCAGGTGCTCCTTGAAAGAAACTTGCACAGCCTTTTCTTCTACCAGTTCCCGCTTATCTGGCCAGCACCCCAAGGAACGAGCCCAAAGTCTGTCCCAGCTCTCAAAACAAGGACTGGGGTGTAGCCTCCCACATTCCCACTTCTAAACGATCTGGTGTCTTGCTGGGAGAGAGTCCCTACCCCTGGCTGGCTGGCAGGATTGTGGTGACTGACAGGGACCATGAGCAACACCCTCCTCCAGAATCAGGGGAGCCGAGGTCCTACCCCTACCCTCCCATCAGAGAGCAGTTCCCAGACATGAAATTCGCATACCATACAGTTCACCCATCTAAAGCCTGCAGTTCTGTGGTTTTTAGTATATTCACAGGGTTGTGCAGTCATTGCCACTGTCTAATTTTAGAATATTCTCCTCGTCCCAGAAAGAACCCCCACTCCTGCCATGGACCCATTACCAGGGGGTCAGGCGGTGGTTCCCAGCTGGAGGGAGGATGGGACATGAAGCGTCGCAGGGTCTCCTTCCCCTGACCTTCAGAATCCAGGCTTCCGGGAGGACTGCAGCAGGGGCATTGATCACAATGACCCACCTGTTCTAGACATTAACGAAGTAGGGGGAGAAAAGACAGGTGCCCCATCCTGGAGGGCTCTTCCTTCCTTAAACACCAGCTGCTTTGCACTATGGTGGACTTCAGGCGTTACACTTTCCACCAAGACCATGGAGAACTTCCCACATTCCATCCCTAAGAGACATCCCTGGGCTCTGTCCTATCTGTCCCCACAGTGTCTGTGTCTGATGAGGCCCGCGCAGAAGTGAATGGCCTGAAGGCCTCTCGCTTCTTTAGTCTCGCTGAGCGGCTGAATGTGGGTGCCGCGCCTTTCATCTGGCTCTTCATCCGCCCTCCATGGTCGGTGAGCGGAAGCTGCTGCAAGGCCGTGGTTCATGAGAGCCTCAGGGCAGAGTGCCAGCTGCAGAGGGTGAGTCTGGGCGAGGGGCAGCACCTGCGAGGCCACCTGCAGGGTCCCACGGCACAGGAAGACCCCGAAGGTAGACCCTGGACCCTGGAAAGTCAGGAGCCTAAGGGAAGTGAAGATGCAGAAAACAGAGTGCAGATGTAGGGAACGCATCTCGAAATTACCTGGCACAGAGGAGGAAGCCTGAGAGCCAGGGTGGGCTGCAGAGTTCTGGGCACATGTGCTGATGGCTGGAAACTCAGGGCTGAGGCTGCATGGGGTAGTTGGAGCTCAAGACCCAAATCCGGCCGGGTGAGGTGGCTCACGCCTATCATCCTAACACTTTGGGAGGCCGAGGCTGGAGAATCGCTTGTGGCTAGAAGTTCAAGACCAGTCTGGGCAACATGATGAAACCTCATCTACAAAGAATACAAAAAAGCCAGGGGTGGTGGTCCCAGCTACTTGGGAGGCTGAGGTGGGAGGATCGCTTGAGCCTGGGAGGTTGAGGTTGCAATGAGCTGTGACTACGCCACCGCACTCCAGCCTGGCTGACAGAGCGAGACCCTGTTTCCATTAAAAAAAAGAAAAAGAAAAAAAAAGACCGAAATCTGAGAGTGACCCTCTGCAAGGGAGGGAGGGCCAGACAGCAGGGCCATGGGCATGGGACCCAGAGACACAAACAAGGGAGGGTGGCCCCCAGGCAGTTCTCTCTGCTGGAAATCACACTTCTTTCTCCTTTTTTTAAAGACTCACAAAGCATCCATATTGCACTGCTTGGGCAGAGTGCTGAGTCTGTTCGAGGTGAGTCAAATTGTTCTCTGCACTTGGACTTTGTGTTTGATACATCCCTAGCCAAGATCCTGGAAGTGAAAAGCAGCAGAAGGGGGAATGCAAGGCCCAAAACAAAAGGCAAGCCTTGCCCAGAAAGGCCCAGCTGAAGAAGCCAGGGAGTACATATGCGCCAGGCCGCGGGCTCCGATCCTGGCTCCATGACCCACCTGGTGGGGGAGTAGGGGGAGGTGAGAACTGCAGAGCAGATAGCAAGGAGGCATTGAACCTCGATGCTCGCTCGTCTGCTGGCCCTGCTTCTGGTGGGCTTCGCCTGCCCATGTGGACCTCTCTGCTCTTGATGTCCTAATGGACTTTGTGATCCGTAAACCCCCTTGGCAGCAAATTGAGGGAATGTGGTGGCTTCTAGTGACAGGCTTGGCAAACGCATCAGAGAGGGACACTGAGGAGAAGCCCTGAGAGCCACCACTGAGGGCCACCAGCACTATCCTGGCAGTTGAGGGCAGTTCTTTTGGCCGCAGGTGAGAAGGGCAGGCCTTTGATGGTGCAGAGCTGAACCAGGGATTGTGCAGGCCCAGCCCAAACATAAACCCTTCCAGGAAGACAGCAGGGCTTTTGTGGCCGGAGTTCTTGAGTTCACACTCCTCACTGGCTTTGGAGTGGTGCCTCTGTAGAGAAGTCACTTCTGCTCTGATTTAGATAACTCATTTTATTAAAGCTCAGAGCAATGTGTGTTACCACTTTGTATAGGGGCCGGGCGTGGTGCCTCATGCCTGTAATCCCAGCACTTTAGGAGGCCAAGGTGAGTGGATCACCTGAGGTCAGGAGTTCAAGACCAGCCTGGCCAAAATGGTGAAACCAGGTCTCTACTAAAAAACACAAAAATTAGCTGGGCTTGGTGGCAGGTGCCTATAATTCCAGCTACTCAGGAGGCTGAGGCAGGGAGAATTGCTTGAACCTCGGAGGTGGAGGTTGCAGTGAGCCGAGATTGCACCACTGCACTCCAGCCTGGCAACAGAGCGAGACTCAGTCTCAGACAAAAAAAAAAGAGAGTATGGAAAGGGAGGAGGCTGGTGAGTAGAGTGACTGAACATCAAGTAAAGAATAAGGGCCAGTCATGGTGGCTCATGCATGTAATCCCAGCACCTTGGAAGGCCAAGGCGGGTGGATCACCTGAGGTCAGGAGTTTGAGACCAACCTGGCCAGTGTGTTGAAACCACATCTTTACTAAAAAACACAAAAATTAGTCAGGCGTGGTGGTGGGCACTTGTAATCCCAGCTACTCAGGAGGCTGATGCATGAGAGTTGCTTGAACCTGGAAAGCCGAGGTTTTAGTTAGCCGAGATCATGCCACTACACTTTGGTCTGGGTGACAGAGGGAAACAACAACAACAACAAAAAAAAAAAACAGCCAGGCACAGTGGCTCACGCTTGTAATCCCAGCACTCTGGGAGACCAAGGTGGGTGAATCACCTGAGGCCAGGATTTCAAGACCAGCCTGGCCAACATGGTGAAACCCCATCTCTACTAAAAATACAAAAATTAGCTGGGCATGATGGTGGGCACCTGTAATCCCAGCTACTCAGGAGGCTGAGGCAGGAGAATTGGTTGAACCCAGGAGACAGAGGTTGCAGTGAGCTGAGATGGTGCTATTGCATTCCAACCTGGGTGACAAGCAAAACTGTCTCAAAAAATAAAAATGAAAAAGAGAATAAGGGAAGAGTGAACTCTGCTGGGATTTATTCTAGGATGAAGAGAAGCAGCAGCAGGCCCGTGACCTGTTTGAGGAGGCTGCTCATCAGGGATGTCTAACCAGTTCCTACCTCCTCTGGGAAAGCGACAGGAGGACGGATGTGAGTGGAGCCTGCTCTGGGTTAGGGGGAGGTTCGCTGGACAAAGGCATAGTTGACGCTTGGTCCTTGGATGCGGTTCTGTCCGCAAAAGGGTGGTGGCTCTTGCTGCTCCCAGCCTGTCAGCCTCCAGGAGCCACTGGTCAGTTGGCTGTTCTTGGCACCTCCAAAAATGACTCCCACCATTTGAGAGAGAAGAGGTGGGAAGTTAGCGTAGTGTCGGCCCTTCTGAGTCTTGGTTGTGAGTTCCTCCCAAGACACAGTTGTATAAAGGCTCGGTGATCTTCTCCCATTGACAGGTGTCAGATCCTGGGCGATGCCTCCACAGCTTCCGAAAAGTCAGGGACTACGCTGCCAAAGGGTGCTGGGAAGCGCAGGTGAGGTGCGGGGCTGGGATGATGTGGGGAGCTGGCCTTTCTCCTTCTGACCTTGGGGCAGGACTATCTGGGCTCCCACAGGGAGGCCAGGATTGAGGGATACCGTAAGATCGGTTCAGCACTGGAACTGAGTCTTAAAGGACAGGTACACAGTGAGAAGAGCTGGGAAATATGTTATTCCTCCATGCCCATCCACCCTTGCCTCTCAGCCAGCCAACCTCTTAATTTTCAAATGCTTGTGACCTATAGCTGCTGTCAAAATTTGTGCCATTCTTGAAATTTGTCCCATAGGTAGAACTGATCTTAACAACAAAACTTGAGGCTGCTTGAGAGCAGAGGGGCGTGTAGAGTCCCTTCCTGCTTCCTCTTCCTGTTAGGGTCTTGCTCGTCATGTCACCTGGTCACCAAGTCATCCAGGGCTAGAGGCAGGAAATCAAGCGCTGGTAGACTCTCCCCTCACAGCTGTAAAGAATTTGTCAGGGCCAGGCGCGTTAGCTCACACCTGAAATCCCAGCACTCTGGAAGGCCAAGGCAGGTGGATGACCTGAGGTCAGGAGTTCGAGACCAGCCCGGCCAACATGGTGAAACCGTCTCTACTAAGAATACAAAAATTAGTCGGGCATGGTGGCAAGCGCCTGATACTCAGGAGGTTGAGGCAGGAGAATCGCTTGAACCCGGGAGGCAGAGGTTGCAGTGCCACTACACTCCAGCCTGGGCGACAGAGCAAGACTCTGTCTGAAGAAGAAAAAAAGTTGTCAGGACAAATCAAAGAAAGCTCCTATTTGCCAAATGGATAGAAGCTTATTCTTGTCACCCCACCAAGTGGGTGGCAGAGTGATCTGTGCTCAAATGCTAGGGACAAAATTACAAATTGATAATGGCCCAGCCCAAGGTGTCATAGTACATTGTGGTATTCACATCCAAAAAGCCAGTCAGCAGATTTACAAGAAGGCCAGCTGTGGTGGCTCACGCCTGTAATCCTAGCACTTTAGGAGGTTGAGTTGGGAGGATTGCTTGAGCCCAGGAGTTCAAGACCAGCCCTGGCAACATAATAAGACCCCATCTCAACAAAAAATTTAAAAATTAGCTGGATGGGTTGGGTGCAGTGGCTCATGCCTGTAATCCCAGCACTTTGGGAGGCTGAGGCGGGCAGATCACGAGGTCAAGAGATGGAGACCACCCTGGCCAACATGGTGAAACCCTGTCTTTACTAAAAATACAAAAAAAAATTAGCTGGGCGTGGTGGCGCGTGCCTATAATCCCAGCTACTCGGGAGGCTGAGGCAGGAGAATTGCTTGAACCCAGGAGGAGGAAGTTGCAGTGAGCCGAGATCATGCCACTGCACTCCAGCATGGCAACAGAGTGAGACTCCATCTCAAAAAGAAAAAAAAAATTAGCTGGATGTGGTGGCATGTGCCTTGTAGTCCAGCTACTCAGGAGGCTGAGGCAGGAGGATCACTTGAGCCTGGGAGGTCAAAGCTGCAGAGAGCCGTGATCGCAACACTGCACTTCAGCCTGGGCTACAGAGGGAGACCTTATCTCAACAAAAAAATAGTTGATGAGAAATGCAGCAACGTAGTTCTGTTGGAAACTCAGGGTAATCAATAAGAATAGGAAGACTCTGATAGAAGTTCAGGGGAGCCTCAGTTGATTCTCAAAAAAGAGGAAGTAGGGCTGGGCGCAGTGGCTTACATTTATAATCCCAACACTTTGGGAGGCTGAGGCGGGAGGATCACTTGAAGCCAGGAGTTCTCTCTCTGTTGCCCAGGCTACAGCACAATGGTGTGATCTCAGCTCACTGTGACCTCTGATGCCTGGGCTCAAGACTTCTGAGTAGCTGGAACTATAGGCGGCCGCCACCACACCCAGCTAATTTTTGTATTTTTAGTAGAGACGGGGTTTCACCATATTGGCCAGGCTGGTCTGAAACTCTTGACCTCAAGTAACCTGCCCGCCTCTGCCTCCCAAAGTGTTGGGATTACAGGAGTGAGCCACTGCAGTTGACCAAAAAAAAATTAATAATAAATAAATAAAAAGAGGAAATAAACTCAAGTGGTTAGAAATTGGAATGTTCAATCTTATTACTAGTCGTAAGAGTGCACTTTTAAATGAGATATTTTGGGCTCATCGTATTAGCAAATTATATATGTATGTATGTATATATGTGTGTGTGTGTATATGTATATTTCTCTGTGTTTGGTAATTTCTGAAAATAGCTGTTTTTTTGTTTTTTGGTTTTTGGTTTTTGGTTTTTTTTTTTTTTAGGCGGAGTCTCACTCTGTTACCCAGGCTGGAGTGCAGCAGCGCGATCTCTTGGCTCACTGCAAGCTCCGCCTCCCGGGTTCATGCCATTCTCCTGCCTCAGCCTCCCGAGTAGCTGGGACTACAGGCGCCCACCACCATGCTCAGCTAATTTTTTTGTTTGTATTTTTAGTAGAGACGGGGTTTCACCGTGTTAGTGAGGATGGTCTCGATCTCCTGACCTCGTGATCCACCCGCTTCGGCCTCCCAAAGTGCTGGGATTACAGACATGAGCCACCGCGCCTGATCTGAAAATGGCTGTTTTTAATAATCACAGTGTTTGCTGGTATGAAGCTGTGATGAAGCAGGTGCTCCTATTCCTGGGTGTAAACATTGGCAGAAGCCTTTTGGAGAGCACTGGGTTGTGTGACCAGAGACTTAACACAGCTGCCCCAGGCATTAGCCATGTAAGAAACTGAGACCTGAGCCACGGTGGAAAGGCTATTGACATTTCATTATATATCTTTTCTCATGTCATCTATGACTTTTTCAAAAAAGAAGAATAATTAAAACCTGAGCCATCCTCGTTCCCGAAGCTTGTGAAGGTTTAAGTTAAGTGGGGCACTGCGTCCGTATGCATTTGCTGCCGGAATGGCCCTTTGCTTCAGAAATGGAAAACCACAACACAGCTGCTACCTCACACTCATGTTTGTCTTTTCTTCCTCAGCTGTCTTTAGCCAAAGCCTGTGCAAATGGAAACCAGCTTGGACTAGAGGTGAGAGCTTCCAATGAGATCGTCTGCCAGCTATTTCAGGCTTCCCAGGCTGTCAGTAAGCAGCAAGTCTTCTCCGTGCAGAAGGGACTCAATGACACAATGAGGTGAGGCATTCGGGCTAGGGCTTCTAATTAGAGCGGCGCGACAGCCTCCAGGGGAAGGGAGCCCTGTCACAGGGCGGCACAAAGTTCCCTATCACCCATTTTTTTTTTTTTTTTTTTTTTGAGACGAAGTCTCGCTCTGTCGCCCAGTCTGGAGTGTAGTGGCGCGATCTCAGCTCACTGCAAGCTCTGCCTCTTGGGTTCAAGCAATTGTCCTGCCTCAGCCTCCTGAGTAGCTGGGACTACAGGCACCCGCCACCTCGCCCGGCTAGTTTTTTGTATTTTTAGTAGAGATGGGGTTTCACTGGGTTAGCCAGGATCATCTTGATCTCCTGACCTCGTGATCCGCCCGTCTCGGCCTCCCAAAGTGCTGGGATTGCAGGCTTGAGCCACCACGACTGGCCTGTTTTTTTTTTTTTTTTTTTGAAATGGAGTCTCACTCTGTTGCCCAGGCTGGAGGGGTGACGTGATCTCAGCTCACTGCAAGCTCTGCCTCCTGGGTTCAAGCAATTCTCCTGCCTCAGCCTCCTGAGTAGCTGGGACTACAGGTGCCCACCAGCACACCCAGCTAATTTTTTTTATATTTAGTAGAGTTGGAGTTTCACCATGTTAGCCAGGATGGTCTCGATCTCCTGACCTCAATCCGCCAACCTCAGCCTCCCAAAGTGCTGGGAATATAGGCGTGAGCCACCACGCCTGGTCTTGGGTAATACCTAAGTTACTGTGGACTTTTTGGAAGAAAATATCCTACTCTGCTTTCTTCAGTTACCTTTTTTTTTTTTTTTTTTTTTTTTGAGACAGGGTCTGGCTCTGTCACTCAGGCCAGAGTGCAGTGGCATGATTTCAGCTCACTGCAGACCTCCGCCTCCCAGTCTCAAGTGATCCTCCCGCCTTGCCCTCCTGAGTAGCTGGGACTACAGGTCACACCACCACACACAGCTAATTTTTGTATTTTTAGTAGAGACAGGGTATCACTCTGTTGCCCAGGCTAGTCTTGAACTCCTGAGCTTTTCAAGCGACCCTCCTGTCCCAGCCTCCCACAGTGCAGTGACCTTTTTTAAGCCATAGAACACATTGAACACTTTTTTTTTTTTTTTTTGAGATAGGCTGTCTGTCACCCAAGGTGGACTGCAGTGGTGTGATCTCGGCTCACTATAACCTCCGCCTCCTGGGCTCAAACCTTTCTCCTACCTCGTCCCCCAAGTAGGACTACAGGCACCACACCTGGCTAAATTTTGTATATTTTGTAGAGATGGAGTTTTGCCATGTTGGCCAGGCTGGTCTCAAACTCTTGGCCTCAAGCGATCTGCCCACCATGGCCTCCCAAAGTACTGAGATTACAGGCATGAGCCACTGCTCTGAGCCTCCATTGAACATCTTAAACATCTTTCTGAGATGTTGAGATTCATATTTCCAATTCCCAAAGCTGGGACACAGCCTTTTCTTTATGGCCAGTCTCTGTAAGCATCAGCATGTCACATGAAACTCAGCGGCCCTCAGGAGCCCTGCCATCCGGGGCAGCTGTCATGCTGACCACTAAATCACAGAGAGAGTAAAATGGAAAACATGAATGATTTTCAACTTTATGCATGAGATTTCAGATACAGTTTGGATTTACAATGGGAAGCCTCTGGTTACCCCATCAGGAGACAACACCCAACGCATAGTAAGCACTCAGTAAACGTTTACATATTTACAAAATGATCAGGTCAGGCCAGGCGTGGTGGCTCACACCTGTAATCCTAATCCTAAGTTTTTTGTTTTGTTTTGTTTTGAGACAGAGTCTTGCTCTGTCACCCAGGTTGAGTGCAGTGGTGCGATCTTGACTCACTGCAACCTCCGTCTCCCAGGTTCAAATGATTCTCCTACCTCAGCCTTTTGATTAGCTGGAATTGTAGGCATGTGTCATGACGTCTGACTAATTTTTGTATTTTCAGTAGAGACGGTTTCACCATTTTGACCAGGCCTCAAGCGATCTGCCCACCTCAGCCTCCCAAAGTGCTGGGATTATAGGTGCGAGCCACTGCGCCCGGCCAATCCTAGCACTTTGAGACACTGAGGAGGGAGGATCGCTTAAACCCAGGAGTCTAAGACCAACCCCATCTCTATGAAGAAAAAAGAATTATCATCCCTTCCCCAGAGAGGCCTGATGTCCCTTTCTCTCACACACACACACACACACACACACACACACACCACACACACACACACACATCACACACACATCACACACACATCACACACACATCACACACACACACATCACACACACACATCACACACACACACACATCACACACACACACATACACATCACACACACACACACACACATCACACACACACACACACATCACACACACATCACACACACACACACATCACACACACATCACACACATCACACACACACACACATCACACACACACACATCACACACACATCACACACATCACACACACACACACATCACACACACACACACATCACACACACATCACACACACACACACACATCACACACACACACATCACACACACACACATCACACACACACACATCACACACACACACATCACACACACACACACACACATCACACACATCACACACACACACATCACACACACACACCACACACACACACACACACATCACACACACACACATATCACACACACACACACACATCACACACACACACATCACACACACACACACATCACACACACACACATCACACACACATCACACACACACACACATCACACACACACACATCACACACACACACATCACACACACACACACACATCACACACATCACACACACACACACACATCACACACACACACACACACATCACACACACACACACACACACATCACACACACACACACATCACACACACACATCACACACATCACACACACACACACACACATCACACACACACACACATCACACACATCACACACACACACACACATCACACACACACACACACATCACACACACACACACACACATCACACACACACACACATCACACACACACACACACACACACATACATCACACATGCACACTGACGCACAGGCCTAGGGATGTAGCACCCCTTTGCCCTACATTAAATGACACTGGCCGGGCGCTGTGCCTCATACCTATAATCCTAGCATTTTGGAAGGCCAAGGTGGCAGGATCACTTGAGGCCAGGAGTTCACTGCAGTGAGCTATGATCGTGCCACTGCACTCCAGCCTGAGACACAGAGCAAGACCCTCTCCTCAAAAAAAAAGAATGAAAATCTTTTTAAAAAATGGCACCAAGCTGTAGTGCTATTGAGTCCTGTGCTGCCTGTGTGGTGATGCAGTCCCCTTCCCTCTTTCTGTTGGAAGAAATATGCTGATAACACCTTCTAACCTTTTTGGTCTGCTCTCTTTTTTTGGTTTGTTGAAATTCATTTTATGTGTGGGCATTTTTTTTTTTTAATTTACCAGGGAGATGCAGCATTTGATATAAAACAAAGGTACATTCCCCATTTTAACGTATGCAATTCAGTGGTCTGTTTTATTTTTACTTTTTAATTTATTTTATTTTATTTTTGAGATGAAGTCTCAGTCTGTCGCCCAGGCTGGAGTCCAGTGGCGCGATCTCAGCTCACCACAACCTCTGCCCCCCTGGGTTCAAGCAATTCTCTTGCCTCAGCCTCCCGAGTAGCTGGGATTACAGGTGCCTGCCACTGCGCCTGGCTGATTTTTATATTTTTAGTAGAGACGGGGTTTCACCATCTTGGTCAGGCTGGTCTTGAACTCCTGACCTCATGATCCACCTGCCTCAGCCTCCCAAAGTTCTGGGGATACAGGCATGAGCTACTGTGCCTGGCCCTGTTTTTATTTTTATTTTTTAATTAATTAATTTTTTTTTTTTTTTTTTGAGATGGAGTCTCACCCTATTGCCCAGACTGGAGCGTACTGGTGTGATCTCAGCTCACTGCAGCCTCCGCCTCCTGGGTTCAAGCAATTCTCCCACCTCAGCCTTCCAAGTGGCTGGGACTATAGGCATGCACCACCACACCTAGCTAATTTTTGTATTTTTTTGGTAGAGACAGGATTTCACCATATTGGCCAGGCTGGTCTTGAACTCCTGACCTCCGATGATCTGCCCTCCTTGGCCTCCTAAAGTGCTGGGATTATAGGCCCCCATGCCTGGCCCAGTGGTTGTTTTTAGAAGTCAGATGATTAAGCGTGTTAAATCCATCTGCTTTGAGTAAGCTTTGTAGTGTGTTCACAGTAGAGGCCAGTTTAAACCTTAAACACCTGGCTCTTACATGTTCTCTGTTCTGGGAGGAAATAGAGGCTCATCTGCTCCTCCTCTGCCCTTCTTTTCACGCCTCGGCCCATCTTCCTGTCCTCCCCTCCACCTCTGAAGATGCCTGTGTCTGGGCTGACACCTGGCACCTGCGCTGCCTGTCCAACAGAATCACCCATCCTCCCACTCCTCTCTTGCTTTCTGTTCACTCTGACCCCTCTGTTTTAAGACAAGCGTCTACAGCCGGGTGCGGTGGCTCATGCCTGTCATCCCTGCACTTTGGGAAGCTGAGGCAAGCAGATCACCTGAGGTCAGGAGTTCTAGACCAGCCTGGCCATCATGATGAAACCCTCTCTCTACCAAAAATACAAAAATTAGGCCGGGTGCAGTGGCTCACGTCTGTAATCCCAGCACTTTAGGAGGCCGAGGCAGGTGGATCATGAGGTCAGGAGATTGAGACCATCCTGGCAAATACGGTGAAACCCCACCTCTACTAAAAATACAAAAAATTACCTGGGCGTGGTAGCACGTGCCTGTAGTCCCAGCTACTCAGGAGGCTGAGGCAGGAGAATCACTTGAACCCGGGAGGTGTAGGTTGCAGTGAACCAAGATTTTGCCACTGCACTCCAGACTGGACGACAGAGCGAGACTCCGTCTCAAAAAAAAAAAAAAAAATACAAAAATTAGCCAGGCGTGGTGGTGTGCACCTTTCATCCCAGCTACTGGGGAGGCTGAGGCAAGAGAATCACTCGAACCCGGGAGGCGGAGTTTGTAGTGAACTGAGATTACGCCACTGCACTCCAGTCTGGGTGATAGAGTGAGACTGTTTCAAAAGAACACAAGTGTCTCCACTCTATTCAGAAAGGCATTTACCATATTGGGGCATCCTGTGGCATTCTCTTGCGACTGTCTACGTTCTGCCACTACCTGCATGCCCTGAGGGTCAGGGTTCATCCACTGTGGGTGGATCAACGGCTGTGGGCTGACTTTTCGCTTTGCGCCAGGTCGAGGTCTCGAAGCGCTTGGGTTTGGGAGCACCAGGAACATGTGGTCTTGCGGGAGGGAGGGCCGGTGCAGAGATCTGCAAGTCCATCCACCTCCCAGGAACACAGTCGAAGGATGTGGGGCCTGCTTCGGGGCTGGGACCCATGGAGCCTCCCGGGCTCTCCATGGCCTCTTCAGCCTAGGTTCCAGGGTAAACCCATGATTCCAGAGCTAGCCAGGTTATTTGGTCGGGCCCAACAGGTGGAGTTGAAATTGCAGACAGGGACGCATGGAGAATGCCTGCCCTAGTTCCCACGCGCTGCTCTTTCCGCAGGTACATTCTGATCGACTGGCTGGTGGAAGTTGCCACCATGAAGGACTTCACAAGCCTGTGTCTGCACCTGACCGTGGAGTGTGTGGACCGGTACCTGCGGAGGAGGCTGGTGCCGCGGTACAGGCTCCAGCTGCTGGGCATCGCCTGCATGGTCATCTGCACCCGGTGAGAAGCCCCCTCGGCCCAGCTGGCAGGGACGTCCTGGCCTGTCCTGGGTTCAGGGTCACCTGCCCTTCACGTGCTCCTCACTGGTTTGTTTTTTTTTTTGGAAACCAATTCTCGCTCTGTCACCCAGGCTGGAGTGCACTGGTGCGATCTCGGCTCGCCGTAACCTCCACCTCCCAGGTTCAAGCGATTCTTCTGCCTCAGCCTCCAGAGTAGCTGGGACTGCAGGCGTGCACCACCATGCCCGCCTAATTTTTTTGTATTTTTAGTAGAGATAGGGTTTCACCATGTTGGTCAGGCTGGTCTCAAACTCTTGATTTCAAATTATCTACCCGCCTCGGCCTCCCAAAGTGCTGGGATTACAGGCATGAGCCACTGCACCTGGCCCTTACTGGTTCTTGACTCATGAGCCGTGAGTGTCCCACCTGGTCAGACGTGGAGTGCCATACTGAGGGCCTCTGCAGGCAGGGGTGATGGAACAGCCTTCAGCGTGTGGGGGCCACTGTGTGGGGTGCCTGCATCCAGGCAATTTGTCCTGGTGTGCAGTCTCAGGACCCAGAGTGTGGCCTCACTCTGGCAGGCACAGGCTGAACCGCCCTGTCCCCTGGCTCCTGAGGGCGGCAGGATGACTGACTGGGGAGGGTGGCAGTCGGCTGCCCTTCTCTGAAGTCAGGTTCTAAAGTCTGTTGCCAGAGTTTCCTACACTATTGGAGTTAGAGGGTTTTTCGTCCCCCACTGGTGCCCTGCAGAGCCCACTCCAACCACATGGGTGTCTCTCAGCAGCAGGGTGCGTCCTTACACGGCAGTCTGTCCCTTTCACATCAGACCACTGCTTTCCTTTAACTAATGCAGGATCCCCTAGTTCCGCCTTTGGGAATAACGTGGAAATGATTCTCACAATACGTTTTGCATTTCCTAAACCAGCTGTCCCCAGCATGGTCTACATTTCCCAAGGAAGTGCTTTCCAGACCAACTCCTCTGTAGAGCCTGGTGGGTGAGGATAGGCTTGGCTGCACACAGCATATGTGTAAGCTACAGAGACTTGTTTCTCTCTTGCACAGGTAACCCAGAGGCAGAGGGTCCGGGCTCAGGTCATTGGGATGTTTTTTGTTTCACGAGGAAGCAGAGGAACCCCATCTCCCATGTTAATCTCTGCCACCAGCTAGGGTGCTGCCCTTGTCCCTGTGACACCTGTACCTGCCACATTTACCTTTGCACTGAGCTTAGTCTTGTGGCCACATCTCACCAGATGGGAACTGGGAGGTGCAGTCTCTTTGGGCCTGCGTGTGCCGGCTCAATGCAGTGTCATTCCCACGGAAGGAGGGAGCAACCCCTGCCACAAGCATCCAGAGCTGTCTTCAGATGTGCTCTTGGGCCTGAATCCAGCATCCCAGGTCTTCCTACCAGAGACAGCTGAGGAGGTTGGGTGGCCGCCTCCCTGGATCTGACCACATATCCATCACCGCAACCTACGACCAAGCTCCTGGGCCACAAACCGGCTGGCAGTGAGAGAATAACCACTAAAAACGTTTCAGGGAGCTGAGTCCAATTTCTTCCCCAACCACAAGACCTGATTGCGGTGGTCCATATAATTATCATCACAGCTCCCTCAAATCAATTCTGCCTTATCTTTTTTTTTTCAAGCTGGGGGACCAGGCACGGTGGCTCACACCTGTAATCCCAGCACTTTGGGAGGCCAGTGTGGGCAGATCATGAGGTCAGGAGTTCAAGACCAGCCTGGCCAACATGGTGAAACCCCGTCTCTACTAAAGATACAAAAAATTGGCCGGGCGCGGTGGC
This sequence comes from Macaca fascicularis, assembly GCF_037993035.2. Classification (NCBI taxonomy): domain Eukaryota; kingdom Metazoa; phylum Chordata; class Mammalia; order Primates; family Cercopithecidae; genus Macaca; species Macaca fascicularis. The sequence goes on from NC_088394.1 coordinate 3,218,554, forward strand.
TCAAGCCTGTAATCCCAGCACTTTGGGAGGCCGAGACGGGCGGATCACGAGGTCAGGAGATCGAGACCATCCTGGCTAACATGGTGAAACCCCGTCTCTATTAAGAAATACAAAAAACTGGCCGGGCGCGGTGGCTCAAGCCTGTAATCCCAGCACTTTGGGAGGCCGAGACGGGCGGATCACGAGGTCGGGAGATCAAGACCATCCTGGCTAACACGGTGAAACCCCGTCTCTACTAAAAAAAATACAAAAAACTAGCCGGGCGAGGTGGCGGGCGCCTGTAGTCCCAGCTACTCGGGAGGCTGAGGCAGGAGAATGGCGTGAACCCGGGAGGCGGAGCTTGCAGTGAGCTAAGATCCGGCCACTGCACTCCAGCCTGGGCGACAGAGCGAGACTCCGTCTCAAAAAAAAAAAAAAAAAGATACAAAAAATTAGCTGGGCGTGGTGGTGGGCGCCTGTAATCCTAGCTACTCAGGAGGCTGAGGCAGGAGAATCACTTGAACCCGGGAGGCAGAGGTTGCAGTGAACCAAGATCGCACCATTGCACTCCAGCCTGGGCAATGGGGCAAGACTCTGTCTCTAAATAAATAAATAAATAAATAAGCAAGCTGGACGTGGTGGTGGGCGCCTGTAGTCCCATCTACTTGGGAGGCTGAGACATGAAAATCGCTTGAACCCGGGAGGCGTAGGTTGCAGTGAGCCGAGATCACGCCACTGCACTAATCCAGCCTGGGTGACAGAGGGAAACTCTGTCTCAAAAAAAAAAAGGTTTTAAAGGCTGAGCTGCCCGCCACCTCTGCTCTCAGAAGTGCCCTGCCCCAACCAGCCACCTCACACCCTACGCTGGGCTCCCTGTTGGCTACTGACATCTCATCTTTTTGGCGTCTGCAGTCCCTGCGCTGGCAGGTGTAGTCCCCGTGCCTCTTGTCCTCTTGGTCAAGTGAATGACACATGCAACCTGCAGAATCCCCAGGACGGAGCAGCCAAGAGACTTGGCCTCAGTCCAACGGGAAGGTGCTTTGCAGGGGCCACTGGAGCAGCGTGTTCCCTGATAGTTGGCGCTGGTAGACAGCAGAGAACAGGGTGACCCCTGCCTGGGGACAGTCAGGATTCCAGTCAGGATTCCTGTGGCCACACAGTACCGGGCACAGATTTTCCAACAACCCTTGGGCCCTTTGCCTCCAATTCCTAGATCTGGTGGCTTACCCACCTTCTGAGTCTAAAACATTTCCACCCCACTGATAGAGCTGTCACGTGACGGGCAAATCTCTGTCTTTGGTGTCTTTTAGCAAACTGAATGCTGGTGGCACTTGGGCCTTTTGCAGACATTTGTGAGTCTGCCTAACAGCCCTGCTGCTTTCTGTCTGCCTTGTGGCTCTCATCCTTCTTTCCAGCACTTTCTGACCTCCCCCCTATTGTTACGATGATGATTATTTTTTGAGACAGGGTCTTGCTCTGTCACGCAGGTTGGAATGCAGTGGTATAATCATAGCTCACTGCATCCTCAACTTCCTGGGCTTAAGCAATCCTCCCACCTCAGCCTCCCAAGTAACTGAGACTATAGGCACATGCCACCATGCTCTGCTAATGTTTTATTTTTTAACTTTTTGAAGAGATAGGGTCTTGCTTTGTTGCCCAAGGTGGTCTCGAACTCCTGGCTAAGCTGTCCTCCTGCCTGGGCCTCCCCTTTTTTAAATGCCCCTTGTCAGCCACAGGCAGCTGGCTCCATTATGAAGCCTCTGTCACCAAAGCCCAAAGCCATGGCTCCCTCCCTACCTTGAAGCCTCCTAAAGCCTTGGGTCCCTGTGCCCCACCCCTGCCACAGGAAGTGGGCTCCGCGCTGAGACCCCTTCTCGGCGTTGCAGGTTCATCAGTAAAGAGATCCTGACTATCCGGGAGGCCGTATGGCTCACAGACAACACGTACAAGTATGAGGACCTGGTGAGAATGATGGGCGAGATCGTCTCCGCCTTGGAAGGGAAGATTCGAGTAAGCAGTGGTTCCATTTTCCTTATTAATCCTGGTTGTCGCTGTGCTGGAGGGTGGGGGTGGCCATTTGGCTTTCCTGCTGTGGGAGGCCTCATGGACTCAGAGGGCAGCTCTCTCTGCTGTGCCCAAAGCCACGGAGCAGGAGGCCACGGTTGCACCACATCGCCACTTGCGCTGGTGCGCTGCGCGTGCAGCATCAACGTGAACATCACCCGGGCCAGACCCTGCACTGGGCCTGCATGTGGCACTGCACCAAGGAGCCCCCAAGCACTAAGAGCCCACACCCGCTCCCGGCTGTCTAGGTCCCCACCGTGGTGGATTACAAGGAGGTCCTGCTGGCGCTAGTCCCCGTGGAGCTGAGAACCCAGCACCTGTGCAGCTTCCTCTGTGAGCTCTCCCTGCTGCACACCAGCCTGTCCACCTATGCCCCAGCCCGCCTGGCTGCCGCAGCCCTGCTTCTGGCCAGACTGACGCACAGGCAGAGTAAGGAGAGGCCCTTCCCAGGGATGCCTGTGTCAGGGAAGGTGCTCACACAGGAGGAGGCTGTGGGGCGGAAGAGTCCATCATCCGTTTGTCCTGGTTACTTCTTCAGGGATGAGATACAGCACAGCTCCTAGCTTCACTATGTCCCAGATTTCTGACTGTGAGCCTGCACGCCCTACGTATGGGTTTTTTTCAAAACTGTTTTAAAAGGATTGCAACCCTGAGCTCCAAGAAACTCCACAGCAGAGCCCACAGAACTATAGAGTGGAAGTGGTCAGGCGGCTGTCACCACAGCCCGTCCGTCCCCTCCATCCCCTCCATCCCTGGCCTGCTTTCTTCCCCAGCACAGCCCTGGACCACTCAGCTGTGGGACCTCACCGGATTCTCCTATGAGGACCTCATTCCCTGCGTCTTGAGCCTTCATAAGAAGTGGTGAGTTTTGGCCAGGCACGGTGGCTCACGCCTGTAACCCCAGCACTTTGGGAGGCCGAGGCAGGCAGACCATTTGAGGTCAGGAGTTCGAGACCAGCCTGGCCAACATGGTAAAACCCCACCTCTACTAAAAATACAAAAATTAGCCAGGTGTGTTGGTGCACGCCTGTAATTCCAGCTACTCAGGAGGCTGAGGCAGGAGAATCGCTTGAACCCAGGAGGTAGAGGTTGCAGTGAGTTGAGATCACGTCACTGGACTCCAGCCTGGGTGACAGAGCAAGACTCTCTCCAAAAACAAAAACTGGCCAGGCGTGGTGGCTCACACCTGTAATCCCAGCACTTTGGGAGGCCAAAGCGGGTGGATCACCTGAGGTCAGGAGTTCGAGACTAGCCTGGTCAACGTGACAAAACCCTGTCTCTACTAAAAAAACAAAAATTAGCCAGGCGTGGTGGCGTGCGCTTATAATCCCAGCTACTCAGGAGGCTGAGGCAGGAGAATCGTTTGAACCCGGGAGGCAGAGGTTGCAGTGAGCCGAGATTGCGCCATTGCACTCCAGCCCAGGCACCGAGTGAAACTACATCTAAAAAAAAAAAAAAAAAAATTCCAGGACTTTCTTATCTCACACCTTTTTCACATTGAGAGCAGCTGCTCCCAACCCAAGCTCATTGCATAGGCAGCAGAACGTACTAGAAAAAAATGAGGGTGTCTCCCTGACCTGTGGTAACTTGTACCTGTGTCAAGTTGTCATCTAGCTCAGGCGCTGGCACACTGTGGCCCTCAGACAGCATTTGGCTGCTTTTGTGAATGGAGTTTTCTTGGCAGCAGCCGCCCTCACTGGTTTCCACATCGTCTGCAGCTGCTTTTGCTCTGGCAGTGGCTGAGCTTATAGTGCAGCGGAGACCACATGGCCCCCAGTGGGGAAAATACTCACTCCCCTTCCCTTGAGAGAACAGCTTCCACCCCAGTGCAGCCGTTGGTATAGATCTATCCTCTGTGTCACTGAGAAGATGGAGACTGCGGGCAGGTCCCTTGCCCCATCATGCCCAGCGGTGGCCCCCTCTCTGCCCCAGCCCCACTGGGCTTCCCTCCACCTGCCCTGGCCCCTCCGCCCTTCTGTCTGCTGAGCCTGGCCCGGCCCTCGCTGCATCTGAGCCCCTTCACCTGCCCTGGCAGCTTCCCTTCAGCCCACGTTGGTTTGTTCTATGCAGTGCATGAAGCCCCCACCGTGGGCCGGGCGCTGGGGGAGAGGCCAGGACAGAGAGTTCAGAGGTCAGGTCATGTTGGGAGAAACGGCAGGCAGGAGCGGGGCATGTGGTACGGGCGGGTGCGGCTCCCTTCAGGGAGCGCAGCCAGGGTCACTTGGGCATCTGAGTCCCAGGCAAAGGGGGCAGCCACGCCAGGGCCCAGTGCAGACCAGCGGGGCCAGGGGCTGTGAGTGGAGTCATGGCAGTGAGGGGCAAGGGGGACAAGCATGGGGGTGAATTTGCATCTGACCAGCCATCTCCCTCTCGCCTCCTCAGTTGTGTTCACAGACTTGCTCCTCCCACCTCTCGGCACCACCACTCCCTGGTCTCCCCCTTCCCCGCTTCTGCCATGACTTCCCTTTCCTCAGCCAAATCCAGCAGACTCAGCAGTGTAGGCTTTTTTTTCCTTTTTTGAGTTGGGGCCCAGGCCGGAGTACAGTGGCGCCATCCTAGCTCACTGCAACCCTGACCTCCCAGGCTTAAGGGATCCTCTTGTGTCAGCCTCCCGAGTAGCTGAAACCACAGGCACCACCACACCAGGCCTGGGTGGCTTTTCTCCAGCCAGCATTACGCTGACCCTCCCTCCTTCGGGGGCCTCAGCTGCCTGCCGTAGGCCATGCGGCCTGGGTATTAGTCTCCCTTCTCACCCACCCCAAGGGGCCAGGGAATTCTGGCTTTCTGCCACCCCTCGGACTCTTTCCTGGGAGACTTCATCACTTCCAGGATTCAGACCACGTCTCAACCTTGACCTGCCACCCACCCTGTCAGTGTGACTCAGCCATTGGCCTGTTTCGGCCCTGGTGGGTTGTGGTGCATGAACCACTGTGCACCCAGCTGAGGCCTCCACCAGCCGCTCCTGCTTCTCCATCCCTGCATCCTCGCCAGTGCACTTTCCTCGTGCGCTCACCGCTTGGGGGCTGGAGCTATCCGTGGTGGCTGCCCAGCCTTCTGGAACACTGGCAGCCACCCCACGTGTGTCTCGTGTACACTACCCAGGGCCTTGGTGTCCGGCTTCCAGGATGAGATCAGAACTCCCTGGGGGTCTCTTTGCCCTTGAGCAGCCCCTTCTCTGGCCCATCTGCTGTTTCTACCCCCTTACTGTACTTCAGCCACAGGGGACCTGGTGGCATCTCCCGGGCTTTGGCATGTGCTGCTGCTCATGCTGCTTTCTCCTGCAGTGCCCGGACCCTGTGCCTTCTGGGCAAGGAACGAGGGTGACAGTAGAAGGGTCGGCATGGATCTTACCCCCCCCACCTTTGCTTATGGGGATCACAGATCGTCCCAACACTGGCCACCAAAAGCTGTTTCTGAGCTGCGTTTATTCTCTTCCACCTGAAAAAGTTAATTTTTTTTTTCCCAAACCAGATAAGTTAGAAACATTATTTACAAACTAAACTTCCTTTTACTGTATGATTTAATCGGCTTTTAGTTTATTCACACAGTTGTGCTTGTCATCACAACAATCAAATTTACAACATTTTCACTTTCCCCAAAGGGACAACACACCCCTCAGCTGTCACCCTCTGGTTCCCCGCAATTTCCTCAGCCCTAGATGACTCAGTGGTCTACTTTCTGTCCACGGATTTTTCCCATTCTGGACATTGCATATAAATGGAGTCATAGGACAGGTGGCCTTTTGTGTCTAGGTTATTTCCCTCAGTGTAATGTTTGCTGGATTTGTCCATGTTGTGGCGTGTGTACCTGCTTTATTGCTTTTCATGGCTGAATAATATTCCCCTGCATGGACCACATGTGTTTATCCATCCCATAGCTGGTGGACATTTGCCTATTGTGAACAGTCCTGCCATGAACATTCTAGTACAGGTTTCTGTGTGGACATAGTTTTTCCTTTTTCTTGGGTCTTTACCTAGAGAGAATTGCTGGGTTCTGTGGTGACTAAATTTAACCATTCGGGGAACCGCCAGGTCGGATTCCAGAGTGACTGCACCATTTTGCATTCTCATTGCTCACTTCAGTGAACTAAGGCTAAAAATGGGGTGGGGGTGCCTCACATGTCCACTCCATGTGACTGTTTCCAGCTTCCACGATGACGCCCCCAAGGACTACAGGCAAGTCTCTCTGACCGCCGTGAAGCAGCGATTTGAGGACAAGCGCTATGGAGAAATCAGCCAGGAAAAGGTGCCTCTCTCCTGCCACCTGGGCGTCTCATGGGGTGCTGGGGTATGGGCGGGCCTCACCCTTGGGGCCTCTGCACCCCCTAACTCTGGCTTCCCCTAAGGTGCTGAGCTACAGCCAGTTGTGTGCGGCATTAGGAGTGACACAAGACAGCCCCGACCCCCCGACTTTCCTCAGCACAGGGGAGATCCACGCCTTCCTCAGCTCTCCCTCGGGGCGGAGAACCAAACGGTTAGTTACCCTGCTTCATACAATGCTGGCACCCTCATGCCGGCCCAGTTCCCTCAGCGCTCCCTCACAGAGAGGCCTCCAAGGCTTGTCAGGGGAGCAGCAGATCCCAGGACAGTGACCCTGGGACGGAGCCCTGCAGTCATGCCTTAGGCCCCCGCGTAACCTCCATTGTCTCCAGCCCAGGTCTCCTTCCTCAGAGGCTGTTGCCTCTCCCTCTGCCTGGGCTCCCTGTGGAGGAAGATGGTTTCGAGCATGCGGGAGCCCAGCCTGGCTCTAGCCTTGCCCGTGCCTGTCACGCGTATCCTGGACTTACCTGCTCCATGATGCTGCTGTCACTCCCGGCACTCAAGTTGTGACCTAAGTCACATCCCCTGCACTTCCCTCACCACCCGTGTGAACCCTGTTTACCTGCCTCTCCTATCTCAGCACCTTGGCTGTTCCTCCTGGAGTTAACTTCCTCTTTCCACCTCACCCACCTGGAGAACTGCTATTGATTCTGCAAGGCCCCGATGAACAGGGCCCTCCCTGTGCTGCTGGCCCTGCGCCTGTGACTCCTTAGCACCATGTGCACCCATAACTTTCCCAAGGGCGGGCACTGGGTGGCTGGGTCTTCCCTGTCAATACAGGACCAGGCAGGGCTGCCTCCGGGAGTGTTGTGTGGGGAGTGGGCCCCTGGCAGTAGACCTAAACTCCTGGGGAGCCCTGGGGAAGCAGCCGAAGCCCCCGCTACTGCTACTTCCCCAAGAAGCGTGATAGCACTTTCCATTGTGCAGAAAGCAGGAGACCTGACCCTCCTGTCTCACTCCACACACGCACCGACTCCCTGGGGCCAGGGTTATCACGAGGAAAGTCCATGTAGACACGCATAGCTACTCCAGGTGGGGGCCTGGCCCTGTGCTCAGCCTCACTGTGTTAAACCCGCTTCTCCAGAGGCCCCCCAAAGCCCCATCAGTCTCTGAGACAGACCCCCATGGGTGACACGGGTAGCTCTCTCCACCCCCACTCCCCACTGGGCCCTGGGTTCAGGAAGTGGAAAGGCTCAGCTGGTGTGGCAGCTTTTCCCAGGCTCAGGCCCACACTCTGGCCTCCAGCCCCATCCCGAGCAAGACTTGACCCCAGTTGGGCATGGGTGCCGGCACCGCCCAAGGCCAGGCCATTCCATGCAATCTGCCTGGCCCCGGGCTGAGCACTGCCTGGCCCTTATTAATCAACACCAGAGGGGCTGGGCGCAGTGGCTCACGCCTGTAATCCCAGCACTTTGGAAGGCTGAGGCAAGTGAATCACCTGAGGTTAGGAGTTCGAGACCAACTTGGCCATCATGGTGAAACCCCGTCTCTACTAAAAATATAAAAATTAGCTGGGTGTGATAGTGGGCACCTGTAGTCCCAGCTACTCAGGAGCCTGAGGCAGGAGAATCACTTGAACCTGGGAGGCGGAGGTTGCAGTGAGCCAAGATGACACCACTGCACTCCAGCCTGGGTGACAGAGCAAGACTCCACCTCAAAAAAAAAAAAAAACAACAACACTGGAAGGTGGCATCATCCTGGGGGTGTCCAGGGGACCAGATGGTTGGCCCAGGCCCCACAGCTGAGCCGGGTGGGCTGGGCTTCACACCCAGACCTGGGGCCTGAGTTTGCCTGAGCTGTCCTCCAGGTTGGCCCTGCCTCAAGGGCTTATACCTGTTCTAGCTTCACCAGCATTTTCTACCCAGCAGACCCTTTGGGAGCATGCAGTGACAGGCTGGGGCACACGGGTGTTAGAGGTAGGTGCAGAGGGCCTGGCCTCCCAGCGTTGGCGCCCATGACCGGGTCTCCTGGGCTCTCTCCACCTTGCAGGAAGCGGGAGAACAGCCTCCAGGAGGACAGGGGCAGCTTTGTTACCACCCCCACTGCGGAGCTGTCCAGCCAGGAGGAGACGCTGCTGGGCAGCTTCCTCGACTGGAGCCTGGACTGCTGCTCTGGCTACGAAGGCGACCAGGAGAGCGAGGGCGAGAAGGAGGGTGACGGTGAGTGTAGGGCCAGGGCGCACTGGAAGGGACATCACACAGGGTGGCTCTCACTGAGGGTCTCTGGGCACCTGGCCCTGTGCGAGTGCTGTGGGAGGGAGGAGGATGTGCACAGAGCACAGGGCGGGGCCAGCTCCTGCCCTGCCGGGGAGTGTGTCCAGGCATGGGGAGAGTGAGAGGAGGGGAGAACCCCCAAAACACCACAGCTTCTACCATCACACAGGGATGAGAGGACTTAGGCCACACCTATCCGGCTCCTGCTCGTTCTGTGCTGGGAAGACCTCACTAGGATGAGGGAGGTAGAGACCTGTCTGGAGTTCATGGAGATCCTTCTAGGCCAGGTGTGGTGGCTCATGCCTGTAATCCCAGCAATTTGAGAGGCTGAGACAGGAGGATCACTTCAGGCTAGAAGTTCAAGACAATCCTGGGTGACATAGCAAGACAAAAAATTTAAAAATTAGCTGGACAGGCTAATTTTTCTTTCTAGAATGTTGTTTGAGATGTGCCCACGTGGTTTACATGACACTCCTCACTGCCCTGCTGGGATCACTGCCCTGTGCAAACCCCAGGCAGACTGCATGGGTCCTTACCAGAAGCCCAGTTAGTGTGAGTCCTGTCGATTTCCCAGTTGCTTGCTTCTGCATCCACTTGGCTTGAGCTAGATGCCCAACTTGTCATCTCCACTGTCGTTGGAGTCATGGTGGGCAGCTGTCCAACCTTGGAAGAGGCATGTCACCCACACTTCTCACCACAAGAGGGTAACACAGAGGACCATAGCAAGGTAGAAGATTCTTGACCTGCACTTCAGGGTCCTGACCTGGAAGGGGGTCTCCCCTGATGCTTGGGTGTGACATGATCTCCCTCCCCACCAACCTTCCTGCAGTGACAGCTCCCAGTGGCATCCTCGATGTCACCGTGGTCTACCTGAATCCAGAACAGCATTGCTGCCAGGAATCCAGTGATGAGGAGGCTTGCCCAGAGGACGAGAGACCCCAGGACCCACAGGTACCAGCGCTGGATACCCAGATCCCTGCAACCCCAGGACCCAAGTCCCTGCTCCACACCAGCCCGGAGCCAGGGAAGGACGTCACGACCTCAGGGTACTCCTCCGTCAGCACCACGAGTCCCACAAGCTCTGTGGATGGTGGCTTGGGGGTCCTGCCCCGACCTACCTCAGTGCTGTCCCTGGACAGTGACTCGCACACACAGCCCTGCCACCATCAGGCCAGGAAGTCATGTTTACAGTGTCGTCCCCCAAGTCCCCCCGAAAGCAGTGTTCCCCGGCAACAGGTGAAACGGATAAACCTATGCATACACAGTGAGGAGGAGGACACGAACCTGGGCCTTGTGAGGCTGTAAGTGTGTCAGCGCATTTGCCGCAGTGGATGTGTACTGAGGGGGCTGGAGGCGAGGGGTGGGAGCACAGCATAGGAATGCTGTGTAGATCCCGGAGGCCTTCGCACAGAGAGCAGAGAGGGTAACTTGTGGTCACCAAGTTTCTTTCTCCGCGGGAGTCCCTTGCAAACTATGAGAATGTTGAAATGAGAGTGAAGAGGTCAGATCCCTCTCTTTGGAAAGTTGAGCCTCAAAGCAGTTGGCCGCACTGCATGGAGGGCACCTCTCTGTCCCTTCCGTGTCTCACTGTCTCTAGAAGCTTCCGCCCATGTGTGTCCTGGTCTTCCCAGCCCCAGCAGAGCCCGGTGCCAGGAGCTGACAGCTTTCACTCTCAAGGCACGTGTGACCTGGGTAGTCAGACACCACTTGAGCTCCTGCCCACATCTGTCTGGTTTGGGGCTCCAGTGGGGAGCTGACAGCTCTGAGCACACCACTGTCCCCTTATCCACCTTGGTCTGCATGGGGCACCCACTTCCTTCTGGGTGGGTATTCCATGGTAAGGGGGCCTGTGTCCCTGCACACTGCGTGGACTCCCTACGACACGTTACTCATTTTAGAGCTCTGTCCCAGAGGCTCTGTCCCAGACATTTGTCTGTGACCCACAGATGTTGTCAATGTGAACACCTCTCTTTGTGCTGAATTTCTGGGCCACTCTTTTCCTCTTTGTTTCTAAATTTCCTTCTTCCAAGATGAAAACGAGAAAAACTTAAAACAGAAGGTATTAAAAAAACAAGAGATTCCTACCATTATTTAGGTTCAACTGCAAAACAAAAATCTTACTCCAGCCCCTCAATGCCATCCTGACACACTTTATGTAAAAAGAATTTTCCCAGAGAGGCTAGCCAGAAAAAAACTTGAAGTCCCCTCTAACATCTGAGGTGACCAAGAGGCAGAGTAGTAGAGCAGTCGGGGGCCGTGTCCTGGCTGATCCCAACTGCAGCTGTGCTCTGGGGATCCGTGGGAGGGAGGCAGACCCCTGGGCTTTCCTGCTGGCCACAGAGACTCCGCTTCTGCATGGAAAGGGAGCCTGGGAGACAGCAGTCCTCGCCTGGGGAGCCTGTCTGGGGCCATGTGACCGTGGCCTCTCCCTGGGGATGGGCTTACCACAGCACACTCACCCTGCTGCCATCCACTTCTGTTTCCTCTGCAAATGTAAGAAAGAACCACTTGACTAGAAGTGTCCCCCAGATGCTTTTTTTTTTTCTTTTGAGACGGAGTTTTGCTCTTTTCACCCTGGCTGGAGTGCAGTGGCATGATCTCAACTCACTGCAACCTCCGCCTCCCAGATTCTGCCTCAGCCTTCCAGGTAGCTGGGATTACAAGCACCCAACCACGCCCGGCTAATTTTTGTATTTTCAGTAGAGACGGGATTTCACCATGTTGGCCGGGCTTGTCTCGAACTCCTGACCTCAGGTGATCCGCCCACTTCGGCCTCCCAAAGTGCTGGGATTACAGGCATGAGCCACTGCGCCTGGCCCCCCAAATGCTCTTGAACCAGAAACCCAGGGCTGGGAGATGCTCACTGAGCTGCTGCTTTTCTGTGTGCTGGTGCTGTGTGTGTTTGTAAGTCTGTGGCAGCTGTACTCTTGCGACTCTAAGGGAATTCTGGCCACCCTGGGTGGGGCGTGGTCGGGGTGAGAACCGAAGCGTTGGAACTGTAGACCCGTCCTGTCGACTGTGTGCCCCTGGGCATGTGTGAGCCTCAGTTTCCTCATCTGTAAGAGGGGGCGATGATAACCTACCTCACAGGGGTGTTATGAGGATTAAATGTGAGGAGGATAGTGACAAATGAGTGATGGACATCCTTTGCTGCCTCAACGCCTTGTCCAGGGGCTCTTTTGTCAAAATCCCAACTCTTCATGGAGTCAGTTCTCTGCTTTCTCCCAGCTTGCACCTGAAAGAGGAAACTACTCCAGGGGAGCCTGGCATCACCTGCTGGGGTGGGTGGTCTCCTGCATCTCGAGTGCTGCCTCCTCCTTCACAGAGAACCTCCAGGGAGGCAGGGCCACCGTCACCCTCCCCCACCGCTGATGGAGGGGCCCACCCTGAGCACTGGGCCAGAGCTGACTGGGTCCCAACCTCCCTGACAACTCCCTTTGTGCCCTCCTTCCCTTCTGCGATGACACCTTCCCATTAACGACTATGGAACGGACTCATCTGTCCCATCTTTAAACAGCACCCCCAGGTCTGTCTTTCCTCCAGCTACCACCTGGGATTTCTTGGCCCTAATTGTTTATTCTTGTTAACATCAACTACATGGGGCCCTGCTGCCCTCCTCACTTCCTCCCCCAGGTGTCCCCTGCATCACTGAAGGCCCTGTCCGCCGACCCCCCCACCCCCCGGTGCTGTGTACACCGCCGAGACCTCAGCAGCGCTTGGCCTGTGACCCAGTCCCTCCCGCGACAGCCTCCTGTTGCCTCTGTGACACTGTCCTACTGCTGCTCCACCTCCCTGGCCATTGCCTGGGCCCCGTCACCTGTCCCTACCCGTCCCCTGCCCCACCAAGGGCCACCTCGCCGGGCCCACTGCTCCAAGGTCTGAGCTTCCTCCCCTCTGCCCCGTGCTATCACGTCACATGTCCAAAAGTGAACACTTTCTCCTCCCTCATCCCCGCTCCTGACAGGCGGCATCCTCACCTCCAGCAACCCGGGCGTCGGCACTCGTTGGCCCGGGCGTCAGCAGGACGGCGGGTCCCTGCGGTAGAGCACTTTCTTTTTTTTTTTTTTTTTTTTGGAGACGGAGTCTCGCTCTGTCGCCCAGGCTGGAGTGCACTGGCCGGATCTCAGCTCACTGCAAGCTCCGCCTCCCGGGTTTACGCCATTCTCCTGCCTCAGCCTCCCGAGTAGCTGGGACTACAGGCGCCCGCCACCTCGCCCGGCTAGTTTTTTGTATTTTTTAGTAGAGACGGGGTTTCACCGTGTTAGCCAGGATGGTCTCGATCTCCTGACCTCGTGATCCGCCCGTCTCGGCCTCCCAAAGTGCTGGGATTACAGCCGTGAGCCACCGCGCCCGGCCGTGGTAGAGCCCTTTCAATCAGGACAGATGGAGCCTCTCGTATAACCGTCACAGGCGCCCTACAAGAGAAGCGCGATAATGGCGGCCCCATCTACCCAGTTACCCAAACCAAAATCCCGGCGTCGCCCGCAGTCCCCTCCCGGGCGGCCTCGGAGACCTAGGGGGCAGGAGTGGGTGGGGCTTGAGGCTCGCCCGCAATGAGGGAGAGAAAGCTTCGGGGGCGGCGCCGGAGCCCCGGTTCAGGATTGGGCAGCCCGGCCGGGAAGGGGCGGCCTTCCCGCCCGGAAGGGGCGTGGCTCTTCAGAGGCGGCAAATTGCAAGGAGACACCGCCGCCTTCATGCTGCCCGCGGACTGCTCGCGCCGGTGAGGCCTGCGCGGCGGGAGGGGGCGGGAGGACGCGGGCGGGCTGGCAGTCAGGCGCGGGGCCCGAGGCCCGACGCTGGCCGAGGTGATGAGCCACCGGTGCGTCCCCCAGGCTGGTAGCCGAGCTGCAGGGCGCCCTGGACGCCTGCGCACATCGACAGCTGCAACTGGAGCAGAGCCTGCGCGTCTGCCGTCGGCTGCTGCAGGCCTGGTACGCGGACCCCGGGACCCCCTGGCCATTCCTCCATCGGCCCCTCAGAGTCCTGCCCCGGGGTCCCGTGGCTGGGAGACCGGGCGCAGCCGCCCACTTCGGAGCTATAGGTTGTCAGTGCCACCCCCCGTACCCTGCAAGCTCTGAGCTGGGGGACTGCCGCGGGGCCGGGCAGCCCCCTTGCGTCTGTTTGGGCTGGGCCCTGCCTCCTGGCCGTGCGACGGCTGCCCATGTCTTTGTAGGGAACCAACCGGGACCTGGGCTTGGGAGCCACCTCCAGAGCCAGAAACTAATGAAGAGGACCCCCTTCCAGGTAAACCTCCACCACCCACCTAATCCAGGTGCTGTTCTGGTCTTCTGGAGCGCAGTTGTGAGGGACCCTCCTGGGGGACAGTGGGGAGAGATCCCTGCGTAATTCTTGGCTTTCACAGCATGCACACCCAGTCCACAAGACCTCAAAGAGTTGGAGTTTCTGACCCAGGCACTGGAGAAGGCTGTTCGGGTTCGAAGAGGCATCACTAAGGCTGGAGAAAGAAACAAGGCCCCCAGCCTGAAACCTAGGTCCATTGTCACCTCTCCTGGCACGACAGCCTCCACCCCACCCCAGTCCCCAGGCCAAGCTGGTGGCCATGCTTCAGACAGGAGACCCACCAAGGGCCTCCGCCAGACCACAGTGCCTGCCAAGGGCCGCCCTGAGCGCCGGCTGCCGTCAGTGCGGGATAGGACCCGTGCTGGGATAGGAGCCCGAGCCCCCAGGCCTGGAGCGGGCCTCAGGAACCAGCATATGGCCCCATCGGCTGCTCCTCAGGCCCCAGAAGCCTTCACACTCAAGGAAAAGGGGTAGGTTTCCCAGACCCTCACTGGAGGGACTTCTGTCTCTGCCTCCTCAGACCCTGGCTAGCAAGGAGCCTGGGATTTAGGGTCACAGGGCAGGGCATTGAGCCCTGGGATGCACCCCTGAGGCTTGTGCTCAGAAGCTGGCAGAATGAAGCAGCTGTGTGGTGGTGTCCAGGTCGGCACCATCAGGACAGGGAAGTACTAGAGCCTGTCCTGCCCTCTCCTCTGTGGCTGTCCCCTTATTTGCCCAGGCCAGAGGCTGCAGATGGGCTCTGGAGGGTGTGGGCTCTGCTCACGGGGCCCCCTCTTCTCTCTACTGGGACAGCACTGGACCATGCTTCTCCCATGGCCGCTCTGGAAGCCCTATCCAAGGGGGCTCATCCTTGGTGGGGTCGGGTGTGGGAAAGGGGCAAGAAGCCTCATCCCTGATTGGGCTCTGAGCAGGAAATGGGAGTTGTAGACCCCAGAGCAAGGCGATGCTCCTCTGAACACCGGCTTCTCCGACAGGCACCTGCTGCGGCTGCCTGCGGCATTCAGGAAAGCGGCTTCCCAGAACTCGAGGTGAGGCTGAGGTCTTTGGCTGGACAGGGGTAGGGGAGAACCTGGAGGCATCACCAGCTCGGGTACAGGTTCGAGATACTTTCCAGTGGGTCTCTTTGCCTTCTTTGCTGAGTGGGGTCACTGTCGACGTTAAAAGTCTGCCAGCCTGTCAGCTCTGTCCCCTTGTTCTGGTCAGTGTCCTCTTGGTTCCCTGAGGCCTCTGGAGACCCCTCCAGGCATTCAGCAGAGCCAGATGCCCACCCTGGGGTCCCCACCCTGGCCCTTGCCTACCTCCCAAGGCCCAGCTCACCAGCTGGAATAACCGTGTCCCTCTGTGGTTCCTGGGGCGCCCCTCGTGTGCACCCCAGCCTGTGGGCCCAGCTGAGTTCCATGCAGACCAGTGATTCCATGGATGCCGCTGCCGCCAAAACCCAGTTCCTCCGGAACATACAGACAGCTGTATCCTTGCTGGGCTTGTGGGAGCCTGGGGGGCCTCTGGCTCTGAACCTGGCAGGTTTGTGGAGCAGCCCCAGGAGGGGCTGGTGTGGGATGGCTAGGGCCACTCTCCAGGCCCTGTCCTTGGTGGCAGCAGAGGGGCTTGGCTGCAGGAAAGTTTTCCTGACCCATATCCAGTCAGGCGGGTCCCAGCCCAGGCTCAGTGCCGCGGAAGTGGAGGCAGAGGCGAGGCGCCTGCGGAAGGCCTGTTCGTTGCTGAGACTACGTGTGAGGGAGGAACTCTCGGCAGGTCAGTGGGTCCTGGGTCTGTCTCGGGAGGAGCATGGAGGGCTAGTGCAGGGAGGGTTTCCAGACTGCCACGGACCCCACCTGCCCTCCCTGACTCTTCTGCAGCCCCCATGGACTGGATGCAGGAGTACCGCTGCCTGCTCACGCTGGAGGGCCTGCAGGCCATGGTGGGCCAGTGTCTGCAGAGGCTGCAGGAACTGCGTGCAGGTGAGACTCCACCCCCACCCTGCCACCTGCACTGAGGTCTGGGCCAGGTACAGGGTGCTTTAGCCAGCCTTGTCTGCACCTCAGTGAAAGGTGAGCAGCCCAGGGACCAGATGCAAGTTGGTGACCCCCCCTCCCCCGCCGCCCTCCTCTCCTCCTCAGGGCAGCTCCCCTACCTCGCTGCTCCCCACACACACAACCTCACTGCTCTGAACTGTTGCTTATTCACCCAGTTGTTGAAAAAGTGGCGTGTGAGGGCCGGGCACTGTGGCTCACACCTGTAATCCCAGCACTTTGGGAGGCCAAGACAGGCGAATCACAAGGTCAGGAGATCAAGACCATCCTGGCTAACACGGTGAAACCTTGTCTCTACTAAAAATACAAAAAATTAGCCAGGCGTGGTGGCGGGCGCCTGTAGTCCCAGCTACTTGGGAGACTGAGGCAGGAGAATGGTGTGAACCCGGGAGGAGGAGCTTGCAGTGAGCCGAGATTGTGCCACTGCACTCCAGCCTGGGTGACAGAGTGAGACCCCGTCTCAAAAACAAAAAGAAAAAGTAGTGTGTGAGGCCGGGCATGGTGGCTCACGCCTGTAACCCAGCACTTTGGGAGGCCAAGGCAGGCGGATCATTTGAGGTCAGGAGTTCAAGACCAGCCTGGCCAAAATGGTAAAAGCCCACCTCGACTAAAAATACAAAAATTAGCTGGGTATGATGGTGCACGCCTGTAATCCCAGCTACTTGGGAGACAAGCACGAGAATTGCTTGAACCCGGGAGGCAGAGGTTGCAGTGAGTTGAGATTGCGCCACTGCACTCCAGCCTGGGTGACAGAGTGAGACTCCATCTCAAAAAAAAAAAAAAAAAAAAACAGAAAGTAGCTCATGAGAATCAGCTCCCGGAAGGTGTTTATTTATAGAACTTGTTTCCTCCTTTGTATTTTCTAATTGCTTGACGTTTTAAGAGTGAAAATACACCATTTGTCAAAAGGAAAGCCAGTCTCACAAAAGTCGTGCATAAACGCAGTAAAGAAATAAGGCAGACAGAGGGCCACCCCACAGAGGACTCCCTGCCAGCAAGTCCAAGCTCAAGACACACCATCTTGCACGGGACTGTCCTAAAAGCCCACCTTTCCCCTAAAGGCAGGGCAAGTGGTGCAGATGCCTGGGAGAGCCAGGCAAACAGGAAAAGTGGGGCCGCGGCTTCGGCTGCCACCCCAAAGGCCACATTCTCCTGTGCACACAGCGGTGGCGGAACGGCCACCATTACCGTGTCCTGTGGGGAGGCCCCCCAGAGCCTCGCCGTCCTGTGGGGGCGGAGCGGAGCCTACATGGAGCCCCCAGCTGCTTGTCTACTCCAGCACCCAGGAGCTGCAGACCCTGGCGGCCCTCAAGCTGCGAGTGGCCGTGCTGGACCAGCAGATCCACTTGGAAAAGGTGCTTCTGGAAGAGGAGATGGGGGTGCAACAGAGGTCTGCAGCCTTGAGGAGGACCTGAGGGTAGGGGCTTGACTGCTCCACCCCCCAGAACCCAGGAGAATGGGGGCAAGCCTGGGGTCTGTGTGTGTGGGTTGGGAAGTGCACGGGCCAGACTGAGCGAGGGATGGCAGGAGGGAGGGGCTGAAGCATGGGGGCTTCAAAGCTTGTCCCAGGATTGCCCCCAGCCTAGGTGCCCCTGAGACCTTGGCCCTGCCCTGCCCCCAGGTCCTGATGGCTGAACTCCTCCCCCTGGTAAGTGCTGCACAGCCGGAGGGGCCGTCCTGGCTGACCCTGTGCCGAGCTGCACACAGCCTGCTCTGCGAGGGAGGCGCACGTGTCCTCACCATCCTGCGAGATGAACCTGTGGACTGAGCCTTTCCCATGCTGCACCCACCAGGCCTCAGGACCACCTGGGCGCTGGCCTGCCAGGGAGCATCCCCTCAGCCCTGTTCAGATGGGTATTGGGGGTGTCTTCTCTGGCACTGTGCTTGGGGACCCAGAGATGCCTGTGCTTCCCTGGGAGACCTGGTGAACTGGACCAGGTGGCCTCAGTGGCTCTTCTCAGGACAACTAAGCCTGCTGGTCAGGGCTGACTTTCAGCCTTCCCAAGGCTCCTGGACTCCAGAGGCCAGCGGGGAGCCTTTCCTGGCTCCCTCTGTTTTCTCTCAGTGTAAACCAAAGAGCTGCTTGTGTGATATTAAAGCCACTTTAGAAAGCATTTGTACTTATTTTTGTCGAGACAGTCTCACTCTGTCGCCCAGGCTAGAGTGCAGTGGCATGATTCTGGCTCACTGCAACCTCTGCTTCACAGGTTCAGGTGATTTTCCTGCCTCAGCCTCCCAAGTAGCTGGAATTACAGGCTCCAGTCACCACGCCTGGCTTTTTTTTTTTTTTTTTTTTTTTTATGTTTAGTAAAGATGGGGTTTCACCTTGTTGGCCAGGCTGGTCTCAAACTTTTGACCTCAGGTGGTCCACCTCGCCCTTCCAATGTGCTGGGATTACAGGTGTGAGCCACTGCGCCTGGCTGAAAGCATATGTATTTAAATCATACCAAGGTGGGACTTGGGCCTTTGTTTCTTTTTTTTTTTTTTTTTTTTTTTGAGACGGAGTCTTGCTCTGTCGCCCAAGCTGGAGTGCAGTGGCGCGATCCTGGCTCACTGCAAGCTTTGCCTCCTGGGTTCACGCCATTCTCCTGCCTCAGCCTCCCGAGTAGCTGGGACTACAGGCGCCCACCACTGCGCCCGGCTCATTTTTTGTATTTTTAGTAGAGACGGGGTTTCACCATGGTCTCGATCTCCTGACCTTGTAATCCGCCCGCCTCGGCCTCCCAAAGTACTGGGATTACAGGCGTGAGCCACTGCGCCCGGCCTGGGCCTTTGTTTCTTTATGATTTTGTTTATCAAGTTACATCACTGGTTGATACATGTCATGCTGAAAAGGAATATATCAAGTGTATTTATCAAGATTATAAATGGGCTGGATGTGGTGGCTCACGCCTGTAATCCCAGCACTTGGGGAGGCTGAAGTGGGAGGATTGCTTGAGGCCAGGAGTTTGAGACCAGTTTGTACAATAGTGAGACCCCATCTCTACACAAAATTTTAAAATGAGCCGGGCATGGCATGTCTGCCTGTAATCCCAAGTACTTGGGAGGCTAACGCGGGAGGATCGCTTAAGCCTAGGACTTTTTTTTTTTTTTTCTCTGTCACCCAGCCTGGAGTGCAGTGGCGCAATCTCAGCTCACTACAACCTCTGCCGTCTGGGTTCAAGCAATTATTCTGCCTCAGCCTCCCAAGTAGCTGGGATTACAGGTGCGTGCCACGACGCCTGGCTAATGTTTGTAGTTTTTTAATAGAGACGGGGTTTTGCCATCTTGACCAGGCTGGTCTTGAACTCCTGACATCGTGATCCGCCCGCCTCGGCCTGCCAAATTGCTGGGATTACAGGCATGAGCTACCGCACCCGGCCGAGCCTAGGACTTTGAGCCTGCCGTGAGCCATGATTGTGCCATTGTGCTCCAGCCTGGGCGACAGAGCGAGACCCTGTCTCGATATCCCTTCTGTATAAAGGACGGGACAAGGCCACTCAAGGTGGGCCCAGCACTGCTGAAAGCCCCACCCTCTGTAGGCTGTAGGCTATACTCATTCATTGGAGGACACGAAAACCACAAGGCCATATTGGAGAACAGGCCAGTCACTGTCTCTGCCACAGCCACCCAGCTCTGCTTCCCACTGTCTGCTGGTACCCACACCCAGCTCCCCCTCCTGGCGCTGTCGCTGGGGCGGTTGTGGGGTCACCGGTTCACATGGCCTCCACCAGGAAGGGCCTTTTACCTCTTCACCCTTTAGCCACTCCACTCTCACCTCCTCTGAGCCTCCTTCCCTTCCCCATGAAGGCAGGAAAGAGCAGGGGTCAGGGTTGGGCCCTCTGCAACCACAGAGGTGGGTTTGCAAAATGACTTGTTTTTGGCCCTGGGACTGGGCAAGATTCTCAAGGACTCAGCCCCAGTTGTCCAGGTTTGTCCCCACTGTCATGCTGGGTGATGGTGGTGATGACCTTAGGGGCCGGCAGAGATTACTTGTTGCATCTCAAGTGCTGGCCACAGGCCGGGCGCGGTGGCTCACACCTGTAATCCCAGCACTTTGGTAGGATGAGGCAGGCGGATCACCTGAGGTCAGGAGTTCATGACTAGCCTGGCTAACATGTTGAAACCCTGTCTCCATTCAAAATATAAAAACTAGAGGACAGGCGTGGTGGCTCATGCCTGTAATCCCAGCACTTTGGGAGGCTGAGGTGGACGGGTCATGAGGTCAGGAGATCGAGACCATCCTGGCTAACACGGTGAAACCCCGTCTCTACTAAAAATACAAACAGTTGGCCGGGTGTGGTGGCATGTACCTGTGGTCCCAGCTACCTGGGAGGCTGAGGCAGGAGAATCGCTTGAACCCAGGAGACAGAGGTTGCAGTGAGCCAAGATGGTGCCACTATACTCCAGCCTGGGTGACAGAGTGGGACTCCATCTCAAAACAAACAAAAAAATTAGCTGGGCATGGTGGCGGGTGCCTGCAGTCCCAGCTACTCAGGAGGCTGAGGCAGGAGAATCACTTGAACCTGGGAGGCAGAGGTTGCAGTGAGCCAAGATTGTGCCACTATGCTCCAGCCTGGGTGACAGAGCGAGACTCTGTCTCAAAAAAAAAAAAAAAAACTGCTGGCTGCAAAGGCCCTGGTGCTGGCCATGTTCAGTGCTCATAGTGTTCTTTAAACGAACCTGCACTGAGGGCCCGAGGCATCCCAAACATTTGGGAGTTGGGGCCAAGTGCTCTGTGTGGACGGTGCGGGAGCTCCACCAAGCCCAGCTGTGGGCAGGTACCTGCGACAGGGAAGATTACCAGCCTCTTCCCCAAGGTGCCCCCCTGGACAGGGCAGCAGGACAGAAGGTGGGTGGCACTCGGAGAAAGCTGGGTCTACTGAGAACCAGATGAAGCATCGCAGGTAGGTCCTGCTTGTAAAGGGCCTGACAGTCCCGCAGGCCAGAAACATGCTCAGACCCAGAGTCCCGAGTTGAGGGCTGCTGGGGACCAGATGACAGAGACCAAGGCAGGAAACCAAAAACCATGATCCTCATTGCATTGAGGGGGCACCTCCAGGGACAGAGCAGCTCCACCCCCTGCCCCTGCAGCCTGGCAGCAGCCCCAGGGTCACACCCCTTGTGCAGATCAGCCAGCCTCGCCCCTCCCAGCCACCCCATTGCTGCCTCCAGGCTTATGCCCAGGTGCCTCTATCTGCAGGAGCCGCTGACTTACTTGAAGCCCCAACCACACCCGGACTGTACACCCGTGTGGCTTTCCAGAGCAAGTGGTCTCTACCCAGCGTTATTTCACTAGCTGACTTGGCTCATCCCCCATGCCTACTGGATGTTTACCTCAGGAGGACAGGGGTGCTGTCCCCCTCTACCCTGGTCAGGCCCTGATGGGAGCCAGACATGCACTGACTCAATGATCCACCAATCCCGGGGCCAATCCAGAGGACAGTGGTTTCCTGGAGCAGGGAGGCGGCCTAGATAGCTTTGTGGGGGTCCTGGGGAGGCCCCGACACAGGGGTCCAGGGCAGGAAAGACAGGTCTCCTCCTGCGACTGACGCCCGCCCACCCCGATTCCCCGCCAAAACCCAGAGGCAGCTGCTGACTCCCCGGGCTCCCAGCTGGCGTCACCACCTCTGGAGCCAATGGGCTCTGACGTGGCGAGCCCGGAACGCCATTGGGACTGCGCGGGCGTCCACACCACCCACCGAGCGCGGCCACCGGGTTGGCGGCATGAGCGCGCCCGAGCCTCCGCACGCGGCGCCCGCCTCGCCACCTGGGCCGGGTCTGGTGCACCCGGAGCCCCCCGGGGTCCTGCGCGCCCTGCTCTTGGCCACCGGCGGCGCGGGGGGCTCGTGGCCGCGCTGCATTCTGCCGTTCGGTGCCGTGGCCCCCACCAGCCATCACCTTCTCGCTGCGGGGACCACGCCTGGACCTGGCCCAGGGCTCGTCGCTGGCCGCGCTCAGTGCGGGCCTGGGGCTCCTGACCGCCGCCTTCCTGTGCTGGCGCGCTCGGCGGAGGCGAAGGGCCGGGCGCAGGGAGCCGGGGGCGCCCTGAGCCGCGGGCAAGGCCCCCTCCCATCGAGGTCACCGCGAGCCGGTCGCCCCTCCCTCCGACCTCTCCCCGACCGGGCGGGCGCAGTGCCAAGCGCGGTCGCAGAGGCCGCCTCCCATACCCCATCCCCAAATCGTTTCTTCTGGAACCCTTTGGGCAGAGGAGGCCACCGGCCGTTTCCCTCCCTCCCTTTCTGCTTTCCCTCTCCTCCCTCCGTCCAACGTCGCATTTCAGCTTTTGACTTGGCGCGCAGAGCTGGCGCGACCGCAGAGCGGCCTGGCTGGGCAGCGGTCTGCGCGGCTCGGAGATCGACCTGGCGCGAGGGTGCTGGGTGCAGGGCACCGCGACGCGGGTTCGGCCACACCACTTGCCGCTGGGAGCCAGCGCTGTGTCCGCTCCTGGGCTGTCTGCCTTCGGGGCTCGGTTGGAAACCCCCCGAGGCATAATAGGCGCTCAATAAATGTGCAATAGGTGAATAAGTGGTGGCTTGCAGGCGTCTGCGGGGAAACAGCAGGTTCTAGGCTGGGCGGGGAATTATTGGATCAATGGGCATCTTACAGGAAAGACTCTCAGCTCCCTGCTGCCTGGGACTGTCCAGCCCCTCTATGCCCTCACCCCAGCCTGTGTCCCAAAGCTGGAGCTGCCGCTCTAGGGGCAGGGGTGGGGTGGGGTGGGGGAGGCCAAGCACTGCAGCCTGAGTTGCAGGTGGGGGGAGGGGAGGCGGAGCTTCTTTGTTACAGAAGGTGCCAGGAGGGGGCAGGACCAGTGGAGAGGTGGGAGGTGGGAGAGGCCCCAGCCAGAGGCTGGGACAGGTGGCTGGGTCCCTGGAGAGCAATAAGTCCCGCTTGGGGGCTGTGGGGAGGCCCTCCCTAACTTCCAAACACCATCTGTGAGGGCTTGGGGGTGGGGGCAGAGTAGCGTGTGCAGAGGTCTGTTCCTGGGGAGAGGCTCTGTGGCCAGCGGCCTCCTGCCTGGGGAGCTGGAGATACAATGGCCCTCTGGGCCTACAGGGCCTCCCTCGACCTCTGCTGACCCAGATGAACAATTGCACCAGGGCTGAGCACCAGGCACCTACTTTCCCTCACCCCAGAAGCCACCAGACGTTCTGCAGACCCCAGTCCTGGCTCACAGGGAAGCTGAGCTGGAGACAAAGCTGGCCCCTCTGATGAGAGTGGAAGAGGATGCTGGCCACTGTCCCTCCTGCAGCCTGGCTGGCGGCCAGTCTGGCAGTGGCCCTGCTCTGGCAGTGGCCCTGACGTCCAGAGACAGCCTGGGTTTCCCCAGAGGCTTGTCTCTGGCCAGTGGGACCCCTCTGTCAGGCCTGGGCTTTTCTCTCTACTGTCCCAGAATGATGATCTCAGCCCCCATACTCCCCCAGGGTTCCTCCCACCCTTAGGGTGGGGTGGCGGGAGGTGGGGGTTGGGAGCCAGAAGGACCTTGAAGAGGGTGGTTGAGAGTTTCAGGTTCTAAGTTTGACTAAGCGTGAGCCCTGTCAGATTCAGGTCCCTCACCTTGTCAAGAACACAATTCCCATTCTCTTTATCAGGGAGCTGAGGGGCAGGGGCCCTATGGTAGAGAGAGAGCCCCCCAGCCCTTTCTGCTCAGTCCTCCCATGCCCCCATCCCTGTGCATCTGTGGCTGTCACACGCAGATGTGTGGCCAGGAGAAGGTGCCCACCAACCAGTGTCAGTTGCTCCAGGAGCCAAGCCAGGTGCCCTGTCACTCTGTCTTCCCGTTCCTCCCCTCCATGGTCAGGCCCTCCTACTCCCTCCTCTGGTCCTTCAGTTTCTCCTGGGAGGCTTCTGTGTCCTCCTGTCCCTCCTCTCCCAAACAGTGTGATGCTTCTGCCTCTCCATCCTCTTCCTCTTGGTCCTTGCTCATCTCTGGCCGTGTCCAGGGTAGCACGCACGTAACTCCCTCCACCAGCTGCAGGCCTGGCCTCCCATCTGAAACGGGACATTCAGGCCTCGATGATGCCCCTGCATGGAACTTGTTCCCTGCCCCGCCCTGGGAGGCTTGGCCTCCTCTGTCAGGGACCTAAAAGTAGGAGGGGAGGAGGTTTCTCTGACCAGAGCTGTCCCTGGACCCTCTTTGGTGGTGTCGCTCCCAGGCACAGCTGCCCCATCCCCAGCTAGTCCCCAGGCCACCCAGCTGGGCTTCTGCCTCAGTTTCCCTGCCCAAACGTGCTGCGACGTGGGGCAGTGGGCTCCAGGTTGCCACCAGCCCCTTCCCATGATTAAAACCTACTTCCTGCCCCTGCAGAGAGGTCCTCAACAGCTAACCAAGTCCCTGAACCCCAAGGAGCCACCCCATCCCACCCTCCAGCTTCCATGTCCTCTGCCAGCTGGGCCCATGGCAGAGATGCAACTAGAAACTTGCAGACCCGGGGAGCTTTGGGATCAGAGTCTGGCCTGGTGCAGGGGATGCTGGCCTTATGTCTTTTTTTTTTTTTTTTGAAATGAAAGGCCTCACATATTTATTACTGAACTCAGCCAACCAACGCATTCATAATAGATTCAGAGAGGAAAACACGTCGAACTCTCCAGATAGTGGTGACATTTTCAGTTTGATATGGTAATGTGATCGTGACCTTCAGACAGCACAAATATGTGTGCCATCTCATGTAATTCCTTACAGACCCAGCTTGGTTCTTCTCCAATGTCTCCTTTTGGAGTTGTACCTGATTTTATTTCCAGTTTTCATCTGAATCCACTGGGGAATGGGACGATTTTGCTTTTGTTTCCTGGCCAGGAATCGCTTAATCCTGAAAGTCTTGTGAGAAGACATGGCGAGAAGCAGAGGCAAGAACACATCGCGATGGTGGAGAAAAGAAAAGAGGGGGTGGCCTCATGTCTTAGCCCAGCTCAGGCCCACAGGGGTGCCCCCCTTCCTCAACACAGACAGGAGACACTCCAGTCTGTGCAGCTCCAGACTTGGGCCTGATACTACTTCGGGTTCATCAAATCCCACAGCTTCAGAGAGCCTCGTGAGTAACAGGCGTCTGGCGGATGAGGAAAAAGGACCCCAAGCTATGCAGCCAGAAATGGAGCAGTTTGGATTCAAAATTAGACCTGACCCAATCCTGGGTTCTTTCTACTCCAGTAGATGCTGCTTTGGGGATGACCCTTCAACTGGTAGTTACTTGGCTTCCCTACCCAGGGAGCATCCCGGCCTTCTGCTGTCAGACCCGGGTCTTGCCTGCCTGATGGGCTTCAGGGAGGAGGTGGCCCAGACCCCCGTCCAGCACGTGGCACAGCCCCAGGAGCAGTAAAGGCCTGGCTGTGGGCCCAGGACCCTGCTGGGTGGTCCTCCACGGGCTGCGAAGGCTGAGCTGCCCCCCTCCAGACCCCTCCCGCCAGCGCATTCCTGGCTCCCCGGCCCCTCCCCTGGCTCCCGGGCCTCCCAGCCCCCTTCCCCGCTGGCCCAGCCCGCGTCTGAATCTGCTTCTGATTCCAGCTCTGCCGATGAGGCCCCCTCCCCTCCCCTCCCTGCTTCCCGACCGGAGCAGCCCCGCCCCCGGCTGGGCCCTGGCTTGCGCCTGCTGCGCCCCCCACCCCCTCCTGGCACAGCTCGTCCGCCCTCGCTGCAGCCGGGAGGAGGCGGCGGCCCGTGCACCGCAGGCCCCGCCCGCCCACGGTCCTTCCCGGGAGGCCGGGAGACCTGCTCCGCCCGGCCCTCGGTGGGTGAGTGCGAGCGGCGGGTGGGGCCTCCGCGGACTGAGGCACCGGGAGCCGGGGCGACGCCTGTCATCGCTCTAGGCCCAGCGGGAGGACGCGCCAACATCCCTGCTGCTGTGCTGAGCCCGGGGCGTGCCCGCCGCTGCTCCCACCACTGGGCCGGGCTGAGGCCGCCCGGGGGCCCTGTTCCTCGGCATTGCGGGGCCTAGTGGGCAGAGCCGCGGAGGGGGCTTCTTCTCCCCGAGGGCAGCGTCTTGGGGCCCGGCCGCTGGCTGACCCGCAGCGGCTCCGGCCATGCCTGGCTGGCCCTGGGGGCTGCTGCTGACGGCAGGCACGCTCTTCGCCGCCCTGAGCCCTGGGCCGCCGGCGCCCGCCGACCCTTGCCACGATGAGGGGGGCGCGCCCCGGGGCTGCGTGCCGGGCCTGGTGAACGCCGCCCTGGGCCGCGAGGTGCTGGCGTCCAGCACGTGCGGGCGGCCGGCCACTCGGGCCTGCGACGCCTCCGACCCGCGACGGGCACACCCCCCCGCCCTCCTGACTTCCCCAGGGGGCACGGCCAGCCCTCTGTGCTGGCGCTCAGAGTGGCTGCCTCGGGCACCCCTCAACGTGACTCTCACGGTGCCCCTGGGCAAGGCTTTCGAGCTGGTCTTCGTGAGCCTGCGCTTCTGCTCAGCTCCCCCAGCCTCCGTAGCCCTGCTCAAGTCACAGGACCATGGCCGCAGCTGGGCCCCTCTGGGCTTCTTCTCCTCCCACTGTGACCTGGACTATGGCCGTCTGCCTGCCCCTGCCGATGGCCCAGCTGGCCCAGGGCCTGAGGCCCTGTGCTTCCCTGCACCCCAGGCCCAGCCTGATGGCAGCGGCCTTCTGGCCTTCAGCGTGCAGGACAGCAGCCCCCCAGGCCTGGACCTGGACAGCAGCCCAGTGCTCCAAGACTGGGTGACCGCCACCGACATCCGTGTAGTGCTCACAAGGCCTAGCGCGGCGGGTGACCCCAGGGACATGGAGGCCATCGTCCCTTACTCCTACGCAGCCACTGACCTCCAGGTGGGCGGGCGCTGCAAGTGCAATGGACATGCCTCACGGTGCCTGCTGGACACACAGGGCCACCTGATCTGCGACTGTCGGCATGGCACCGAGGGCCCTGACTGCGGCCGCTGCAAGCCCTTCTACTGCGACAGGCCATGGCAGCGGGCCACTGCCCGGGAATCCCACGCCTGCCTCGGTGAGGCCTTGGAGGGTGGCCTGGGGACCTTGGACCCAACCAGTCTGCCCCTGACCCATCTCTCCCTGCAGCTTGCTCCTGCAATGGCCATGCCCGCCGCTGCCGCTTCAACATGGAGCTGTACCGACTGTCCGGCCGCCGCAGCGGGGGTGTCTGTCTCAACTGCCGACACAACACCGCTGGCCGCCACTGCCACTACTGCCGGGAGGGCTTCTATCGAGACCCTGGCCGTGCCCTGAGTGACCGTCGGGCTTGTAGGGGTGAGCCCACCACCAGCCACCTGCGGGCCCTCATCCTCTGGCTTCCCAGATCCCCAGACAGGCTTCTGACCAGGCCCTTCCCACCTCTCCTCAGCCTGCGACTGTCACCCCGTTGGTGCTGCTGGCAAGACCTGCAACCAGACCACAGGCCAATGTCCCTGCAAGGATGGCGTCACTGGCCTCACC
The DNA here is from genome assembly GCF_037993035.2 of Macaca fascicularis. Taxonomy (NCBI): domain Eukaryota; kingdom Metazoa; phylum Chordata; class Mammalia; order Primates; family Cercopithecidae; genus Macaca; species Macaca fascicularis. The sequence continues at coordinate 3,245,833 of NC_088394.1, forward strand.
TGCAACCGCTGCGCACCTGGCTTCCAGCAGAGCCGCTCCCCAGTGGCGCCCTGTGTTAGTGAGTGACCCTGCCCTGCCTCAGCCACCAAGCCAAGGCCACCCAAGCTCCCTGCTGTTGTCCCGTCTTTTCCCTGAGCCCTGCAGATCTCTCTGCTCCTCCATCGCAGGCCATTCTCCCTCCCTCTCTGCAGAGACCCCTATCCCTGGACCCACTGAGGACAGCAGCCCTGTGCAGCCCCAGGGTGAGTGGCCACAGGACAGGGCCCCAGACGGGCATGACTTTGGGTGAAGGGGCTCTGGGAGGAGACGGTGGGGAAAGGGGGGCAGGGGAGTCTGTCAGCCTCCCACCCTCTACCCAGACTGTGACTTGCACTGCAAACCTGCCCGTGGCAACTACCGCATCAGCCTAAAGAAGTTCTGCAGGAAGGACTATGGTAGGTGCCCTCAGGCCTCCCGCGGACCTTCCCTCCTCCGCCAGCTTCCTCTTGGAACGCCTTGACCCTTGCTGGGCCCCAAGGCCCATCCATCCTCATCCCTCAGGTCCCCCACGGGGGGCGGCCCCGCTCCTTCAGCCCGCACTGTCCTCCGGGTGTCCTCCCCATGCCTCCCTTTACCCCGGGCAGGCCGCCGCCTCCTGACCCCACCCCCTCTCACTCTCCCCGCAGCGGTGCAGGTAGCGGTGGGCGCGCGCGGTGAGGCGCGCGGCGCGTGGACGCGCTTCCCGGTGGCCGTGCTCGCGGTGTTCCGGAGCGGAGAGGAGCGCGCTCGGCGCGGGAGCAGCGCGCTGTGGGTGCCCGCCGGGGATGCAGCCTGCGGCTGCCCGCGCCTACTCCCTGGCCGCCGCTACCTCCTGCTGGGTGGCGGGCCTGGAGCCGCGGCTGGGGGCGCGGGGGGCCGGGGACCCGGGCTCAGCGCCGCCCGCGGAAGCCTCGTGCTTCCCTGGAGGGACGCGTGGACGCGGCGCCTGCGGAGGCTGCAGCGGCGTGAGCGGCGAGGGCGCTGCAGCGCCGCCTGAGCCCGCGGGCTGGGCAGGGCGGGCGCCGCTCCCACATCCAGGCGCACGTTCACCCGGTGCCTTCGCCTGCCAGGAGTCCTTGCTCGCGTCGCGCGTGTCGCCACCTAGGCCGCCGCCGTCCCCGCCGGCAGCTCCCTCTGTACCTCCCGTCTGGCCCCGGGGGGATGTGACCGGCGCAGCGACAGCCCGCCCCGCACAGAGGCGGGTGATATGGCACACCCAGAGGACCCTATGGTCTCCTGCCCCCTGGCTGCTGGCCCTGTCCCAGGGGCACTGTGATACCCGGAAGGCTGTGAATTCCTCGTGATGCCAGGCCCTCTCGGGGATCTCAGATCATCCCCGGGGCCGCTGTGATGCACACCCCCACCCGTGCAGCGACCCGCCAGGGAGCGCGCTGACCTCCCCAAAGACTGTGGCCACCGCAGGCGCCTTGGACCCCCATGGGGGGACAGGGCGTCCCCTGCCTTCTGCAGCCCCGCGAGGGCGGTGGCCTTGGCCCCTGCAGGCTGGGCGTCCACGTTCGGGTGCCCCGCGGCGTCTGCTGCCGGATCCCGCATCTTTCTTGGCCGCCTGTGTCCGCGTCTGCGGGCTCTGTCCGGCCATCCCTCTCTCCGCCGCGTCTCTGACCTTCGGCGCCACGGCTCTTCAGCTCAGGGCCCGTCCCAGAACCCCCTTCCAGCCCTTCTCCCCCCGCTCGGGAAGGGACGTCGCGCCCACGCGGTTCCAGATCCACGCGTGACCCGGCCAGGCGGCGACTCCGACAGGCAGCTGTCCGGGCCCCCGATGCACTCGGCAAGTCCCTGCCGACCCCCGTCCCCCTTGGCTCGTCTCCCCGGGACCGCACTGCAGTTGCCTCCCCTCCGCGCGGGACCGGTCCTCAGCCGGCCCCTGCTTCCGCCGCAGCAGCCGCCGACCACCAGCGCGCATGCCCAGAGCCGGGCAGGCCGGAGGCCCGCGGGCGCTCCGGAGCGGGCACAGGGCGAGAGCTCGGCGGGGGCGGGGCCCAGCGCGCGCGTGCGCAGAAAGGCCGGCGCGGCGAGCTGAGGAGAAAGCGGCGCGCGGAGGTGGGTGCGCTCGGGGTGTGCGGGGGGTGCGCTGCGGTGTGGCCCGGCCAGGTCCCCGCTGTCACCGCAGTCGACGCGTGCTGGGGGCGGGAACGTGGGGTCCCGGCTGCGGGCCCCATTCGAGGCGGGGATCCCCGGCCACGCGCTGGTTGGGGGCTCCGGAGCCCGGCACTGCCCGGCGCTGCAGCTGCGGCTTGGCCTACGGGCGGGGGCGCAGGAGCGGGACCCCCTGGGTGCGAGGCCCGATCCCCGCCCGGTCGCTGGCCCGCGACTCGGCCCGGGGCATGGTGTCGTCGGGAAGGGTGACTGTGTCACTCTTTCCTTGGGGCGTTTTCCGTCTCCGCAGGGTCGGAAATCCTCTTCGGGGCTCGGTGAGATTGCAACAGATTCTGATAAGTCCTGCCCTGTGGACCTGGAGCAGCCCCGGGCCCCGCCCCGCCCTGCCCAGGGATGACACACGCCCCCACCGCCCACCCGCTTGGGGGTCCGCTAGCCCCCGGCCCTGTCCAGTGGGAGCCCCTCTGGGTGCGCCTTGCCAGGCTGCCGCTGCACTCCGGGCCCTGGGAGGTGGGAGCCAGGGACCCCCAGCTCCGAGCCAGCACAGCGGAGGGGAGAGCCGGCCCCACCTGGGCTGGGCTGCACCTGTTCCCGCCCCCTCCAGGCGGGAGTCCCCGCGGGCTAGCCACAGGCTTTCTTTGATGGCCGTGCCCCTCAGGGAAATGCGCTTCGGACCCCTGGGTTACTGCTTGCGGGGGTGATATTAAAGGCCAAAGGTTGTCTAAAAGCCACCTGGGTGGTGTGGAGGTGCAGGTGGACTGTTAGGTTGGTGGCTGTGGTTGTGAAGCCGGTGTCACTGTCTTTCTCCAGCAGCTTTTTCCAGAAAGGGGGCGTCAGCCTGCCCTTCCAGGGCGATAGAAGCACTAGCGGGTGATTTTTCCCTGTTTTGCTGTGTTTGCTCCGGAGTCACCAGGTGACTTCCAGGCAATGTGCAGAAGGAACCGTTCCATTATTTGGCACGTGGGCCGTTTCCTCCACCCGAGGTCCTGGGCTCTGTCTTCACAATCTGTCCTCAGCACACAGTAGGCACCTGTAGATGTTTGCTCAGTTGCAGCGGAGACAAGCAGTCAGTTCTTTTCATTTTAAGGAACACAGGCTGGGAAAAAAAACCAATCCAGATAAGAGAACATCAGGAAATCTTATGCAGATTTTACAGTTACTGTTCCTAGCCTGTGGCATGACCCCTGCGTGCCCTGCCTTTTATTTTGAGGGTTGATCCTCATCTAATCTGAGCACTCAGATAAAGGCTTTACATAGAGTACTAATTAGAGAGTGCTTGCTCTACTTAGAAGCCTGTCTTTCCCTGTGAACGGGGCTGGAGCCACACTGTTCATCTTTGCTTCCCCCTGGCCTGGCCAGGGCTGGGCCAGAGGTTTTCTCTACATGATGGTTGAAGTGGATCAAGGTCCTTTTGTCAGAATGATAGATGTGAACTATTGCAGTTGCTTTCCACTGGGTTGAGGGTGACCTTCTGAGATGCAGAAGTAATCTAGGCAGGGTTTTCATAACAACAGTAAATTTGGCCACCCAGGGTCTGTAAAGTCACCTGCAGGGTAGCCTTACTAGCTCTCGCTGACCACACCTGCCAGGATTGTCCAGCAGGCTCGAGTGACCTTGGGCATGCAGTGTTGCTCTTAATTATCTGCAGATTGAGCCAAGCTCAGAAAACATATTAAATGTTTGCCTTTAGATGGTTTCTCGTTTAAAGTACATAAGGACGATGAAGCAGGTTATAAAAAAAGCACTTAACATTTACCTTGTTGAATGTTTTCCCTGTCTGTGCATGCCTTTTCTGTTACGACAACTCTGTAAATGGAAGAAATAAGTCCTTTTCTTTTTATTTTTTTCTCTTTGAGAGGGAGTCTTGCTCTGTCGCCCAGGCTGGAGTGCAGTGGCAGGATCTCAGCTCACTGCAAGCTCCGCCTCCCGGGTTCACACCATTCTCCTGCCTCAGCCTACCGAGTAACTGGGATTATAGGCACCCGCCACCTCGCCCGGCTAATATTTTTTTTTTTTTTTTTAGTGGAGACGGGGTTTCACCGTGTTAGCCAGGATGGTCTCGATCTCCTGACCTCATGATCCGTCCATCTCGGCCTCCCAAAGTGCTGGGATTATAGGCTTGAGCCACCACGCCTGGCCAAGAAGTCCTTTTCAACTCAAAGCAGCAATTGCAGTGGCTGTTTCAAACATTGCCTGTCAATTGGAGATAAAATCAAAGAAACACAACCTCAGGCTTTTTACTGAGGACCAACTTGAATTCATTATTCAGTGATTTTCTGTATCCTTTCAACATGCGTTTATTAAGCCAGGTGCAGTGGCTCATGCCTGCAATCCCAACACTTTGGGAGGCTGAGGTGGAAGGATTGCATGAGCCCAGGAGTTCGAGACCACCCTGGGCAACATAGGGAGGTCTCGTCTCTATAAAAAATTAGCCAAGTATGGTGGTATGTGCCTGTGGTCCCAGCTACTTGGGAAGATGAGGCAGAAGGATCACTTGAGCCTGGGAGCTCAAGACTGCAGTGAGCTGTGATTGTGCCACTGCACTCAAGCTAGGGCGACAGAGTGAGACCCTGTCTCTGAAAAACGAAACAACAAAAATGCATTTATTGAATTCACACTTCATAGGAGGCACCATGCTGTGCGTTCTGTGGATTCGGTGTTGAGTAAGACTTGGTCTCTGCCCTTGACCTTATAGTGCAGTGAGGAGACAGGAGAATAAACACAAGGTAGAAGCTCCAACAGAGGTGGACAGAGCCTTCTGTGGGCGCAAAGGCATGGCATCCAGCTGGATTGTGGTGGGGGTGGGGCTCTGAGACGGACTTGAGCTTCATTTTGAAGGATGATCAGGAGTGGCAAGAACAAGTGAGGGAAAGCGCCTTCCCCCAAAGGAACAGTGGATATAAAGTGACGGGCGTGGTGCCTGCCCACCAGCTCTTGGGAGAAGGGCAGTGGTGGTCCCGGGTTAGATGGGGTGAAGTGAGTGAGCTGGGCTGACAGCAGACTGGGAAAAGCCTTGATTGCCACCTGGGAGTTTGAATTCACCCAGAGTGGCATGAAGCCTCTGAAGATCTTGGGTTTGTGAGTGACCTGATCAGAGGTGGCCAGGGAGGTGAAGGGCCGCACAGAGGCCATGGCCGGTTGAGGGACTGTCATGGCACACCCAGAGAGACATCAGCACAGAAAGGAGCAAGACTCAGCTGGGCCCGGGGGCTCACACCTGCAAGCCCAGCATTTTGGGAGGCCGAAGCAGGAGGCTCGCTTGAGCCCAGGAGTCACAGGCTGCAGTGAGCTGTGGTTGTGCCACTGCACTCCAGCCTGGTCACCTCTGTTTTGGAAGAAAAAAGAGAGCAAGACTCTGAGACAAGTGGCTGCAGGATGGGAAGAGCCAGAGAGGAAGGAGAGGATGTTCCAGGATTGAGTGGCGGGCAGTGCCACACCCCATGCAGAGTGTGGAGGGAGGGAGCAGGCTGGCACTGTGTGGAGAAGGCGATGAGGTTACTGTGAGACGTCTGGGCAGTAAGCACATGTGTTTTGGCCTGGAGCCAAGGAGAGCGTACTAGACGAGAGCATTTTGGGGATGCTGTGTGCTGTCCAAGCTGGGGGTGGGTTGGGTCTTCCCAGGAGAATGTGTAGAGTGAGAAAAACAAAACAGAACCCTAAACCTTGTGGACTCCTAATACAGTCTTAAAACAAAGTCAATAAGGTAACAGAAGGCCAGTCGGTAACCCGTTGCCTTTTGTGGGAATGGGGCAGAGTAGTGGGCTTTTAATTTTCTTTTTTTTGAGACAGAGTCTCGCTCTGTCACCCAGGCTGGAGTGCAGTGGCCAGATCACAGCTCACTGCAAGCTCCGCCTCCCGGGTTTACGCCATTCTCCTGCCTCAGCCTCCCGAGTAGCTGGGACTACAGGCGCCCGCAACCTCGCCTGGCTAGTTTTTTATATTTTTTAGTAGAGACGGGGTTTCACCGTGTTATCCAAGATGGTCTCGCTCTCCTGACCTCGTGATCCTCCCGTCTCGGCCTCCCAAAGTGCTGGGATTACAGGCTTGAGCCAACGCGCCCGGCCTTTAATTTTCTTTCTTTCTTTCTTTTTTTTTTTTTTTTTTTTTTTGAGACAGGGTCTTACTCTTTCTCCTAGGCTGGAGTGCAGTGTCAGGATCAATGGCTCACTGTAGCCTCGACCTTCTGGGCTCAAGAGATCCCCTTACCTCAGCCTCCCAAAGAGCTGGGACTATAGACTTTTTTGTTTTCTTTTTTTTTTTTTGAAACAGGATCTCACTCCCATTGGCCGGACTAGAGTACAGTGGTAGGATAATGAGATCGTGGATCACTGCAGCCTCAACCTCTCGGACTCAAGCAATCTTCCCACCTTAGTGTCCTGAGTAGCTGGGACTACAGGTGCACACCACCACACCCAGTAATTTTTGCATTTTTTTATAGAGACAGGGTCTCACTTTGTTGCCCAGGCTGGTCTCAAATTCCTGGGCTCAAGCAGTTCTTCCACTTTGGCCTCCCAAAGGGTGGGATTACAGGCGTGAGCCACAGTGCCTGGCCTGGGCTTTTAATTTGTTGCAGAAACCCAGTGTGTCTCTTGGAGTGAAGGATGGAGTGTGGGACGGGGGCATGCCAGTGTCCTTACAGTGGCCTTCCTGTCTCATGTGTCTATTTGCCTTTTGGGGAACCTCCAGCTTCAGTGTCATGCTTCTCAAAGGACCTAGTTCACCTGCAGTCCAAGGGTTGCTCCTCTTGGAGCATTCCCACAGGTAGGGCTCTGGAAAAAGCCTTTTCAGACCCAGAGACTGAAGGCTGCAGAGCCCTCAGGGGCACCTCACTCTCCTTCCAGAACCCTGTTTCTGTGTGGTCCATCAGCATTGGCAGCAGGCACAACTTTGGAAAAAATCTACTAAGAACAGAGGCCGCGCATGTGGTGCGTCCCCCACCCCCCCATTCCCCCACCCTGAGGGGCCGAATGGGTGAGGCTGGGGAACGGGTGTGCTGCAGAAGCAGCCCCTATCTGCTCGCGGCCGGCATGTGGCCCCCAGGGCTGGCTGAGCCTCTGGATAAGGTTGTGAGCTGTTATCTACACCCTCCAAGAGAACCTGCTCACAGGGGCGCAGGCTTCACAGCCTCTGAGGACTGTGCGTATGCAGCCATGGCTTCCTGCAACCCTCCCCAGTGTGCTCTCTTCTTTTTTTCTCTCTTTGTTAATTTTTTTTTTTTTTTTTGAGATGGAGTTTTGCTCTTGTTGCCTAGGCTGGAGTGCAGTGGTGTGATCTCAGCTCACCGCAACCTCTGTCTCCTGGGTTCAAGTGATTCTTCTGCATTATCCTCTCTAGTAGCTGGGATCACAGGCATGCGCCACCACACCCGGCTAATTTTGTATTTTTAGTAGATACGGGGTTTCACCATGTTAGCCAGGCTGCTCTTGAACTTCTGACCTCGTGATCCACCTGCCTCGGCCTCCCAAAGTGCTGAGATTACAGGCATACCTGCCTGGCTGTTGTTTGTTTGTTTGTTTATTTGTTTGAGATGGAGTCTCGCTCTGTCGCCCAGGTTGGAGTGCAGTGGCGCGATCTCGGCTCACTGCAAGCTCCGCCTCCTGGGCTCACACCATTCTCCTGTCTCAGCATCCCAAGTAGCTGGGACTACAGGCGCCCATCACCACGCCTGGCTAATTTTTTGTGATTTTAGTAGAGACGGGGTTTCACCGTGTTAGCCAGGATAGTCTCCATCTCCTGACCTCGTGACTGCCCGCCTTGGCCTCCCAAAGTGCTGGGATTACAGGCATGAGCCACCATGCCCGGCCTGTTAATTGTTTTTTTTTAAGAGACTGGGTCTCGCTCTTTTGTCCAGGCTGGAGTGCAGTGGTGCAGTCATGGCTCATTGCAGCCTCAACCTCCTGGGCTCAAGCCATGCTCCCACCTCAGCCTTCTGAGTAGGTGGGACTACAGGTGCATGCCACCACACCTTCCTGATTTTTTATTTTTTTGTAGAGACAATATCTTACTATGTTGCCCAGACTGGTCTCGAACTCCTGGCTCAAGGGATCCTTTCGTCTCAACCTTCCAAAGTGCTGGGATTACAAGCATGAGCCACTACACCGGGCTGTTCCCTTTTTCTTTTTTTTCTTTTTTTTTTTTTTGAGGCGGAGTCTCGCTCTGTCGCCCAGGCTGGAGTGCTGTGGCCGGATCTCAGCTCACTGCAAGCTCCGCCTCCCGGGTTCCCGCCATTTTCCTGCCTCAGCCTCCCGAGTAGCTGGGATTACAGGCGCCCGCCACCTCGCCCGGCTAGTTTTTTGTATTTTTTAGTAGAGACGGGGTTTCACCGTGTTAGCCAGGATGGTCTTGATCTCCTGACCTTGTGATCCGCCCGTCTCGGCCTCCCAAAGTGCTGGGATTACAGGCTTGAGCCACCGCGCCCGGCCCCCTTTTTCTTATAGGTCATTGAGAACACACCACAGGGGACCTGGGAATCTACTGAGGATACAGATTTCCCATAATCTGAAACTGTGTGTCTGCCTGATTGTTACACAGTTTTAATTGGGTGCCACACACCGAGAGAGATTGTTTGCTTGTGGGCCATCCTGTTTCCAGTAAAAGCCTTTCCACTCACTGTGGCATGCTAAATGGAGCTGATCACCTGGATCCCTTCAGCCTTTCCTTGAATCCTTTCCACCCCTTCCCTAAATATCCTCTGTGATCCCTTTCCTGGCAAGGGTCCTTCTGGCCTTCCTACCTTGGTAAACCTGTGGCCTTAGAAGGATCGAGGTGTGGACATTAACTTTTCTGCCCTGGCGGCTTCCTGGGCTGTCCTCTCCCTGTTCCCAGCACTCAGGAGCACTGCCCTTTCCTGGCAGCCTAGTAAATCCCAGGCCTCTGTTTTGGGCCCTTTGGCTTCTTGGTGCCTGTTATGCTGAACCGTAGAACTGTCTTAATTAGAGCCCCAAAGGACACTCACTGGCCAACGCGCTTATGGAGCGTTGGGTAGCTCTGACCAGGCTTGCCCTCCAGGGCCCTGTCTTTTGACCACGCTGTCTCTATCACTTCTGAGGCTAAGGCCTCCTCACACTGTAAGACCCAGCTGAGGCAGGCGTTGGATCTGGGAAAGCACCCTGTCGCAGCACCTGCACCTTGAATTGGCATCGTCAGTACACCTGACCCGGGCTGGGGTGGGGCCATGCCTCTGTACTCCTCTGTACTCAGGTACCTGGCACACTGGCATTCAGGAAGCGTGCCTTGAATGCCTGTTAAAATGATTAGGACCAGACGTGGTGGCTCACACCTGTAATCCCAACACTTTGAGAGGCCAAGATGGGAAGATTGCTTGAGGCCAGGAGTTTGAGACCAGTCTGGGCAGCATAGTGAGACTTTGTCTCTACCAGACTTAAAAAGTAAATAAAAATAAAATGATTAAACCTGCACGACTCCACCCTGAGCTGGATCTCTCCTTAGGTCTAAAGACACTTGCTGAGAACCTGATGTGAGCCTGGCCTTCCAAGGCACACCTGTCACAGGCTTGGAACTCAGACCAATCGAAATCCTGCGCTGCTGACAGCTGAGCTCTCTTCCTCTGGTTCTCCTCCTGGGTCCTGGGGGGTATTTTTCTAGACCTGCTGTGGGGAGAATCTTTGGGCTCAGATGGTAAAGATCCTGAATTACCAGAGTCCTGTGCCAGCTCTAGCCCCTGCCTTTGGGTGGACCAGACCAGGCCGGGGAAAGAAAGATGTCTGCCTATGAAAGGGAACAGGGAACTGTCTTGAGTGGCTGGCCAAGGTTGAGGCTCAGCCTGCCTCTGCTCAGGCTCCGAGCAGTAGGCTCAGGAGCCACAGTTAGGCACGTTTGCACTGCTGACCAGCACAGGCAGGCAGACCAGCTGGCCCGTGGTGCGGTGACTAACGCCTCGTTAATGGTCACACCCCTTTTGTACCTGGCACGTGCCCTCCATTGTGTGCCTCCAGCAAAGAGCCCACTATCAAGTTCCCCAGGCAGCAGCTACTTGTTAGTCACTGTGGCATGTCGGTCACCATTAATATTTGGAAGATGCCTATGCTCTGCTTCAGGCTGAGGCAAGCACCCCTACCTTCCTGTCATGTGAAGATGCCTGCAGGAAAGGTCACACCTAGGGTTGGTGGACTAGTAATGCTCCCTGTTGTTATTTGGCCTTCAAAATTAAATTTATCTTGGGCCCAAGTGGTTTGCGATTTCTCTGAGTCTCTGCCTGTTTTCTTCTCTGTTCCCTCCTTCCCAGGATACACTGGACATAGTGTGAGACACTTGGGTGGGTGGATAAGGCAGCACCATGATGGTGGGTGCGCTGGGTGAGGGTGAGGACAGATGTGGACAGGAGGTGTGGAGCTCTGTGAGGGCTCGGCCCTGCGCCAGAGGTCCCATGGAGGCCTGTGAAGAAGGGGCAATTGTACTGAGAGCAGAAAGTGAAAGGGGACAGGTGTGTCCTGCCTCTCTGGACAGTGACATTCCCACAGTAGTGTGGGGACTGCAGTTGGCACTATGTAGCCAGGGCTCCTGAAGCTGTTGTCCGAGGGGCAGGGAGGGGCCAGGTCCTGAAGGGCGGAGGACACCAGGAGAGGGTTTTGGGTGGAGAATGGTGACTGGGTGAAGCCCTGAGCGGGCAGGAGGCTGGGAGTGGGAGCTGAATTGCGCTGGAGTCACGTGGAGTGTGAATGTTGTGAGCGTCCCGGAAACAGCTGGGAAGCAGCTGGAGGGACGGGCCTGGACCTCAAAGAAGGATTCTAGGCTCAGGAGAGGGTGGGCTCCATTGGAGAGACAGGCACAGGAGCTGGAGGAGCAGCCGTGGAGAGGTGAGGAGATGCCTGGCAGGGAGGCAGGCGGGATGAGGCCCAAGGCAGCTGGGAGATCTGGCAGCCAGCGCGGCCAGCGGCGGGAGGGCCGGAAGCCGGGTGTCATCTGCTCTTGCCAGCAGCTCGGCTCAGAAGAAAAACGGAGGAGAGGTGGAGCTGGAGCGGAGCCCCTGGCACTGTGGTTTGCTGTGTTTGGGGCCCGTGTCACAGCACTGGGGAGCCTTGGAGAGAGATGGGGAGCTAGGGTCCCCAGAAGGTGAGAGCCAGGACTGAGGGGGGCCTTGGTCTGTGGTGGGAATGCAGAGAGCTGGGAAGCTTCTGCCTGACAAGCCCCCTTTCTTGGGGTGGAGTGGGTGGGACGGGGCGGCTGTGAGCTGGAGAGGAGACAGTGTCAGTGAAGTGTGCCGCAAAGGCTGCCAGGTGGCACCGGGGGCTGGGCCACTCGAAACCGCTGAGCAGGCGGCAGGACTTCTCCCTCTCCCCTCAGCTGTTCTCGTGCCTCAGGCTGACTTCCTCGTGCCGTTTATCCATATGGCTGAGACAGGAGTGTGGGGTTGGCGGGCGGGAGTTGGGGCTTGGCGTGACGGTCCAGGCTGAGCTGGCAAGAGAGAAAAGCCAGAGCGGCTGGTGGATGGGGCAGTCGCAGCTCCGAGTGGGAGGAGGGCACTGAGGGCTCCAGGACGGGGTATGGGCGGGTTTATGAATGTGCCGCCTCTGGAGTGGGTGGAGTGGTTTTCTGGAATGCCCAGGGACTGGATAAAAAGGTAGAGATGTAAAGGCTTTTAAAGTTCTAGAGGCCACGGAGCTTCCAGCCAGGACTGCGAACTTAGCCCTCAAGGGAGGGCAGCACAGAGAGGAAGGCCCTGAGCCGGAGAGAGAGGAGGTGGGTGGTGATGGTGAGAGCCTGGCTGCTGCTCGGCCCAGAGGAGGAAGGGTACATTCAGGAGAGGACGAAGACTTGGGAGTGGTGTGTTTGCTGTAGAAAATTTCCAGAGCAAGAAGGCAGGTTGGAAGCAGGTGCCGGGGGTAAAAGGCATATAACAAGGTAAGGAGATGTGGGTGAAGACCGGTGGCTGTGCTCACCGTGGTTAGTGACACTTTCACCATCCAGCCCCGGTCAGACATGGTCCTATAGCTGAGGGTCTCACCAGGCGGTGGGGGCACAGGTCAGGGGAATGGGATCGCCAGAGGAGCATTCTCAAAACGTGCCTGTGCAGGCATCTCCCACCCCTGACATTCTGCAAGAAAGGTCCAGGGGGTGCCCACCCCACATGCAGCGGACCCCTGGTGGTCATCCTCCTCTCAGCCTCCCCTCCCCACCTCGCCACCCCCAGTGGATGTTTCTGATGGCTGTGGCCTTTGCACATGCCCTCCAGGCTGCCATGCCACAGATCTTTCTGGAATAAAAGCTTGATCTCGCCTCCCCACCCTGGTATTCTGGTGGTGCCCTGTCACTATTGGGATGGGGTAGGGTGCAGGCCTTGTGACTTGGAGCAAGTCTTGTATTTCCCTGCTGCTGAGTGTAGGTCCTCCCCCTGCCGCCCACCCACACCCCGCCCCCCGCAGTCTGCTCTGCCAACCCCAGCACGCTGTAACCACCTCCTAGAAGGGTTTCCGGAACCCCTCCAGCTCTCCGGGGCACGTGACCACCCCGGGGCCTCTCTGCCTCTACACGTGCCTACAAAGCGGCTTTCCGACCTCACTGCCAGGTGATTGATTTATCTCTCAGCTCTTTCTAGCTCAGTGCCAGGCATCTAGGAGGCACTCAGAAGAAGGTTCCAGAGAGAACGGGTACACCTGGGTGCACAAATGAGTCCAGTGGCTCTCTTCCATCGTGGTCCACTGTGCCAGCTCCATTGTTCCAGGGCTGAGGCCTAGGGTGGCGGGGCTATATGGCAGGAGTGTCTGCACTTTGGGACTCTGCCTGGGATTTGTTTGTGTCTTTGAGGCATCCAGTAGATTCTTGGAGGACAGGATTAGGTGTTCCCTGGCCTTTCCCAGCAGGTAGGTGGGAGGCCTGGGCCCCTCATGAAGAAATCAGACTTGGCCTGGACTTGTGAGGAAGGTCCCCCAGCCGGAGGAGGCGTCATCCCCTCCCTGGGGCTGAATGCTGGGGCCACCTCTCCCCTCATGCCTGTCATCCACGCCCCACTCCAGGTATGCTTTTAGGCCCCATTCCCTGCCCCGTCCAGTGTGTTCCTCCAGCCTCCCTCCACCTACTCTCCCAGCACCTCTGTGATGTTGTGAAATACCTATTTGGTCTTTGTCCTTGTTTTGTGACATACAACTCCTGAAATCCTCAGGATCTCCGTGGCGCTCTTTCTGTGCACTGGTGTTGACTGATAGCTTCTGGGTGGCGCTGGTCACTGGAAAGACCAAGGCAGGATTAGCAGGTTAGGACTTTCAGCCCCAGCCCCAACCGCAGGGAGGGGGGAGGTCCAGGGGTGGAAGGTCAAGTTGATTGCCAGTGGGGTAATCAATCACGCCTACTTAACAAAGGTTCCATGCCAACCCTAGAGGACAGGACTTGGAGAGCTGCTGGACAGCTGAGCAGGAGGGGGTGCCTGGAGGGTGGCACCGTCCCTCTCCCATACCTCACTCTAAAGGCCCCTTCATCTGTGTCCTTTGTAACAACCTTTATAATAAACTAGTGAATGTAAGTGTTTCCCTGAGTTCTGTGAGCTGCTCCAGCAAGTTCATTGAACCCAAAGCCGGGTTGTGGGAACCCCAACTTGAAGTTGGTCACTGAGAAGTTCTGGAGGCCTGGACTTCTGACTGGTGTCTGAGGGTGTGGGCGTCTTGGGGACTGAGCTCCCGACCTGTGGGATCTGACCTATCTCCAGGTAAATGTCTCCATTGTTGGGATTGAATTGGAGGACGCCCCGCCGGCACCCACTGCAGAATGGATTGCTTGCTGCGGGGAGAAACCCCTGCATTTTCTGGATCGCAAATCCTGTGCTGATTGCTGTGCTGGCGTCAGAGCAGAGGAAAACATGGCATGAGAGTTTTTCCAAACAGTCCGGACAGCTTCCAGGCTCTCTCAGCCACCCCACGCCGTCCCTACCATTCCCACCTGGCCCGCTGCCGCCTCTGCCCCAGGGTTTCCGAGCACTCCGAGCTTCCCTGTCAGGCAGCGAAGCTCTCATCCCTGGACCTCGCGCCTGGGGCTGGAATGCCTGTGCTGCCCTCCCCTGCCTGGCAGGTGTGGTTGGTGCTCAGGAGTGGGCGGGCCCTGCCGGTCTCCCCAGCCCACCAGCAGGTTTCCCCCATATCCCTGCAGCACTTAGCAAGGTCCAGGGTCTTCTGTGGAGAGTGAGAGTGTTTTGGATCCTGCCTGGGGAGCCCGCTGAGAGGAGCGTGCATCTCCTATCACGTGAAGCCCGTAGGGACCAGAGCACCTCATTCCTGTGGTCCCTAGCTGCGGGCATTGGGGTTCCCCACCCATGGGGCCCGGCCTCGTTTCCTCTTCCTCTTCACTCCCGGCCCCACTCCCAGGAAATGGTGAGGGATTGCTCAGACCAGACGGGAAGAACTGAGATGAGCGGCAGCTGACGCCCATTCCCTGTTCTGCTGCCCCGTGACTGAGGTCCAGCCACACAGAATGCCGGGTCCTTGTTAGCTGCTGCTGGGACGGGGGCTATTCCTGTGGCCAGGATGGGTGTGGTAGTCAGGCCAGGGCGGGATGGGGCCCAGGCCTGCAACCCCAGCTCTTCAACCTGGAGTCCTAGCGAACGCTGACCTACATTGGGACAGGGCTGCCTCTTGCCCAGGGGGCTGCAGTTGGCCCCTTGGTGGCGTCTGGGAGTGCATGGGGGTGCCCTCTGTGCTGTGGGCCTCGCCCCCAGGGCTCTACTTCCAGCCTGAGCTGCTCTGGCGTTTGCCTAAGAAGCATCTGTATCGAAGCTGGCTCTGAAAACTTCACAGTGGAGTTTCCCTGGGCTGGGATTCTCTGTCGCTTGCCCCGACCTCCAGCATCCCCAAGTGGCCCGGGTTCTGACTCCCACTATCAGGCCACAGTCCGGTGGGATCCAACCCTGAGCGGTCTCTGGGGGTCCCCCAATCTTCTCCACCCTCCCGGTCTAGACTCTGCCTTCCTTTCTCCCTGGCTCCTCTGTCCCAACCCTTCCTCCTCCAGGGACACCAGGGGGATTTTTGTAAATGCAGATCTGATCAAGTCACCTGCCTACACTCTCCTCCTACCCCGTGTGGGGACACCCGCTCTTAGCCCACCCCAGCCCCTCAGCACTGCCAGGGCTGCCCAGCTCGCCTTTGCCCACTCTTGCCTCCGCGTCTGAGGGGCACCGTCCCCACCCACAGGCTGCCTCCACGCCTTTCCGCCCCTTCCACAGCAGCAGGCACAGCCCTGCCCATGGGGTTCCCCCAGCACTTCCCGAGCTGCCGCGGTTGACGGCCTCCTCTCAAGCCGTCTCTCGCCGGCACAAAGGAGGCGCTTCAGTCAGTGGAGGTTTGTCATATGATGACCTGCGGGACGAGGGAGCCGTGGTCACACGCTGTCTCCTCCCGTTTGCTGTGACCTGGGACAGGAGCAGTCCCCAGGAAGGGAGGCGCGGTGTCGGGGTTGCCGTTGGCGGTGTCAGAATGTCATCACTGAGGCTAAATGTGTGTTCTGTCTTTGTCACATGAAAGAGAGTGTGTTTTCAAATCCAGTTGTTTGGGAAAATCACATGCCCCCTGAAGAAGTGACGTATGCAGAGGCCTCATGACTCAGGCTCTCAGGCCTGGAGTTGGGTGTTTGGGGATGGCAGGTGTGTTGCTAGCAGGAGCCCTGCCGGGGTGGCCTGTGTCTCCAGGACCCACAGGAGGGCCCTGGCACTAGAAGTGGCCGAGTGCTCTGGAGTCCCAGACCTTGGTAGGTCCTGCCTGTGCTTGGGGACCCTCTGGAGCCTCTCTCGGAGGTCCTCACTGTCCCAGGATGAAGGGAGATAGAGCAGGAAGTTAACTCATCAGCAGCCAGCAGCTGTGGGGTTGTGTTCCACCCCAAAGCTGGGGTGAGCTGCTAGTCTGCTGGAGTGGAGGGGCCAGCTGCCCAGTCCAGGCCGCTCCTGCCCCACTCTCCACAGTGAGGATCCACCTCCTCCCACATCCATGCTCCTTCCCACCTGCCTCCTGGCTAGAAATTAGCTCAGGGCGCCATACCCTGGATGGACGCCCCCCACCCAGCCCTGGCAGCCTTTCTCTTCCTGTGAACACCTTCAGGGGGTTTGCTGCAGAGGATGGATCAGGGCTTTCTTGGAGCTCCCATGGAGTGTGGACATAGGCGGCTGGGATCCCAAAGTGCTGGGATTACAGGCGTGAGCCACCGCGCCCAGCTGCTTGTTGTTTTATTAAGAAATATTTGCGGCCAGGCACAGTGGCTCAAGCCTGTAATCCCAGCACTTTGGGAGGCCAAGGCGGGTGGATCATGAGGTCAGGAGTTCGAGATGAGCCTGGCCAATAAGGTGAAACCCCATCTCTACTAAAAATACAAAAATTAGCCAGGCGTGGTGGCGGGCGCCTGTAATCCCAGCTACTCGGGAGGCTGAGGCAGAAGAATCACTTGAACCCGGGAGGTGGAGGTTGCAGTGAGCGAAAATCGCACCACTGCACTCCGGCTTGGGCAACAGAGCAAGACTCTGTCTCAAAAAATAATAAATAAATAAATAAATAAACGAACGAACGAATACAAACGTTTGCTTCTGATCTGCAGGCACCCTGAGCTCTCAAACAGGCATGGTGTTTATGAGGAAAGGCCCTGTAGGTCCCTGGAGAAGCTTCCTGGGTGGGAAAGAAGCCGCACTGGGTATGGAGGGCAGCTTGACTGTGGAGAGAGGCACTGGGAGGAGATGGTGGCCTGTGAGAGCTGCCCCTGACCTGTGCAGTTGCACCTCCCTCTACAGGACCAGCTGGACATCAACCCACTGGGACTGTCACATCCCAGGCATTCCAGAACACCTTTCTAGCGCCTGGCCTGGGACCCTGTAAGGATGAGACAGTCCTCAGGCAGCTGAGCAGTCCTGGCCGGCCGGGCTGGGCTGAGTGCTTTCTATCAACAGGCTCAGTAAATTTCTCAACAGAACAGGGACTGGAGCTCATCCCTTGCCAGTTTCCCACTGTGCTTAGAATACAATCCACGGGCCCGTGGGTGTGTCCGTGCTGCCCTCTGCGCCCTGGAGTGCGACAGGCCTGTTCCTCGCTCGGCCTTTGCACCTGCTCTGCTGTGTCTGGAGTGCTTCGTCCTCAGCAATCCCGCTGCTTCCTTCTCACTGCTCTGGCTCAGTGTCATCTCCTGGGAGAGGTGTGCCCTGAAGACCCTCAGTAAAGTAGCTGTCACCCTCCAGACCCACCATGTGGACCCCCACCATCTGGAACTGTCTCTGTCTGTAATTCTTGTGAGTCTCATGGGTGTCAGGTGGAATTTTTCCTATTTTTCTGGAATTGCAGGCTGGGCCCAAGGCTGAGGACCAAAGACAGGAGGAGTGCTTCTCCGCTCCACACTCAGGGAGCTGGTGGCAGCCGGGCTGACAGGTGCCACCTCGGAGAACCAGTGCCACCTCACTCCATGCCTTTGCAGGGAACTTGAGACTGGTGGGGAAGCACCTTTAGGTGAGGGCAGTGCAGTGTCCGTGGCGAGAAGCAATGTGCTCGCTCCCCAGAGGCTTCAGGAAGGTGGCCTCCCCCACAGGAGGCACCCTCACAGGGCCCTGCTGGCACTGTCTGCCCGGGGCCGCCTGAACCCGGAGAGAGAGTGGGATAGACTGTTCACGGGGTGTCACCCTAATGTCACCTGCACCCCACCCTGTCAGTCCAGAGTAGGGCTCAACCCACAGGGGTTGCTTGGGAATTGTTGCCCGTGAGGAGTTGGGTGTTATTATCGGCTCCGCTCTACAGACATGGCAACTGCAGTTTAGGGAAGAGGCACGGCTTGTCTGCATTTCAAGCAAACAAGTGGCAGAGCTGGACCTTGCAGCCAGGCCTGTCTGACTGCAAAGCTGGACCGTTTCTATGGTAGCCCCTGCCTCCCCTCTCACTCCCTCCGCGGCCGCCACCTCCGGCTCCGCACCTTCATCAGGGGTTGGGGGACTGTGGGGAACAGACCAGGCCTTGTTTGCTGCGTAGGAGCAGGTGCAGCTTACGATGTACAACAGAAGCCAGCCAGCCAGCAGACCACAGGGAAAGCCACTCGGCCGTGAAAACTCACCTCCAGAGTGTGGGCACTCAAGCCCGTAAGTGCGCCAGCCCAGGATGGTTTATGTTTTTCCTCAGTTTCCACTTCCCCTTACTTCCTCATCTCAGTGTCCAGTTTACAGAAAACCTCACTCAGTTGTGAATGCAAGAAAAAGGTTTGGCAGGATATATACCAAAATGTGAATAGCGATGATCTGTATGTAGAAGGGGAGTAGGATTAGAGAGGTAATTTAAACAGAACTCTACACTTTCACTCCCTAATTTTGGTACTATTTGATTTTTTGTGATTTTTGCATTCAAATATCACCGGCATAATAAAAGACTTTTTTTTTTTTTTAAACCTAAGGAAACCAATCTGGACCTCGTTTTTATTTATTTATTTTTTATTTTATTTTATTTTATTTTATTTTATTTTATTTTCAGACAGAGTCTTGCTCTGTCACCCAGGCTGGATGGAGTTCAGTGGTGCAATCATGTCTCACTGCAGCCTCGACCTCCTGGGCTCTAGTGATCCTCCCACCTCAGCCTCCTGAGTAGCTGGGACTACAGGTGTGCACCACCATGCCTGGCAAATTTATTTATTTTTTATTTTTTGAGATGGAGTCCCACTCTGTCGTCCAGTCTAGAGTGAAGCAGTGTGATCTTGGCTCACTGCAACCTCTGCCTGCCGGGTTCAAGCAGTTCTCCTGCCTCAGCCTCCCAAGTAGCTGGGACTACAGGAATGTGCCACCATGCCCAGCTAATTTTTTGTATTTTTAGTAGAGACGGGATTTTACCTGCTGGTCAGGCTGGTCTCAAACTCCTAGCCTTGTGATCCACCTGCCTCGGCCTCCCAAAGTGCTGGGATTACAGGCGTGAGCCACCGTGCCTGGCCCGCCTGGCTAATTTTTGTATTTTTTTTACAGAGATGGAGTTTTGCCATGTTGTGTGGGCTAGTCTTGAACTCCTGGGCTTGGCCTCAAAAGATCCTCCCCACTCAGCCTCCCAAATAGCTGGGATTAGTGGTGTATGCCACCATGCCTGGCCATTGTTTTTTTTTTTTTTTTTTTTTTTTTTTTTGGCAGAGATGAGGTCTCATTATGTTGCCCAGGCTGGTCTTGAACTCCTGGGCTGAAGTGATCCACCCGACTTGGCCTCCCAAAGTGCTGGGATTATAGATGTGAGCCACTGTGCTGGCCTGGACCTGGTTTTTGTTTTTTTTTGTTTTGTTGTTTGTTTTTTGTTGTTGTTGTTGTTGTTGTTGTTTTTTGAGATGGAATCTCAGTCACCCAGGCTGGAGGGCAGTGGCGCGATCTCGGATCACTGCAAGCTCCGCCTCCCGGGTTCACGCTGTTCTCCTGCCTCAGCCTCCCAAGTAGCAGGGACTACAGGCGCCTACTGCCACGCCAGGCTAATTGTTTGCATTTTTAGTAGAGACGGGGTTTCACCATGTTAGCCAGGATGGTCTTGATCTCCTGACCTCGAGATCTGCCCGCCTCGGCCTCCCAAAGTGCTGGGATTACAGGCGTGAGCCACCGTGCCCAGCCTGGACCTGGTTTTTATAGATGCCTTAAATGGTTTGTTGCCTTGTGTGCACAGCCCCAGAAATGTCGTGCTGCTCTCTTTTTTGAGTGAGGGATTGGGGAACAAGAAAGAATCCAAGGGCTCCCTCGGGGTCTTCTGCACATGTCCTTGGCTCGGGTGTCCCTCTGAGTCCAGCACATCACTGGACCATTCGCGGCAGCAAACACAACTTGGGATCTGCATCTCCCTGAGGGAACTTTGCGAGGTGCAGTCACAACTTTTGCTGTTTCCAGTTTAATATTCAACCTGAATCTGGGGCCAGCTGAATGGAGGCTGGTGCTGCTCTGCCCAGCTCCTGTTCTGTTTAGAAACATGTTTATTGCCTTAAGAAGGAGCCAGTTCTTTCACCCAAACAGGATGGGCCTGGAGTTCCTCCAGAGGCTAGTGGGCCCAGAGCCGGGAAGGAGGGATGTAAGCTGTGGATAACCGACACATGGAAGATCGTGCAGTGTGAGCATGGCCGTGTGCATGTGAGTGGACCTGTCGGCCTGGCCTTCAGGACCAGGGAAGGGGGGAGCCCTCGCTGCCTTCCCTCCCAGGACAAAGCAAACCAATCAATGGTCTTAAGGGTTTCTTTTCTTCTGAGGCCTAGTCCTGCTGTAGGCAAGGTTTTTCCAGTGGGATATATTAAAATCAACTTCAGTGGCTCATGCTTGTAATCTCAGCACTTTGGGAGGCTGAAGCAGGCGGATCACCTGAGGTCGGGAGTTCGAGACGAGCTTGACCAACATGGAGAAACCGTCTCTATTAAAAATACAACATTAGCCGGGAGTGGTGGCAAATGCCTGTAGTCCCAGCTACTCGGGAGGCTGAGGCAGGGGAATCGCTTGAACCCAGGGAGGCAGAGGTTGCAGTGAGCTGAGATTGCGCCACTGCACTCCAGCCTGGATGACAGTGCGGCACTCTGTCTCAAAAAATAAAGAAATAAAAAATGGCTACAATGGTAAATTTTTTTTTATTTTTTAGTTTTTTGAGACAGAGTCTTGCTCTGACGCCTGGGCTGGAGTGCAGTGGCGCGATCTCGGCTCACTGCAAGCTCTGCCTCCCAGGTTCATGCCATTCTCCTGCCTCAGCCTCCCTAGTAGCTGGGACTACAGGTGCCCACCACCGCACCCGGCTAATTATTTTGTATTTTTAGTGGAGACGGGGTTTCACCGTGTTAGCCAGGATGGTCTCGATCTCCTGACCTCGTGATCTGCCTGCCTCGGCCTCTCAAAGTGCTAGGATTACAGGTGTGAGCCACTGTGCCTGGCCTAAAATGGTTAATTTTATGCTATGTGTATTTTACCACACACACAGAAACACAGTATCGAGGTACTTTCCCAAGACAGTGTCTCACAGACATAGGTTTTATACTATGATTTTTACCTTTCACGAACTGTTTTAAAGTAGTATTTGCCTTATAATATAATAGGTAGGTGAATGTTCTAGCTGCAAGAGAAACCAGAGTGGTCCGGTCACTTAACCAAAACTTGCTGAAGCAGACCCCTGTGGCACTCCGGGAACTTGTACCATCCCAGGCGGAAAGGTTAGTTTGATGTGCATAAGCAAACCTTGCACTTCTGTGCCCAGGACAGTAGCCTTGCGCCAGGGAAGTCACCTGTTGTCCAGAATCCCACAGGGCACATCTTACCCACTCCTTTTATGTTTGCCTGAGCCCAAGGGTTGCTGTTCTTGGAGAAACACCAACCACCCCACTTGACTTCTGGCTCATTTGGATCCAGAAATATGCAGTTTTAAAGCTGCAGCACCTTCCATTTAGGTCCCAGCTCTCCCTCTGGAAACATGCCTGCTCCTCACCAGAGATTCCTCCCTGGAGCACCTGCCCGAAGCATAGCTTTCAAGCTGGTGGTTTTAGAAAGTTAAGAGCTGGCTTCAGAATTCCGACAGGGTGAGACAGCATAGGCTGTGACTTTCTTACCACGCACAGCTGGTTAAAGAGAACTGGGAACGGGCTGGGCGCGGTGGCTCACGCCTGTCATCCTAGCACTTTGGGAGGCTGAGGCGGATGGATCACGAGATCAGGAGATCAAGACCAGCCTGGACAACATGGTGAAACCCCATCTCTACTAAAAATACAAAAACTAGCCGGGCATGGTGGCGGGTTCCTGTAATCCCAGCTACGCAGGAGGCTGAGGCAGGAGAATCGCTTGAGCCTGGGAGGCGGAAGTTGCAGTGAACCGAGATCACGCCACTGCACTCCAACCCGGGCGACAGTGCAAGACTCCGTCTCAAAAAAAAAAAAAAGAGAACTAGAACGAAGCATCTCTTTGCTCAAAGTGATCTTCTACTGGGGGTCCCTTTCAGAAGGACCCCAGGGTGCAGGGTGGTGTTTGGGAGCCTGGGGTGGACCATGCTGGAGCGGGGAGGTATTTTCAGCAGGGTCAGGCCCTTTTTTTGGTAGAGATGGGGTCTCACCATGTTGCCCAGGCTGGTCTTGAACTCCTGACCTCAAATAGTCCTCCCACCTTGGCCTCCTGAGTAGCTGGGATTATAGATATGGGCCACTGTGCCCAACCAAGGGCCAAGCTCTTGAAACCCTTATAGAAACTCTATCTGTAGCCTCTCATTACTCAGAATCTGTGTGACCTATTCCGGTAACTTCATAAGTTCTGTGAAAAGAAGGTATACTCCAAAGTTTGTAATGGCTTCTCAGAACAGTCACTTGTCTTAAGTGGAAGCCCTTCTAATACTTACACAAAGATTAAGACAAATAATGTGGCTGGGTACCATGACTCTCACTTGTAATTCCAGCATGGTGGGAAGATCACTTGAGGCCTGCGGTTCAAGGCCAGCCTGGGAAACAGAACAAGACCCCATCACACACACACACACACAGACACACACAAATAATAATAATAATAAAGAAAACAGGCCAGGTG
Organism: Macaca fascicularis; assembly: GCF_037993035.2. Taxonomy (NCBI): domain Eukaryota; kingdom Metazoa; phylum Chordata; class Mammalia; order Primates; family Cercopithecidae; genus Macaca; species Macaca fascicularis. The sequence continues at coordinate 3,268,415 of NC_088394.1, forward strand.
CACTCGCTCACACTTGTAATCCCAGCACTTTAGGAGGCTGCGGTGGGTGGATTGCTTGAGGTCAGGAGTTCAAGACCAGCTTGGGTAACATGGCAAAATCTCGTCTCTACTAAAAAGAGAAAAAATTAGCTGGACATGGTGGCGCCTAACTGTAGTCCCAGCTACAGCTGAGGTGAGAGGATCACCTGAGCCCAGGAGGCAGAGGTTGCAGTGCGCCGAGATGGTGCCATTGCACTCTAGCCTGGATGTCAACGCAAGACCTTGTCTCAAACCAAATAAAACAAGGCCAGGCACAGTGGCTCATACCTGTAATCCCAACATTTTGAGAGGCCAAGACAGGATGATTGCTTGAGCCCAGGAGTTCAAGACCAGCCTGGAGGGCATAGTGAGACCCCATCTCTACAAAAAAATAAAAAATTAGGCCAGGGCAGTGCCTCTTGTCTGTAATCCCACACTTTGGGAGGCCAAGGTGGGCAGATCACGAGGTCAGGAGTTTGAGACCAGCCTGGCCAACATGGTGAAACCCTGTCTCTACTAAAAATACAAAACAATTAGCCAGGCATGGTGGTACATGCCTATAGTCCCACCTATTCAGAAGGCTGAGTCAGGAGAATCGCTTGAACCAGGGGCTCAGAGGTTGCAGTGAGTGGAGATCGTGACACTGTACGCCAGCCTGGGTGACAGGGTGAGACTCCACCTCAAAAAAAAAAAATTAGCTGGGCACGGTGGTGGACACCTGTCGTCCCAGCTACTCGGGAGGCTGAGGCAGGAAGATTGTTCAAGCCATTCAAAGCTGCAGAGCAAGGTCACGCCACTGCACCACCCTCCAACCTGGGCCATAGAGTGAGACCCTGTCTCAAAAGAAAAGAAAACAGGCTGGGCGCGGTGGCTCACGCCTGTAATCCCAGCACTTTGGGAGGCTAAGGCAGGTGGATCATGAGGTTAGGAGATTGAGACCATCCTGGCTAACACAGTGAAACCCCATCTCTACTAAAAATACAAAAATTAGCCGGGCGAGGTGGCGGGCGCCTGTAGTCCCCGTTACTCAGGAGGCTGAGGCAGGAGAATGGTATGAAGCCAGGAGGCGGAGCTTGCAGTGAGCGGAGATCGGGCCACTGCACTCCAGCCTGGGCAACAGAGCGAGACTCCGTCTCAAAAAAAAAAGAAAAGAAAAGAAAACACCACATTTGAAAAAATACATTCTTTGAAATGTGAACCTTGAAACACAGATGCAAAAAATGTTGTTTTTAATCCTGCAGAGTGTGAGATGGCAGACAGGTTTGCTGAACACCCTCAGAAAGGGGGCTGGAGGATTTAGCCGCTCTGTCCTCCCCTCCCTGCAGCCCAGGGTTTCCTCCCTAGCACAGTGGCGCTATGGACTCTCCGGGATACAACTGCTTCGTGGACAGAGACAAGATGGACGCTGCCATCCAGGACCTGGGGCCCAAGGAGCTGAGCTGCACTGAACTGCAGGAACTGAAGCAGCTGGCGCGCCAGGGCTACTGGGCCCAAAGCCACGCCCTGCGGGGAAAGGTGTACCAGCGCCTGATCCGGGACATTCCCTGCCGCACAGTCACGCCCGACGCCAGCGTGTACAGCGACATCGTGGGCAAGATCGTGGGCAAGCACAGCAGCAGCTACCTGCCGCTGCCCGAGTTCGTGGACAACACGCAGGTGCCCAGCTACTGCCTGAATGCGCGCGGTGAGGGGGCCGTGCGCAAGATCCTCCTGTGCATCGCCAACCAGTTCCCCGACATCTCCTTCTGCCCCGCCCTGCCGGCCGTGGTGGCCCTGCTGCTGCACTACAGCATTGACGAAGCCGAGTGCTTCGAGAAGGCCTGCCGCATCCTGGCCTGCAACGACCCCGGCAGGAGGCTGATCGACCAGAGCTTCCTGGCCTTTGAGTCGTCCTGCATGACGTTTGGGGACCTGGTGAACAAGTACTGCCAGGCGGCCCACAAGCTGATGGTGGCCGTGTCAGAGGACGTCCTGCAGGTCTATGCGGACTGGCAGCGCTGGCTGTTTGGGGAGCTGCCCCTCTGCTACTTCGCCCGGGTCTTTGACGTCTTTCTGGTGGAGGGCTACAAGGTGCTGTACCGCGTGGCGCTGGCCATCCTCAAGTTCTTCCACAAGGTGAGGGCCGGGCAGCCCCTGGAGTCGGACAGCGTGAAGCAGGACATCCGCACGTTCGTCAAACACATCGCCAAGACAGTGTCCCCGGAGAAGCTGCTGGAGAAAGCGTTCGCCATCCGCCTCTTCTCCCGCAAGGAGATCCAGCTCCTGCAGATGGCCAACGAGAAAGCCCTGAAGCAGAAGGGCATCACTGTGAAGCAGAAGAGGTAGGTCCCCGGCAGCCAGTGAGGGGCACGCCCAGGGTAGGGGGCTGGGGCAGGACGTGTCCGGCATGAGCTCATCCTGCTGGCCTCCAGGCGGCCTCTGCCCATGGTCCACCCACCCATCTGTGCATGGCTAGAAAGACACTGAAACAGGAAGGATCTTCCCAGTTACAGCCACAGACGAGGGACATCGGTTCCTATCCTCTGGGACCAGGCCCGCGGCTGAGATGAAAGCTGATGCTGGCCACGGGGTCAGAAGGCATCGCGGGAGGCCAGGCCCACTCCCAGGGTTATTTCAGGGCAGCCCCTGCTCCACCCCTCCAGCTCTGGGCTCCATGGCTGGTCTCTGCTGTGGTTGCTGGGCGTGGCCTCCCTGCCTGGAGCACAGCCCCAGGGGAGCAGGGTCAGGGGTTCATGGTGTCCTATGTGCATTTGGCAGCCGGCGCTGTGGTGGTGCCACGCTGCGGTCTGTTGACGTGCAGTCCTCTTTCTTCTGGGCCAGCAAAGGCCTGTCGGGGGATCGGTACTCACACTAACTTCTCCTTGTCTGTTTTATTTTTCTTCTCCATGTCCGTTGCTTTCTCCTGTTTTTCAGTGTGTCCCTTTCTAAAAGGTAGGTCTGAAACTGCATCCGCACACCTGGCCTCTGTCTTTCCACCAGGCTGACTCTAGGCCAGCTGATGCTCTGGGTCCCAGGGCTGCTCTCGCGGGCTGGCTTCGGCAGTGCTGCCTCTGAGCCGGACTGCTGCTCAGGCGCCTTCTGTCTGTGCGTCTGCCTGCCTCCCTGCCTGTCTGCCTCTGTCATGCTATCTCCTGGTGCTTGGCTCACCCCGAAGCCTTGTCTTGCCAGAGCAGTCATTCTCTGTCCTGATTTCTTAGAGAAAAGGTGCATTGTCCCCATCCAAGCTGGGCACTCTCCCTTCTGTAACGGGTGGGAGGTGGGGCTCCTGGGAACTTTCTCCCTGTTGGGCACCTAGAACCCGGCCCTAAACCGGGGCAAGCAGGCAAGAAGTTCCCTCTGGGCTTAGTTCCAAAGAGGCTCTGGGGCATACCTTGGGAGACATGGCCTGGCCCCGGACGTGGCTTCGGGCTCTGACCCCTGCTTGCTCCCCTCAGGCAGTTTGTACACTTGGCCGTCCATGCAGAGAACTTCTGCTCAGAGATCGTCAGCGTGAGGGAGATGAGAGACATCTGGTCCTGGGTCCCCGAGCGCTTTGCCCTATGCCAGCCCCTCCTGCTGTTCTCCTCCCTGCAGCATGGGTACAGCCTGGCCAGGTAACACCCCAAGGGGCCAGAGCGGGCGGCAGAGCTGCCCAGCCACATGTCTTGCCCACAGAGGCTGGAAATGGGCCTCAAACCTGGGCACCTGGTGAGGCCCTGCTTCTTCCTGTGGGGCCTAAGAATCAGGGTCCTTTTCTGGGCTTCTGCCCTCCCCAGGCCACCCAGACTTTGGGAGTCATGGCCAGGCATGCCACAGCTTGGGGCCGTGCAGGTGTCATGAAGACGTGGGAGGCAGAATCCCCACCTTGGAGCTCACAGCATTGTCTTGGTTGGGGGACCATGTGCGTGGCAGGTCCCCGCTGTGCTCGCTCCCCACCCTGTCATCGACATGGTGCTCTGTCAGGGACCCCAGGCCTGCTGCCCTCCAGGGTGGTGCTGCCAGGTGCAGCCAGGGAGCCTCCCTCCAGCCTTGGACAGCATGTGGCCGTGGGAGCTCTGGGTTGGGCCTGGGATGACCTGGAGGTGAGGTAGGCAGAGCTGGTCCAGCCCCCACCCGGCACCGTTCACAGGTTCACAACGCCTCAAGCTTTTTGGCATAGCTGGAGCCACTTCTCCTGGCCCTGCCAAGGACAAAAGCCAAGCTTTGGGCGCCACAGTGGCAGACACGGGCATCTTTGGCTCCCACGTGCCTGGGCTGCGAGGATGAGCCAAACCTCCCCACCGCGGGGACCTGTTCCTCTGGTTCCTACTTCCCCAGCCCCTGGCGCTTGGCTCTGCACTGGGGCCTTCCGCTGCAGGCCTCTCCCCTGAGTCACACCAGGGCAGGCTGTCCTGGGGATGGCAGAAAAGGGCCAGGTGAGAAGAACACCTGGGTGAGGGTGTTGTCGGGACCCAGAGAGAAGGAAGCACAGTTCCCAGGTCTTCCGCCCCAAGACAGCCGGGGCCAGTGGAGGCTGCAGGAGGCAGCTGGGAGGGTGTGCAGGGTGACAGCTGTCATGCGTGTCTCTACGCCAGGTTCTACTTCCAGTGTGAAGGACATGAGCCTACCCTCTTGCTCATCAAGACCACGCAGAAGGAGGTGAGCACGGACCCGGGAGCCAGGGCTGGCTCTGATGGGCTCCGGAGCCTAGGCCTCCTGGGCTGGAGCCAGAGTTAGAGCGTGGGTGTGGCCAGCACATGGGGCTCATCCCACGCTCAGGGTCACAAGGGGAAATAAGACTATCCCCAACACAGCCCCCGCCCACCCTTATTGCCAGCCCCAAGCCAGGGGCAGGGTGCACGCACGCTGCCTTGCCTACACAACCCCTGCCCTGGGGTGGGGGTGGGAGACGGCAATGCCTGCACCCCCACCTGTGACTTGGTGGGGCTGGAGTAGGCTGGAGCACAGGGACGCTCCTGGGGGCCTGTGGGCACAGCCTCACCCAGACCTTTCCCCCAGGTGTGTGGTGCTTACCTGTCCACAGACTGGAGTGAGAGAAATAAGTTTGGAGGCAAACTGGGCTTCTTTGGGACCGGAGAATGCTTTGTGTTTAGGGTGAGTGGGGCCAAGTGCCCCCCAACCCCCATGCAGACCCTGTAGCTGCATTGTTCTGGGAGCACCCGCCTGCCCTGGGGACACTGTTTGATATCACCATGGCAGTCACCCAGCAGCGTCATCGCCATGTGTGCTTCAGGTTTGATCTTTCAGCCGCGCGCTGCTCCGAGGCAGGGGGGCTTATCTGCTCGAGCCACCACCTCCCCAGCCCCTGGCTCGGGCTGCACCCACCTTGGGCTCTGGGTGCAGATTCGGGGGATGAAACAGGCTGTGGCTCTGGGGCAGAGGGTCCTGCAAGTGCCTGCACCAGCTCCTCATGCTCCGCTTCCACCCCAGCTGCAGCCTGAGGTGCAGCGCTACGAGTGGGTGGTGATCAAGCACCCTGAGCTGACCAAGCCCCCACCCTTGACGGCTGCCGAGCCCACCACCCCGCTCAGCCACTCCGCCTCCTCAGACCCTGCCGACCGCCTCTCGCCCTTCCTGGCTGCTCGCCACTTCAACCTGCCCTCCAAGACCGAGTCCATGTTCATGGCGGGGGGCAGCGACTGCCTCATCGTGGGTGAGTGCCAGCAGACGGGGCCCTGGGATGAGGGTGTGGGGGTCCGGGCAGCTGAAGCTGCTGCACCCAGCCCTCCCTGACCGGGGTGGCAGAGAAGAGGCCCTGGGTGTCGGGGTGGACCAGGCACGATGGGTGAGAGGGAGCTGGGAGGGAGCGACCAGCCTGGACAGCTAGTCCTGGGGGCTATGGAGGGTCAAGGGTCTGTGCGGTTTCAGAGAGGCCTGTGCAGGGCAGGACAGCTGGGACAGCAGGTGAGGTGCCTGGGGCAGTGCTGATGGGGCAGTCAGACCGCAACTGACCTGAGCATCCTGCAGGGGGAGGAGGTGGCCAGGCGCTCTACATTGATGGGGACCTGAACCGGGGCCGCACAAGCCACTGTGACACCTTCAACAACCAGCCCCTCTGCTCCGAGAACTTCCTCATTGCTGCTGTGGAGGCCTGGGGCTTCCAGGACCCTGACACCCAGTGACAGGCTATGCCACGGTGACTGAGCCGCGGTGGGGTGGTGGGCCAAGGCTGGGCTGCCACCTTGGGCAGCAGAGAGCAGATGAGACCCCCCATGTGGTGGGCAGGGTTGGGGGACAGCAGGGCCCCGTGGCCGAGCCTGGCGTTGCCTGGACCTGCTGCTGCCTCTACCTGGGGTTTGGGCTGGGCTTCCCCAGTCCACCTGCATCTGGGTCAGAGCTGGAGGGGCTGCAGTGCCCCCAGACCCACCCAGAGCTGGCATAGGAAGTACCTTCCTCCTTGGAGGCTTCCTTAGCCCAAGGCCTTGGGAGTGTCTGGATCTTGCTGCCCCTGAGCTTCTCTATGCAGCCTGAGCCCCTGGGGTGGGAGTGGAATGGCAGCGGGAACGTGCAGCTGAGGGTGGGCTTGTGGTGCCCCCTGCTGGTGCCGCGTAGCATCGCACCCTCCCGAGCAGGGCCCTGCAGCCTGGCTGACTGGCGACTGAATCCCAGAGTAGATCCTGAGAAGAGACTGGCACCCTTGGGCCTGCCCCCTGGCGGACCCCACCTCCTGTCCCGGGCCTTTACCCCAGTTCCCTCTCCAGGCCTCCTGGGCCACCTCTCTCAGTAACCCTGCTTGGCCGGCTCTGAGGCTCCCCTGGGCTGCGTTTGGGAGCTGCTGGGTGGGAGGAGGAGGGTGGGATTTGTGCTGGGCTCCACCCCCAGGGAGGGTGGGAGCTGGAGGGAATGTCACATGTCCTTGTGTTTCTGCAGAGCCTGAAGCTTTTGCTGGGCCTCCCTGCGTGTTCCCATCTGAAGAGGTGGCCCCGGGAGAGGCCCTCAGGGACCGACCCAGACCAGCAAGCTCGATTTCCAGGGGTCTGCCCAGAGAAGCCTGGACCCAGGGGACTTCTCAGCCCCCCTCCGTTCCAGCCCAGGCCTCCTTGAGTTCTTGTAGCCTCTGCAGCTGCCCATTTCACCTCTTTGTCATTGCAGTGACCTGGGGCCCAAGGTCACGCCCAAGCCCCTCTTTGTGGCATGCTCATCTCAGTTCATCCCCAGCTGCTTCTCTGCACCAGGCCCTGCGCCCTCCCCAGGCCCTGGCCACCCAGTACCTCCTTGGCCACCTTGCATGGATGCATGTCCCCCCTCTGTCCTTCTTGTGGTGCTGTGGCTGGCCACGTGTCAGGGTTTTCTCTCATCTTACAGCCTTTGGGCCCCTGGGCCCCTGCCCTGCCTAAGCCCTGCACTGGCCAGACACAGGTAGGTGCCAAGGGAGGCCTTGCCTCTGGGCACTGTAGGGGGCAGCCCCCTGCCTTGTGACCTCCCTCCGTGCCCTGTGACCTCCTTCAGCTGGTATTGAGGGTCTGGCCACCACGGAGGGGAGAAGGGAGAAGTGGAGGCCCGAGTGGCTGTTCTGGGACCATGGAGGCCTGGGTCACAGATACAGGTACCAGCAGTCCTGCCCCTACTTCCGTCCCTGCTGGTCTCCAGCCAGTGCCACTTGGAGTCCCCTGCACCGTGCCACTGTCCATCCCCACACCGTTGCCTGCTCCTCCCATGAGGCTTCAGCCTCCCCTGACCATCTGCTCACGTAGCCTCTGACTGGGCCCATAGTGGTGCAGGAGGAAGGACCGGGAACCCTGCGTGGCTTTGGGCAAGCTGACAAACCCATCTGGAACTCAGTTTCCCCAACTGTGAAATGGGGCCAGTCCCCATGCCCTGCTGTCCTCCTCACAGGACTGTTGAGAGGCTCGCAGGGGGACAGGGTGAATCCCTCTCTCCGGGAGAGGTATGGGAGGGAAGTCGCCACTCATCTCACAGCCCACTGCAGCCCTCCAGGCCCCCGCCTGAGTCCCCAAGGCCCTCATCTGTACCGCCAGCTTTGGTGTTCATTAAACATGGTCTTGCTGCATCAACTCCAGGGCTCCAAGCTGAGTCTGATCTCTTCAGCCAGGGGCCTCCGGGGGCTTCCTGGGCCTACAGCCAAGCAGGTGTGGGAGGCTGCCCGCTGCAGTGCTCACCCACATTCTATGACTGGAATGCTGCAAGCCTCTTCCAGAGGGAGCCCTCCAGGAGCAGGGAAGTCATATCCGAGGACCATTTGTAGGTTTCCCTCTGCAAACTTCCTGAACTGGGTGGTGACTTTTCTGGCTAGTTAAGTCCAGTAGGTTCTGCGTGGCTGCCCCGGGGGGCCCCACCCTGGCCTTGCAGTGATCTGGACCAGGAAGACGGATTGCTGCTGGCTCATGATTTCCACATCATGAGCGAAGTTCTTTGTTTTTTGTGTGCATGCAAAATGTTGTTTCTTTAAATTTAATATCTTTTCCTAACTTTTCTAACCTAGAAGGTATGTGTGATTATTATCTTTTTTATTCTTATCACTATACTTGTTATTATCTGATATTAGGCATTCCCAAATAGAACATAATTTATTTTGTTAATGTTCTCTATTTCTTCTTGATTATTTATTAGCTTTGGATGTTAAAAATTAGCCAAAAGCGGCCGGGCGCGGTGGCTCAAGCCTGTAATCCCAGCACTTTGGGAGGCCGTGACGGGCGGATCACGAGGTCAGGAGATCGAGACCATCCTGGCTAACACGGTGAAACGCCGTCTCTACTAAAAAATACAAAAAACTAGCCGGGCGAAGTGGCGGGCGCCTGTAGTCCCAGCTACTTGGGAGGCTGAGGCAGGAGAATGGCGTGAACCCGGGAGGCAGAGCTTGCAGTGAGCTGAGATCCGGCCACTGCACTCCAGCCTGGGCAACAGAGCATGACTCCGTCTCAAAAAAAAAAAAAAAAAAAAAAAAAAAAAAAAAAAAAAAATTAGCCAAAAGTGGCTGCTCTGCCTATGGAGTAGCTATTCTTTGTTTAAAAAAAAAAAAAAAAAAAAAAAAAAGCCAACATTTGATAAAATTGCATAATGAATTCTTATTTGTTTTTAGAAACATTCAAACATTTATTTAGTTGTTTTTTTTTTTTTTGAGACGGAGTTTCACTCTGTCTCCCGGGCTGGAGTGCAGTGGCGCGATCTCGGCTCACCGCAAGCTCCGCCTCCCAGGCTCCCGCCATTCTCCTGCCTCAGCCTCCCGAGTAGCTGGGACTACAGGCGTGCACCACCAAGCCCGGCTAATTTTTTTGTGTTTTTAGTAGAGACGGGGTTTCACCATGTTAGCCAGGATGGTCTAGAGCTCCTGACCTTGTGATCCGCCCGCCTCGGCCTCCCAAAGTGCTGGAATTACAGGCGTGAGCCACCGCGCCCGGCCCTTTTTTTTTTTTTTTTTTTTTGAGACGGAGTCGCCCAGGCCAGTGGCCGGATCTCGGCTCACTGCAACCTCCGCCTCCCAGGTTCAAGCGATTCTCCTGCCTCAGCCTCCTGAGTAGCTGGGATTACAGGCACACGCCACCGTGCCCAGCTAAATATTTTTTTGGTATTTTTAGTAGAGGCGGAGTTTCACCATGTTGGTCAGGCTTGTCTTGAACTCCTGACCTTGTGATCCACCCACCTCAGCCTCCCAAAGTGCAGGGATTACAGGGGTGAGCCACTGCGCCTAGCCTATTTTAAAATTTTTTTTAATAGACCACTTTGTGCTGAATAAATGTTTAACATTTATTTTCAAAACAACAATTGAACCTAATTTAAAATAGTTTATTTAAATGAATTCATTAAAGCAGATTATATGCCTTTGGGGCTTCAGAAAATCAGTTTAAACAAAAGAACTTATGAGAGCAAGTCATTTGTACTTGAATTTTTTCAGAGTTTTAATGAATTAAAGTATTTTCATTTTTTCTATTTTTGTAAGCCGCGTACTTCATTTTTTGAGTTTTTCAGTGGAATTTGTTTTAAAAAATTTTGAAGATTTCTGAGGCCTTCATATTTTTCTTATCCACTTTCTGAGCCCATAAAGCCTTTGCAGTATCCTTGAGTAGTTTATATTTAATAATTTGGTTGTGTAGCTTTTTATTTTGAAGTAATTTTTGATTTGCAGAAGAGTTGCAGAGATGGTACAGGGTTTGATGGACCCTCACCTTCCCCCATGTCAACATCAAAACAAAGAAATTAACATTGTTGCATTGCTGTTAACTAAACCACAGGCCTATTGAGATTGCCCCGTTTTTCCCACTGTCCAGGAATCCATTTAATTTTTACAGTTATTTACTTTCTCACATTTTTACTAAGTCCAGAATATCATCAAACTCACAAAACCACTGGTCAAAAAACCCAAATGGCCACTAATTAGGCAATATAGCACCTGCCTCAAATTTGGGTTCATATGGATTTCTTTTTCTCCCTTTTTGTGGAGAACAGTCTTGCTATGTTGCCCAGGCTAGTCTTGAACCCCTAGGCTCAAGCACTCCTCCCTCCTCCCACCTCTGCCTCCCTAAATTCTGGGATTACAGGCATGAACCACTGTGTGCAGCTCATCTGGATTTTTGCTGGTTGTCTTTCTCAGCCTAAATGTCTTGTTTGCATGGAGAAATTAATAAATGAAGCAGGAGTGCCAAACAAGCCTCACAGGCTCTTCACCCTACAACATCTATGTTAAGTAGAAAAGTATGTGGATTTTTAAAAATAATCTGGTATAAAGAGTTTTTAAGAATTATCTTCATCATCCTAATATCAGATTGTGCTTGAGAAGTTAGGTACAATGTAATGCGATTCATTGCTAAAAACAAAATGCCTTCCACAGTTGCAGACTCACTCATTTTACCAAACTATGGAATCTGTCAACACCTTTGCTTGGGACCAAGGAAGCAAAGTCATTGAATACCGTGTTCTGTAGACATGTGACCTGTGATAAGGCACAGACAACACGAACTGGCAAAAACATTGGCGTTTGCTCAAAAGCTTATGAGCTAAGGATCAAAGGGAAAAAAGAGCTGTGTGAATAATTTTACCTCTTAGTTCTTATGAAGGATGGTTATCGGACTGGAAAAATGTTTATTGGACTGATGCTTTGGAGCCTCTCAATGAATGCAATAAAAAAATAATGTGTAGTGAGCACAAATGTATGGATTTGCAGCGCAATCCAACTTTGAAAACGTGAAAATAAGTGATTTAGTGATACGTTTGGTTGGTGTTAATTTGAATCCTAAATAAAATTGAGAACTGGTAAAAGAAGGTCACTGTGGAATAACGTGCTATGAGAAGGCTTAGAGGGATGGGAAGTCCTGGACGCCTCTTCTCCAGGATGTCAGAAGAGAGAGGGGAGCGCTAGGTTGACAAGATCGCATCTGCGCATTGTGGTCACCAGTGAGCCTCTCCGCTGAGGCAACAGGTACGTGATGCCACATCTGCAGCCATGGCTGGTGAGAACAGCACCATTCCCTGATCTGTCTTTTCTTTTGTTCCTAGTGCCTGTTGTGTGGACAACTGCACTCAGCAGAGTTTTAGGGAGACTTAGAGGAGCCGCCGTGAAGAATCAGCATCAGACGCCTCATCAGGAATCCCTGGCAAGGCCGGCTGTGGTGGCTCACACCTGGAATCCCAAGACTTTAGGAGGCTGAGGTGGGTGGATTGTTCGAGGCCAGGAGTTTGAGACCAGCCTGGGCAGCATAGGGAGACTCCATCTCCACAAACAAATAATAAAGAATGTCATGTGTAAAACCGAGTATCAAAAAGCAAACTCAACCTTTCTCATTCAGAATTTCAAAATGAGTATTTCCTTTGGAAGTTTGCATATATATATATTTGTTTTGAAATGGAGTCTTGCTCTGTCGCCCAGGCTGGAGTGCAGTGGCGCAATCTTGGCTCACTGCAAGCTCCGCCTCCTGGGTTCACATCATTCTCCTGCCTCAGCCTCCCAAGTAGCTGGGACTACAGGCGCCCACCACCATGCCCAGCTAATTTTTTGTATTTTTAGTAGAGACAGGGTTTCACCATGGTCTCGATCTCCTGACCTTGTGATCCGCCTGCCTCGGCCTCCCAAAGTGCTGGGATTACAGACGTGAGCCACCGCGCCCGGTCACGTCAATATTAATGAATGTCTTTTCTTTTTTTTTTTTTTCGTTTGAGATGGAATCTTGCTCTGTCACCCAGCCTGGAATGCAGTGGTGCGATCTTAGCTCACTGCAACTTCCAACTCCCAGGTTTGAGGGATCCTCCTGCTTCAGCCTCCTGAGTAGCTGGGATTACAGGTGCCTGCCACCATGCCCGGCTAATTTTTGTATTTTTAGTAGAGACGGAGTTTCATCATGTTGGCCGGGCTGGTACCTAACTCCTGGCCTCAAGTTAGCTCCTGCCTCAGCCTCCCAAAGTGCTGGGATTACAGGGGGGTGAGCCACCGTGCCCGGCCACATGTCTTTTCTAGTACCTTGTGTTTAATTGTGGATCCGTATAATACAAAGAAAAACAGAATGCCTTTTTTCTTTTGAGCCCTGCACAGATGGCCCCTCCCTGTCCAGTTCCTCCAGTGAGCCCGAGGCTGCCGGGGGTCCTCCCTGCAGCTGCTGCGGAACCTCTGCCTGCCGTCATGTGAGCTGCCTCTGTCCACTCTATCCTCTCCCCCAGACTGGCCACGGGGGTGGCCCCTTCCTGCCAAGCCCTCTTTCTTTGCTTCTCTGAACACCTTCCTGCAGTGCCTTCAGTGGACTGTTGGGGCAGCGGCTCGGAGGCCACTCCCGGGTCTGAGAGGCCTCCTGGTCTGCTAGCCTGGCAGGAAGCTTGGCCCCCAACACAGCCACAGCTCTCTGGCACCAGGTTTCTTTCAGTTCCTCTGAACTGAGAGCCTCTGCTTCCCGGCCTTTGCATGTGCTGTTTGCCACTCCTCATGCCTGGGTCCCAGCGTCCCTCCCAGGATTTCCCTGAGCTCTCTGCCAAGGCTGGGTCCCCATTCTAGCTTCACAGCACCTGAGACAGGGGTTGGCTGGTCTCCCTGCCCCCTGTCCTGAAGACTGTCAGCCTCAAGGGGCAGGAGCGCTCAGCACTGCAGAATGAACTGAAGCCCCTTTGGGTCGGTCTGTGCTGCTGCTGTGTGTTCAGGGCAATCGGAGATTTTTCAGGTGTGTTCCTGGGGCCTGTGGTGGTGGGACACCCCCTTCCCCCGCCCACCACGCTCCCTGCAGTAACTCTTCCACTTACTGTAAGTGCACGGACTGTCTTGTGGTTGACGTTAGGACATACACTCAGGCCAGAATTGGGCAAGACTGTTCCTGAGCGGGGCGTGCAGAGCACTCTGGCCTGGGAGGTGGGGCGCCGGGCTGCTTCCTCCTGCAGGCTAGCTCAGGGTGGGGCTGGTGTCTGCCTAGAGCTTGGCCAGGCAGTGCCGCCCCCTCCCCTCCTGCTGCCTCTACCACCAGCCTTCCTTCAGGCTGGTTCCTGGACCTAGTCTGTGACAGGTGTCCGGGGCACATTCTCCCCTCTAGGTTGCCATGAAACTGTTTCATTGTCCTTCCAAAAAAATTGAAGTGAAATTGACATACTATCCAATCATTTCAATGACCCCAGACAGAGGTGGTGGGTGCATGAATGAGAGTGTTGGGCATCCACCACCTCTAGTTCCATGGCATTTCCCCATTCCTAAAGGAAAACCTGTCCCCAGCAAGTAGTTGCTCCCCATTCCTCTCTATCTTATGGCTTTGGGTTTCATTTTCTTTTCTTTCTTTTTTTTTTTTTTGAGACGGAGTCTGGCTCTGTCGCCCAGGCTGGAGTGCGGTGGCCGGATCTCAGCTCACTGCAAGCTCCGCCTCCCGGGTTTACGCCATTCTCCCGCCTCAGCCTCCCGAGTAGCTGGGACTACAGGCGCCCGCCACCTCGCCCGGCTAGTTTTTTGTATTTTTTAGTAGAGACGGGGTTTCACTGGGTTAGCCAGGATGGTCTCGATCTCCTGACCTTGTGATCCGCCCGTCTCGGCCTCCCAAAGTGCTGGGATTATAGGCTTGAGCCACCGCGCCCGGCCAGGTTTCGTTTTCATGTTTTTGTTTTTGTTTTTGTTTTGTTTTTGTTTTTTTTTTGGGATGGAGCCTTGCTCTGTCGCCCAGGCTGGAGTGCAGTGGCACGATCTCCACTTGCTGCAAGCTCCACTTCCCGGGTTCACACCATTCTTCTGCCTCAGCCTCCCGTGTAGCTGGGACTACAGGTGCCTGCCACCATGCCCAGCTCATTTTTTAAAATGTATTTTTAGTAGAGACGGGGTTTCACCATGTTAGCCAGGATGGTCTTGATCTCCTGACCTCGTGATCCGCCCATCTCGGCCTCCCAAAGTGCTGGGATTACAGGCGTGAGCCACTGCGCCCAGCCTGTTTTTTTTTTGTTTTTTTTGTTTGTTTGTTTTTTTGAGACAGAGTCTCGCTCTGTCACCCAAGCTGGAGTGCAGTGGCACAATCTCGGCTCACTGCAACCTCCCCTTCCTGGGTTCAAGTGATTCTTCTACCTCAGCCTCCCTAGTAGCTGGGATTACAGGCACACACCACCACGCCCAGCTAATTTTTGCATTTTTAGTAGAGACAGGATTTCACCATGTCAGCCAGGCTGGTCTCCAACTGCTGACCATAGGTGATCCGCTCACCTTGGTCTCACAAAGCGCTGGGATTACAGGCATGAGCCACTTGCACCCGACCAGTCTCTGACTTACTTAAATACAAACTGGATCAGTTTCTCCCCTGCTCTATGCCCTCTCTTCATCTTTTAAGTCCTAATTCAGAGATCACCTCTTCTGGGACCCACTGAGCTAGTCCCAGCACCTCCTTCCCTTGTCCCCGCTGCTTCTAGGAACCACGTTTCTGGTGTAGCGTTGGCTGTGCCGTTGGGGATGCTACTGCCCCCTGGTGGGCCGCCAGGTCTTGCGGGACTCTAACTTGTCTTTGGCAGGGGCCTCACTCAGCACCTGGCACAATAGTAGGTGCTCAGGGAACTGAACGAATGGGTCAGGGTCTGAGACGGGCAGGGGCTGCGGTGGTGACCCCTGTCCCCCTGGGTGGAATGTGAGAGGCTATGTTGGCCTTCAGGGTGCACCCCAAGACCAGACATGGGGTCTGGGCTGCCCAGGGCTGAGCATTTATCTGACACCCGTTCTGAGAACCAGGTCGTGGTGCAGGTGCAGCCCCTGGTCCTGGTAATTTGGAAGTTTGTGTCAAAAAAACCCCCAAATGGCCACTAATTAGGCACTATAGCACCTGTGAGCCAATGGGGTCCTCCGCCTGCCCACCTGCCTGCGGAAGCAGCACTGCACACTGCCACCTGGTGGTCAGGGTCGGCGGGACTCCCTGCCCACCCCGCCGGGTCCTTAAAGAGGAGGACCCACTCACGCCCTTCTCCATCAACCCTGAAAGCTTGGGATGAGCAAGAAGGGGGAGCTGCCCTGTCCTTGGGGTCACTGCAGTCGTCTGCCTCCGACCTCTCTCCCCTTCAGTGCCTGCTGTCCAGCGAGAGCAGCTCAGGGCTCCACCTCCCCTGCCACCCTCAACTTTGGGGAGCCTCCTTGCACCAAGCAGCTTGTGCGGCGCCGAGTCCTACTTGCACCTTGTTGTCTTTACCTCTGGCATGTTTTTTTATTAAAAAAAAAAATTCAGGCCGGGCACGGTGGCTCACGCCTGTAATCCCAGCACTTTGGGAGGCTGAGGCAGGCAGATCATGGGGTCAGGAGATGGAGACCATCCTGGCTAACACGGTGAAACCCCATCTCTACTAAAAGTACAAAAAATTAGCCTGGCATGGTGGCGGGCGCCTGTAGTCCCAGCTACTTGGGAGGCTGAGGCAGGAGAATGGCGTGAACCCGGGAGGCGGAGTTTGCAGTGATCCGAGATCGCGCCACTGCACTCCAGCCTGGGCGGCAGAGCCAGACCCCGTCTCAAAAAAAAAAAAAAAAAAAAAAAAATTCACTGTGTCATTGTTTAAGCCTTACCTTTTTTTTTTTTTTTTTTTTTTTTTTGAGACGGAGTCTCGCTCTGTTGCCCAGGCTGGAGTGCAGTGGCCGGATCTCAGCTCACTGCAAGCTCCGCCTCCCGGGTTCATGCCATTCTCCTGCCTCAGCCTCCCGAGTAGCTGGGACAACAGGCGCCTGCCACCGCGCCCGTCTAGTTTTTTGTATTTTTTAGTAGAGACGGGGTTTCACCGTGTTCGCCAGGATGGTCTCGATCTCCTGACCTCGTGATCCGCCCGTCTCGGCCTCCCAAAGTGCTGGGATTACAGGCTTGAGCCACCGCGCCCGGCCGCCTTAACTTTTAATGATAACAAAATAAAGCGCCTTTGGTCATACCCCTGATGGTACACCTGTGTTCTTGGCCCATTTCCTTTGGCCCTGCTGGGGCCACACGTCTCTCCTGGAAGCAGGTCGAGAGTGCCCAGTGCCATCTCCCAGCGTTGTGCATCTCTGGGTGTGTCCTCAGGGCAACTCAGAAGGATGGCTGTCTTCAGGAGCAGGCATCTGCAGGGACACTGTCGTCTGCAGATGAGGCTGCCCCCCAGCCCTTTGTGATGGCTTTCTCGGGAGAAGTTCATCTCCCCAGTCACTCATGAGACTTTATTCCTTGTCTCTTTATCCCCATCCTCCCCTACCCTTGCTGGGGTGTCTGCAAAATGCCGCTGGTCCCTCCTGCAGGAGCCCACCCTGCATCACTCTACTGTTCCTGTTGGGGTCTCTGAACTGAGTTTCTCAAAGTCCCTCTCCCAGTTCCTGGAAATCCCCGTTGCTGTAGCAGTGACAGGCCAGGGGCTCGTGACCTGTGGTTTCACGCCAAGAGGGAAGTAGCTGTGAGGGGGGAGAGAGATGTGTGTCCCTGGCCATCCCCACCCCAGAGGCCACTCCACCCTGGGGTTCTGCCTGGTGCTGGGAGACCAAGGGGAAGGAGATCTGGGTCCTTCCTGGCCCTGTCACTGGTCATCAGTCAGCTGTGGAGCCCACCACAGAGGAAGGCCCTGGAGCTCCAGTTTCAGGTTCTCTCGGCAGCTGCTACCTGGATGCCTGGCAATGCTCTTAACCTTCTGAGGCTTGTTTCCCTGACCAGGAAATGAGGGTCACGGTGAGAGTGAGGGGTGATGGTGCCCAGACAGAGCCTGGCCCACCCTGGTGCTCAGGAAATACCACCTGTATGTGTCCGGCACCCTACCAGGTCAAGGACACAGAAAAAGGGACACAGCGACCCTCAGTGGGGAGGCAGTGAGTGAAAAAAAAATCACAGGCCGGGCATGGTGGCTCACGCCTGTCATCCCAGCATTTTGGGAGGCCGAGGCAGGCAGATCACGAGGTCAAGGGATTGAGACCATTCTGGCCAACATGGTGAAACTCCATCTCTACTAAAAATACAAAATTTAGCCAGGCATGCTGGCGTGCACCTGTAGTCCCAGCTACTCGGGAGCGTGAGGCAGGAGAATGCTTGAATCTGGGAGGCAGAGGTTGCAGTGAGCCGAGATCATGCCACTGCACTCCAGCCTGCCAATAGAGCAAGATGTTGTCTCAAAAAAAAAAAAAAAAGAAAAAATCAGAGTGTGAGGGGAGCATCCAGAGAGGCCTGAAGGAGGTGCCTGAGGAGGAAGAAGGAGGGGAAGGAAAGGAGGGCTTCCTGGAGGAGGTGGTGTTCTAAATCCTGAGGCCCATTTTTATTTTTATTTCTTTTTTTTTTGAGACAGAGTCTTGCTCTGTCGCCCAGGCTGGAATGCAGTGACACGATCTCGGCACACTGCAACCTCCGCCTCCTGGGTTCAAGCGATTCTCCTGCCTCAGTCTCCGGAGTAGCTGGGATTACAGGTGCGTGCCACCACGCCCAGCTAAATTTTTGGGTTTTTTTGAGACGGAGTCTGGCTCTGTCGCCCAGGCTGGAGTGCAGTGGCACGATGTCCACTCACTGCAAGCTCCACCTCCCAGGTTCACGCCGTTCTCCTGCCTCAGTCTCAGTCCCAGTAGTAGCTGGGACTACAGGCGCCCGCCACCATGCCCGGCTAATTTTTTTGTGTTTTTAGTAGAGACGGGGTTTTACCGTGTTCACCAGGATGGTCTACGATCTCCTGACCTAGTGATCAGCCCGCCTCGGCCTCCCAAAGTGCTGGGATTACAGGTATGAGCCACCGCGCCCGGCCTAATTTTTTGTATTTTTAGTGGAGACAGGGTTTCACCGTGTTAGCCAGGAGGTCTCTGTCTCCTGACCTTGTGATCCACCTGCCTTGGCCTCCCAAAATGTTGGGATTACAGGCACCTGGCCAACTGAGGCACATTTCTTAAGCAGGGAGTGAGGAAGAGAGTTGGTGCAGACACAGGTGATGCACACACGTTGGAGGGTTGGTGATGAGAAGTGGGAGGGGACCAGAGAGGGCCCCTGAGGGGCTGAAGGATTCCAGGATGGAAAGTGCCCATTGGAAAGATCCTGTGGCTTTAAGGTGAAGACTGGGTTGATTGGGGGTAGGCAATGAGAAGACCTAGGCCAGGCAGTGGCAGGGGCAGGGGCAGGGGCAGGGACACAAGCTGGGGAGGCAGGATCCCGGGATCCTGAGTAATAGAGAGTGGGGAGGGAGTAGTGGCGTGACATCAGGCTGCAGGGGGGATGGGCGTGCCTTCTGCAGGATTGGAAATAACCCAGTGGAAGCTGGTGGTGAAGGGGTGGGGGCGAGCTCAGCTTCAGACACACCAGCTTGAGGTGTCAGGAGCCACACTGGAGACCCGGTATGACCTCTCACACCAGAACCTAGGCAGAAAATGAATGGGTAAGAGGCCACTGAGCACAGCTGACCCACTCCCTGCTCCTGCGGAGGGAAGTCTCTCCACGTCCCCATGTGCGCAGTCCTGGTGTTTCAGCCATAGCGGAGTTAGGTGCACTTTGCCCACGCTACACTGTTTTGTTTGAGACGAGTTCTCACTTTGTTGCCCAGGCTGGTCTTAAACTCCTGGGATCAAGTGATCCTCCTGGCTTGGCCTCCCAAAGTGCTGGGATTACAGGCGGCAGCCACCACGCGCAGCCCACCCCTGAGCTTGGACTGTGCTGTTTCTCCATGGTGGGCTGCTCTGCACCACCTTTCCTTGGTCTGAATTCGGCCCCAGGCAGCAGCCTTCCTGGCCTGGGCTTTCCTGGAGGGCTTGGAATCATGGTGGCAGGCACTGGTGTTGCTCTCACTCAAAGGGCGGTCGGGGCTGGAATGGTGCTGGTGAGGGACAGGATGGCATAAGATGGGGGACAAAGCCAGGGCAAGGATGGGATCAAGCAAGGGAAGGGCAGAGCCAGGGGCAGCCCTGGGTATGCCAGGACCTGCAGCAAAACTGGGGCTACGGGGTCTTGTGACTCCAGGAAGACTGAGGGCGTCCGAGGCTTAGGAAGTCCACAGGAGAGAGGAGAGTGCGTGGAGAGGGTGGCAGGCCACGCAGCACAGAGGTCCACTTGAAAAGCCTGACATGTCCTTCTGCTTAGAGAAATGGCGGTCACCGGTGACCTTGGCAAGGGCAAGGAGCCGGGGAGGGAAGGGCAGGTGAGGAGGTGGAGACAGAGTGAAGATTCCTCTTCTCAGAAACAAGGGTCGGGCAAGAAAGAGGAGGAGCAAAAAGGGCCTCTGGCCATATCTGTTGCCTCCTCTCCTTTGAACCAGGACAGACTTGGGGACTTTCACGGGCTGCAAGTTCCAAGAGTCCAGGTCCAGGTTAGCCTGGGGAAGGGGCTCAAGGGAGGCTCCTGCTGGGGAAGGTGGGGCTGAGTCCAGCAGGAGGGCCAGGTCAGGGGCCATGACCCCATTGCCTACATGGAGAAGGTGATGAGCTGACATCCAGGCTACTCAGGGAGAGCTCTAACCCAGGATGAGGCCTTAGAGCTCAAAGGACACCCAGGCCTTGTGGCAGCTGCCCAGGGCCCCTGAAAGGGGGAGTGGAGATCAGGCAGAGGGGGTGCCAGGGACTGCCACACAGGATCAGTAGGGCAGCACCAGCCCTGGCTGGGCTGCTTTCACTGCTGCGGGAACCGCTCCAACTGCTCCAGAAAGATGGCCCTGAAGGTGTAGGCTTTGCGTGCGGGGGTGGCTGCAAGGACAGGTGGGAGGACCGAGACGCCAGAATGTGCAGAGCCCGGGGGGCCTCAAGAGGTCGCAGTTCCGACAGGGCTTCCACCAGTCATGCCTACATCTTGAGGGGCAGAGACACACCCCACTAATGTTTGGGTCCCTGATGCAAGGGCAGAGACAGGTCCGGGGAGGGGGTCCTTTTTCTCTGAAGCGAGAGGTGAAGTCACCAACCGCTGGGTCAGAGGCAGTGGGTCTGGGTCTGGAGGAGACTGGGGACAGGGTGGATGGAGGTGACCTGGGGACACAGAAGGGCTGCAGCCACGGGCTGGGACTTCATAGCTGTGGGCTGGGGGTTTTTCCTGACGCTGTGGCAGAGGAGGCCCGCACCCCACACATCTGCTGGGACCCTTAGCTCGCCCAGGATTGGTAGGGAGATCCTGGAAGACCAGCGCCCGGAGGAGTCAGGCACCGCCTTGGGGGCAAGGCCGCGAAACCACGGCCTGCGGCTTCACGCCAGGGGTGCAAAGAAAAGCGTCGCTGGGAACCGAACACCTGCAGACGTCGTGCAGCCGCAGAGGAGGCGGGGCACAGAGAGGCCCCGCCCCATATGCTAATGAGTACAAACCGCCCCGCCCCGATGCGAGACCGGTCCAACGCTGCGGGGATCCAAAGGCCGGCGGCGCCCGGCAACACCCGCGGAGGCCGAGGCGGGGCGTGGCCGGGCGCCGGGACCGGGTCGCTGGGCTGGAGGCACAGCCCGGCGGAGGTCAACGGGCCGCCCGGGCGTCCAGGCCGCGTCTCCCCCACGGTACGAAGTGGTACCGCCCGCAGGGGCGGGGCCCAGGTCATGTGACGCGGCCGCGGCCGCCATTTTGTTCTGCGGTGCTGGTATTTAGAGCGCAGCGGCTGACGGGCCGGATCGCCTTCGCCGCCGCCCGCCTCCTCGCTTTAGCTCCCGGCCCGTCCTCGCCCCCGCCTTCGCCACCGCCTCGGCCCGCAGAGCTCGCCCTCTCCCCACCTGCAGATATGTCCGAGTCCAAGAGCGGCCCTGAGTATGCTTCGTTTTTCGCCGTCATGGGCGCCTCGGCCGCCATGGTCTTCAGCGGTGAGCGCCGAGGCGGGAGGGACCCTGGGGCGGGGGCGCGCGCGTTGCTCATGCCCGCAGCTCTCTGGGGTCCGGTGTGTGACGTCACTCTGACGTAATGCCGAGCAGTCGGGGGCGCCCGGGCCTCGCGTGGCAGCGGGCGGGGGTCGGCGCCCCGAGGGCTGCTAGGAGCCGCCGGGGGTCCAGGCCGGCGGCCCTGCCAGCCGGGTCGTGAGGGTGCGGGGGTGGGGCGGCGGCGCCGCTGCCATCTTAGCCCCGGGAGCGGCGAGAGGGAGGCTAGGGTGGGAGCGCGAGGGGGGCGGCGCACGGGCCGATTCTGCGGGCAGGTGACATCACACCTCGAAGGCCCCAGTGCGCGGGCGGCGGCGCGGGTCGGGCCCAGGAGCGCCCCGGAGAAGGGTTCCTGGAGCTTTCCGGCCGGTGGGGAGCCCATGTTCCCCATGGGAGGTCCACAGCCCTCGCCCTTGTGGCGGCCGGCCCCCGGGGTCAGGTGGGTCTCACGCACAGGCAGGTGCTTCCGGTTGGAGCTGGTTACGGTTGCCCAATACCCGTGTCGCTGTGTGGGCTGTTTGGGAAAGCTGGGCTGAGGGCTTGGTTCGGAGAGCCCGCGGAGACCCAGGGGTGGGAGTATGTGGAAGTGGAGGGAGCTGGGAGACAGTGTCGGCACTGGCGGGGCTGTGTAGCTTGCAGAGGGTCTATGCTCTGAGGTGGGTGAGAGGGTGGCATGGATGTCTGAGTTTATAGGATCGAGTGGTTGCCTTCTGGACTGAGGCTTCCAGTTCTGGTCCTAATGAATGGAGGGATGAATGAATGACCTTCTCTTCCTTCCCTGGGGCCTGAAATTGGGAGGGGCTTCCCTGGGCTTGGAGAAGGGGCCTTCTAGGGTTCTTGATGGCACCCTGCTTTTGAAATTAGGCGTTGACAGGTCCTGGGCGTCCAATTTAGTGACAGTTGGTCTCCTTGGGAGAATGGCACTTGGTCTAGGGCTAGGCCCAGGAATGTGGGTCCCACGAGTTAAGTTCTGACCCAGTCTCAGCCTCCGTGGACTGGCCTGGCCTGGTCTGGTCTCCGCCTCCGTGGTTAGGTCTGGTTTTAGCTTTGATGACCCTGCCCTGCCCCACCCTGCCTGGTGGCCTGGGGAGGCTCCTAGTGCAGGTATGTGGAGGGTTTGAACTCCAAACAGTCTCTGCTGACTGTAAACACCTGCGGGGTGGGGGCTTGGGGCTCTCTGCTTCTTGGGGGCCTCCCTCTGCCTGGGCCTGTCTGCCATTCGCGAGTAAGCCCTGCCCTTCCCATCATGTGCAAGTAAGAGGTCATTTGTGGTGGAAGAAGTGGTCTAGACTTATACTTCCTTCTAGGCACCGCCTACTCTTTCCACACACTCAAGGCTTTTCGCAACAGGCTTCTGAGCCTTTCCCCAGAGCCTCCTCTGTTCTTTGCCCCCAGAATGCCTCCAGAGATTCCATTTTGCCTGGCCACCTGTGGGATACTGCTTGTGGCTGTCATTCATTCATCCAACCAATCTTGATTGAGTGCTTACTATGTGCCAGGTACTTGGAGGATAGCAGTGAACAATATGGGATCCCCGCCCATGTGGAACTTAAATTCTAGCTGTTGCTGCTTGCTCTTGAAGCCCTGAGTTTGTCCACTGAGCCCTTTTTCTGAACCCACCTCCTTGCCTCCCTCTCCATCAAGACCTACACAGGCCTTTGGACAGCCTGATTATCCCTGGCTCTTCAGGATAAAGTGGCTTACTGTGGCTCTCCAGGAGCTGACATCTGACTTCACTTGGTCAATTCAATCACATGGTTTTTTTTTTCCCCCCCTTCTCAAGACAGGGTCTTTCTCTGTTTGCCAGGCTGCAGTGCAGTGGTGTGATCTCGGCTCACTACAGCCTCAACTTCCCAGGCTCAAGCAATCCTCCTGCCTCAGCCTCCTGAATAACTGGGACTACAGGCACAGACCACCATGCCCAGCTAATTTTTTTTTAGAGACAGAGTCTCGCCATGTGGCTCAGGCTGGTCTCAAACTCCTTGTTGCCTCAAATGATCCACCCCCTCTGCCTCCCAAAGTGCTGGGATTATAGGCATGAGCCACCATGACTGGTCCAACTTCTGACTTCATTTCTGCCTTCTAAACATGCTTTTCTCCAGGAGCTGGCTTCATCTGCTGTGCTGACCTAAACAAGCCCCCTGCCTTCCAGTGGCATCTGCTGTTGCCACCACGCCAGCCTCCAACTCTGTCCCCAGCTCGTGGCCCTTGGCCTGCCTGGCACTGATGGATTGGTCTTAAATCGAATGAGGTCCACGGGCCTCTTGCAGGCCCCCATCCCAGCTTCTCTTTTTTTTCCATCATGACAAATGTCCTGTTGATTTTCTTCATTGTGTCCCCCAAGAAATTGTCATTTGCTCCTTTTCTGTATTTCCTATGACTTACTCCCTGCTGGTAGGCGCCCTTTATTTTGTGCTTGTGTTTCTGGAACTGTTTTCTAGCCCCACACTCTTTCTGTGGACGCTGAGCCTGGTGCTTCTCACCGGTCTGCCTTCTGCAGTCTGGTCAGGCTTGGCCTCCGGACTGGAGTCCAGGGTGCTCACGGCACAGTGCTTTTGGTGGCTATCTCTTTCTTCCCTGTGCTCCTCTTGGTGCCTCCTCCCACTGCCAGCCACATGACTCTTCCTGCTGCCCTCTGTAGGGAAGGGTCTGGCTCGCTTCCTGCCTCTGGTGGACACTGGCCTCACAGGGTCCACTACCTGGCTTGCTGAGTTCCCTGTATTCAGTCTCCTGCCCACATGTCCGCCGTGCTCTAGTCTCTTGTGTATACATGATGCAGTCGGATGTGGTCCTGGGCCTGCAGCGGGAGCCCCTAAAATGCACTGTAATTGGTCTGTATGCTCGCCAGGGAAAAAATGCACTGTAACCAGGAGTTGAGGTCAGGCGTTGGGACAGGCCCTGGGCCCCAGTCTTCAGGTGCACTGGGTGTTGGCGTGGCATGTCTGGGCACTTCCAAGGTGGCGTGGAGGAGGCAGTGTGGCTCCCTGGCCCAGGTCCCAGCCTCCTCCCTCCCGCCAGTCACTCCCTGGATACCCAGCACCATCGTCTTGGTGTCTCCGCCAGTGCTGTCCAGAGGCCCTGTATTACTGCCTTGTTTTCCTGTGACTCCTCTCTCCCCGCCAACTTGGGACACTTGTCTATGAAGCCCTTCCCCAGCATCCCATTTTCCGCTCTTCTGGAGCGTTTGTCTGTGCCTGGAGGTCACCGTGCCTGTGTCCTCACTTCTGCTCAGTGCTGGAGCACAGGATAGGCAACTTTTGTGGCCCAAATATATCAATAAAATATGAAGAAAAATGGTGGGGGTAGTCCTGGTCCCTTCCGCTTCTGTTCTATGTAGTCTTCTGCAGGTCAGGCTGTTGTTTTTTTGTTTGGGGTGTGGGTGGGTGTGTGTGTGTGTGTGTCAGAGATTCACTCTTGTTTGAGACGGAGTCCGCGCCCGGGCTGGAGGGCAGTGGTGTGATCTCGGCTCACTGCAACCTCCACTCCCAGATTCAAGCGATTCTCCTGCCTCAGCCTCCCGAGTAACTGGGATGACAGGTGTGCTCTACCCCTCTGGCTAATTTTTGTATTTTTAGTAGAGACGGGGTTTCACCATGTTACCCAGGCAAATCTTGAACTCCTGACCTCAGGTGATCTGCTCACCTTGGCCTCCTAAAGTGCTGGGATTACAGGCGTGAACCACTGCGCCTGGTCAAGTCAGGCTAGTTATTGATCTCCCCTAAAAGACCATGGCATGAGTGTCGTGGGCAGAGAGGGGGCAGGGAGTTGCCAGTGCAGTCCACTCAAGCAGCTCAGTAGGCCCCTGTGGTGTCCCTGGAGGGCAGCTGGTAGAAGTCAGAAAGACAGATGAGCCCCCGTGACTCTGCTGTGTCCACAGAATTCTCCACTTTGAGAATAGGGCCCAGGAGAGGGGAACTGAAAAGAAAGGCAACATTCTTTTGGGAGAGGAAGGAGGGACAGCTCTGGAGGAGCCAGGCGCCACCCTGGAGCCCGACCCGCCAGCACTGTTGCGGTGGGAGGCTCGGGCCCTTTGGCCAGGCTCCTGTGTGCTGAGAGCCCCCCGCGTGCAGGGGAGACCCCTCTGCGAGGTCAGCTGAGGCCTCGTGGTTGGACTGGTGATGATTCCCGTAGTCGTCTCTGCCCCCATCCTCTTCTTGGCTCACCCTGTCTCCCGTCTGGTTATTTAGAGAAGATTCTCCAATCTGTCGAGGGTCCAGGCCTGCTGTGTGACTGAGGGTGCTCAGAGCTGCCCTTTCTGGCAGAACGTTGGACCCTCCTGGGGGAATATTTGGGGCTGGGTGCGTTGGGGAGCTTGGGCTGGGCAGTGAGTCAAGGGAGCTCTGGCCTGGGTGACAAGAGTGGCCAGGTCAGCTACTTCTGATCCTCAGGTCACACCCTGCAGCAGTGGCTTTGCCATCCCCAAGACCTTTGGTGACTTTTCAGCGTGTTGTCCTGGGCAGTAGCCCTAAGGGTCAACTGATCCTGACCCCACATGTGGGCTGCTGAGGCTGCACTGAGGCCCCTGGGGTGACAGGTGGTTTCACCGCAGAGCCAGGAGCCCCAGATGGGCAACGCTGCCACAAGGGCTGCTGCTGGAGGAAGAGCTGGACTCTGAGGGTGGGGGCCTCATGTAGAGGAAGGAAGGAGTGGCCATCCTGGGTTCCTTTTGCCTGCCTGTGGCTGTTCCTCCTGGGTCCTCTTGCCCTGGGCTGGGTGCCTGCTTGAGCTCCCCCTCTGCATGTGATAACTTGGGGTGGCCCTTACAGCTGTGCCAAAGCTACACCTTGGGGTCCTAGCCCCAGCTGGCCTGCGTACTGCTGTGGGCTCACCCCACCTTTCTCCCACAGCCCTGGGCGCTGCCTATGGCACAGCCAAGAGCGGCACCGGCATTGCGGCCATGTCTGTCATGCGGCCAGAGCTGATCATGAAGTCCATCATCCCAGTGGTCATGGCTGGCATCATCGCCATCTACGGCCTGGTGGTGGCAGTCCTCATCGCCAACTCCCTGAATGACGACATCAGCCTCTACAGGTGAGCGCTGGGGTCAGGCCCCATAAGGCTGGAGGGCTGCAGGGCTGCAGGGAGGGGACCGGTTTCCCCGTGGGTGGTGACCCGGACCTCTGTCTCCCCCTGGTCAGCAGGCTGCTGATGTCAGTCCTCTCTTCTTGCCTCCAGGAGCTTCCTCCAGCTGGGCGCCGGCCTGAGCGTGGGCCTGAGCGGCCTGGCAGCCGGCTTTGCCATCGGCATCGTGGGGGACGCTGGCGTGCGGGGCACTGCCCAGCAGCCCCGACTATTCGTGGGCATGATCCTGATTCTCATCTTTGCCGAGGTGCTTGGCCTCTACGGTCTCATCGTCGCCCTCATCCTCTCCACAAAGTAGACCCTCTCCGAGCCCACCAGCCACAGAATATTATGTAAAGACCACCCCTCCTCATTCCAGAACGAACAGCCTGACACATACGCACCGGGCCGCCGCCCCTAGTAGTTGGTCTTGTACATGCGCAGTGTCCTAGTGCCCATCGTCTGTTTTCCTGGCCTTGCCCCCGCCTGCCCCATGCCGTGGACATCTGGGCCCACTCATCGCCCCTCCAGGCCCCCGGCGCCCCACCCCCTAGAGTGCTCTGTGTATGCGGATGATTTAGAGTTGTCATTTCTCTTTACTGGATGTTTATTTATAAAGATCTGGCCTGTTCCCGCGTCTGCGGAAGGGCCCTCGTCTCCCAGCTATCTATAACCTTAGCTAGAGTGTCGCCTTGTGGGTTCCTGTTGCTGAGACTTCCTGGATGGAGCCGCCCTCACCGCCGGGCTGTGGCCCTGCGCGGAGCTGTGTCCAATAAAGTTTTTGGATGTGATGGGCCTGTGTCTGCTCAGCTTGTTGGGCGCGTGGGCGGGGGTAGGCGGGCCGGCGCCGGGCGCCGCAGGTCACGTGGGACGGCCCAATCACGTGGGCGCGGCGGTCACGTGGCGCGCCGCTTCAGTCAGCTGAGGGTCACGTGGGCGCGGCCGCGCTCTGAACCGGGGTTAGTCACCGGCGCGGGATTTGGCCGCCGCGGGGCTCCGGCGCCGCTCGCTCCCGACAGGGCTCACGATGCGCGGCGGGCAGGGCGCGGCGGAAGCTCGGGTGCTCCAGTTCACTAACTGCCGGATTCTGCGCGGAGGGAAGCTGCTCAGGTGGGCGCGGGCTGGGGTCTGTGGGGCCGGGGACTGGGCCAGGTGAAGGGTGCGGGGACGGGGACCGGGCGGGGTGCAGGGTGCGGGGACGGGGACCGGGCGGGGTGCAGGGGACGGGACCGAGGTCAGGCCCGCGATGCGAGCACCCTCCCGCTCCGTCCGCAGGGAGGATCTGTGGGTGCGCGGAGGCCGCATCCTGGACCCGGAGAAGCTGTTCTTTGAGGAGCGGCGCGTGGCCGATGAGCGGCGGGACTGCGGGGGCCGCATCTTGGCGCCCGGTTTCATCGACGTGCAGATTAACGGTGCGGCTCGGGGCCGTCAGGGGGACGCAGGAGAGGAGGTCTGAGCTCCATGCGACACCTCCTTTTCTGTGGACGCAGGTGGATTTGGTGTTGACTTCTCCCAAGCCACGGAGGACGTAGGTTCGGGGGTTGCCCTGGTGGCCCGGAGGATCCTGTCGCACGGCGTCACCTCCTTCTGCCCCACCCTGGTCACTTCCCCACCGGAGGTTTATCACAAGGTGAGGTGAGGCTCCTTGGCAAAGGCGAAGGGGGCTCCGGGAGCAGCCAGCGCCCTCATTTTCAAACTCACGCCCCACCCCCAGCACGTGCTCCATAGTCCTGAGTCTGGCCCCCCTTGCTGACCCGACTTGGGCCAGGGTCCCGCCTCTGTGCTGCTTTATCAGTTATCGCTCTGCCTGGCCTCCCTAGACCCTCTGTCCTCCGCAGCTGTCTCCACACTGCTGGCTCAGCACCCTCTGAGCCATAGGCCGGCCCCACCCTCTGCACTGCACTCTGGCTGCCTCCAGGCTTCAGAAACTACCCCCTTAACCAAGGTCGCGGGGGACTGTGATTGGCACGTCGATAGTCCCTGGTCAGGCTCTTCCTCCCTAACCTGTCTGATGTGTGACTCGGTGGAACACGCCTTTCAGAAGCCACTCCCCTGTGCTGCTTGCCCCACGCTTCCACTTTCCTTCCTGTCCGGAAAAAATTTGGTGGTTTTTGGTCTTTCTTTATTTTAATTTTTACTTAGGTTCTCCAGGGTTAACTCTTTGCCGTGTGTTACTATTCAAGGCTGTACCTGTATTGTTTTATACTGAACTATTTGGGAGTAGGTTGTATCCAATATGCCTGTTGCTTTTTTGTTTGTTTAGTTTTTGTTATTTTTAAGAGACGGGGTGTCTTGTCTGTGGCCCAGGCTGGAGTAAAGTGGCGTGGTCGTAGCCCTTTGCAGCCTCAACCTCCTCTGCTCAAGAGACGCTCTTGCTTCAGCCTCTTGAGTAGGTATGACTATAGGTGTGTGCCACCATGACCAGCCAATTTTAACGTTTTTTGTAGAGATAGAGTCTCACTGTGTTGCCCAAGCTGGTTCTGAGCTCCTGGGCTCAAGAGATCCTTCTGTCTTAGTCCCCCAGAGTAGCTGGCACTAAGGGCTTGTGCCACTACACCTGACTAATTTAAAAAGTTTTTTGGGCCGGGCATGGTGGCTCACGCCTGTAATCCCAGCACTTTGGGAGGTCGAGTTGGGCGGATCACAAGGTCAGGAGATCGAGACCATCCTGGCTAACACGGTGAAACCCCATCTGAAAAAAAAAAAAAAAAAGTTTTTTTGTGGAGACAGGGATCTCATTATGTTAACCAGGCTGGTCTCAAACTCCTAGACTCAGGAGATCTCCTGCCTTGGCCTCCCACAGTGCTGGATTATAGGTGAGAGCCACTGTTCCTGGCCCATCATGCCTGTTTATTTCTTAGTACTTAACTGTTTTTTGTTTGTTTTTTCTTTTTGTTTTTGAGACAGTCTCGCTCTGTTGACCAGACTGGAGTATAGTGGCGCGATCTCAGGTCCCTGCAAATCGCCTCCCAGCGATTCTCCTGCCTCACCCTCCCAAGTAGCAGGGACTACAGGCACACACCACCATGCCTGGCTAATTTTTTTTTTTTTTTTTTTTTTTTTTTTGAGACGGAGTCTCGCTCTGTCGCCCAGGCTGGAGTGCAGTGGCCGGATCTCAGCTCACTGCAAGCTCCGCCTCCCGGGTTCCCGCCATTCTCCTGCCTCAGCCTCCCGAGTAGCTGGGACCACAGGCGCCGCCACCTCGCCCGGCTAATTTTTTGTGTTTTTAGTAGAGACGGGGTTTCGCCGTGTTAGCCAGGATGGTCTCGATCTCCTGACCTTGTGATCCGCCCATCTCGGCCTCCCAAAGTGCTGGGATTACAGGCTTGAGCCACCGCGCCCGGCCCAATTTTTGTATTTTTAGTAGAGATGGGGTTTCACCGTGCTGACCAGGCTGGTCTTGAAATCCTGACCTCATGATCTGCCCATTTCAGCCTCCCAAAGTGCTAGGATTACAGGTGTGAGCCACCGCACCCAGCCAGTACTTAACTCTTTCTTAAGATAATGAATATTTTCTTACATAGCCACAAGAGTTAGTGAGTCTAGGAAATGAACACTGTTAACAGTACTTTAATTGAGCCGTCTGTGTTCTAATTCTGTCCAGAGCCCCAGTCAATTTTCCCCTCCAGCATAGAATTCATTGCAGGATCACCGCTTGGGTTATGCCCGAGGGGTCCCTTTCTTGGTGTGTGGGCAGAGCCAGAGCTGGGAACAATGGGGGTGGTGTGTGGGTTCTGGGCGCAGGCTTTCTGGATTTGGCGTTGGCCTCCTGATGTATCAGCTGAAAGACTCAGGACAGCCTACTGCCTTTCTGAGCCTCCATTTCCTCAAACCTAAAGTGCGGATGATGGCAGCATGCATATCATGGGTGCTCAGCATTGTGCGTGAGATGCTGAGCGTTAACCACTTAGTATCACCCGTGGATGTCTTTTTGGAAATTTCCCACAGCCCTCCCCACACAGAGTCAAATGTCAAAAACTGGCACCTGGTTCTCACAGCTGTTCTCTGGGGCTTTGGGGCCTGCTAGAGCGACCTGTCCAAGATTCAGGATTCAGCACATCACCTCTGCCCTGCCCCCACCTGCAGCATTCCTTTCCTACCTGTCCAGCCTCTTCTCTGTCTTCAGGCACATTCCCCACTCCCGTCCCCAAACTCTTGGCCTAGAAGACCTTGGCTTGCTCCCCAGGCCTCCTCTGCTAAACCTTGCCTGCCTGTCCCCACTGTGCCCCCAAATACCTGCGCATCTCTGGCCAGCACAGACGTGGGAGGAACTATGGCTCTTCTTCTTGAGGAAGAGTCTCTGACAAGTAGGACTTAGTTTTCTTTCCCAGCACTCACTGCAGTGCAGGTGTCTTTTTGTTTTTTTGGTTTTTTTTGAGACGGAGTCTAACTTTGTCGCCCAGGCTGGAGTGCAGTGGCGTGATCTTGGCTCACTGCAACCTCCGCCCTCTGAGTTCAAGCGGTTCTCCTGCCTCAGTCTCCCGAGTAGCTGGGATTACAGGCACCTGCCACTGCGCCTGGCTAATTTTTTGTATTTTTAGTAGAGATGGGGTTTCACCATCTTGGCCAGGTGGGTCTTAAACTCCTGACCTTGTGATCCACCCGCCTCGGTCTCCCAAAGCGTGCAGGTGTCTTACCCTTGGCGCGCACACAGGATGAAAGCAGAGAGCCAACTATTGAGAGTGGGAATTGGGAGGCCTCCTTCCTGAATCGTCTTAGAAACTGGAGGCCCCTTCACCTGTGTCTGCCCTCCGCCATGCATGCCACCTCCTCCAGGAGCCATTCACCCTGGGTGGAATTGGATGGTCACCTTGCTAGAAGTTTCCTCGGTCTTTTGTTGTCCTGTTCTGGTCCATTGAGACCGCCTTCTCTTCCGGGTGGTTTCCGCATGCCCTTTGCTATGGTACCTGGAGACAGGTCAGATCACTTTGTTCTCTGCTTCAAGTCTGTTACCTGCTGAGCCAAGGTGAGGCACCTCCAGGGGGCAGCCAGGCCCCTGCCTCTGGCCCCGCACACTCTCTACACTTGGACCTTTCCAGCTGCTTATCTGCCTGGAGTGTGCCTCACTCCACTCCCCTCGGTTGATCTTTGACTGTGTTCTCTCTATGTAGCACTCTCTTGCTCCCTTCTAAAACTCCATTCTAGAAAAACTCAGCCATTGCCTTTTGTTGTTGTTTTTTCCTGTTTTAATCTTTAGTGAGCCTGTGTATCCACAGGGGTTGTGAGGAAAAACAGTGGCCCTTTGCCCCAGCCAGCTTCCACCCTAGGGACAATCACTTTCAACATAGTGGACTCTTGGAATTTGTCCCCATAGCTCTAAAAACTGCTGGCTGCTCCTCAGTCTTTCAGCTCAGGGCAGAATCCACTGTCTTCCACCAGGAGAGCTGAACATCAGCGTGCTTGTGGCTCCGTGAGTCCCCTCAGCCCCTTTCTTGCCCCTCATCCTTCCCAGTAGTTCCCCATAATTGTGATGAGAATAGCCACGTAGGTCAGTCATCAGCGTGGTGTGAAGGGATGTGTGGCCCAGTGACATCTTCTCAGCTACCATCTCTGCTTGCTTTGCCGTGAGTGATCTTTGTTTCGTTTCTTAGCTCTAACTCAATTCCAAGCTTCCTGCTGATTGTTTCACTCTCCTCTCTGGCCATTTATTTATTTTTCAAGATGGAGTCTCCCTCTGTCACCCAGGCTGGAGTGCAGTGGGGCGATCTCTGCTCACTGCAACCTCCGCCTCCTGAGTTTAAGTGATTCTCCTGCCTCAGCCTCCCGAATAGCTGGGATTACAAGTGCCTGCCACCACGCCCGGCTGATTTTTGTATTTTTAGTAGAAATGGGATTTCTGCATGTTGGCAAGGCTTGTCTCAAGCTCCTGACCTCACGTGATCCAACCGCCTTGGCCTCCCAAAGTGGTACTGGGATTACAGGTGTGAGCCACTGTGGCCAGCCAAATGTTCCTTTCCTCCCTCCCCCCGAGACGGAGTTTTGCTCTTGTTGCCCTGGCCAGAGTGCAATGGCACGGTCTTGGCTTATTGCAACCTCTGCCTCCTGGGTTCAAGCAATTCTCCTACCTCAGCCTCCTGAGTAGCTGGGACTTCAGGCATGTGCCACTATGCCTGGTTAATTAATTAATTAATTTATTTATTTTTATTTTTTTGAGATGGAGTCTTACTCTGTTGCCCAGGCTGGAGTGCAGTGGTGTGATCTCGGCTCACTGCAATCTCTGCCTCCTGGGTTCAAGCCATTCTCCTGCCTCAGCCTCCCAAGTAGCTGGGACTACAGGTACCCGCCACCACACCTGGCTAATTTTTTGTATTTTTAGTAGAGATGAGGTTTCACCATATTAGCCAGGATGGCCTCGATCTCCTGACCTAGTGATCTGCCCACCTCGGCCTTCCAAAGTGCTGGGATTATAGGCGTGAGCTACTGCGCCAGGCCAATTTTTGTATTTTTAGTAGAGACGGGGTTTCTCCATGTTGGCAAGGCTGGTCTCGAACTCCTGACCTCAGGTGATCCGTTCACCTTGGCCTCCCAAAGTGCTGGGATTACAGGTATGAGCCACTGTGCCCAGCCCAATGTTCCTTTTTCTACCATCCTATTCTTGTTTCAGGAACAGAAGACCTCTTATTGGCTGGAGAGTGTCCTTGATGGCCCTTTTCCCTGTCCATCTCTCCTCGTGGTCTCTGCTTCCCCGCCTGGCCCTGTCCTCTTGTGTTCAGGCTCCTTTTCGAGGCTTGCCCAGGGCCTGCTGAACTTGGTGGTGTGCTTTCTTTCAGAACAGGTGTCAGCAGGCTGGCTGGGGGCACCCAGCCTGCGGGAGGGGCTTTGTGGAGGCACTCGTAGGTTGGGGTCCCTGGGTCCTTTCTCTTGAACTGGCTGGGTTCCCTGAGAAGAGTGTTGAAGTGCTCAGAGGGGCTGGGCCTGGCTGGCACCCTGCCGAGCGCCTCAAGAACACACATTTCCCGAGTTCTCGCTGTGCCCACACCGACCCTTGCCCATCTGCTCTACTTCCCCGGGGGCCCGGCCAGCACACTCAGGGCAGGTACTCTTCTGTTGGTCCCCACATCACCCCACTTCTCAAGGCACCATCCTGAGCCTGTGGGGGTCACTTCCCCCACTGTGTGTACCCCCCAGGACCTGCCCAGTGTCCTCTTGCTAAGCCCCCAAAGTCTGGCTGTCTTCCTCCCATCCTCTGCACCGCTCCCTCCACCCTCGGGTTTAAGGCTCTTAAAAGTCTTACTGTTGGCCGGATGCAGTGGCTCACGCCTGTAATCCCATCACTTTGGGAGTCCAAGGTGGCTGCTCGATCAGGAGTTTGAGACTGGCCTGGCCAACGTGGTGAAACCCCATCTCTACTAAAAATATAAAATTAGGCCGGGCGCGGTGGCTCACGCCTGTAATCCCAGCACTTTGGGAGGCCGAGACAGGCGGATCACGAGGTCAGGAGATCGAGACCAGCCTGGCTAACACGGTGAAAGCCCGTCTCTACCAAAAAAATACAAAAAACTAGCCGGGCGAGGTGGCGGGTGCCTGTAGTCCCAGCTACTCGGGAGGCTGAGGCAGGAGAAGGGCGTAGACCCGGGAGGCGGAGCTTGCAGTGAGCTGAGATCTGGCCACTGCACTCCAGCCTGGGTGACAGAGCGAGACTCCGTCTCAAAAAAAAAAAATAAAATAAAATAAAATTAGCCAAGCATGGTGGTGCACACCTGTAATCCCAGCTACTCGGGAGGCTGAGGCAGGAGAATCGCTTGAACTCGGGAGGCAGAGGTTGCAGTGAGCCGAGATCATGCCATTGCACTCCAGCCTGGGCGACAAGAGCGAAATTCCATTCCCAAAAAAAAAAGTCTTACTGTTGTGCGGGGTGGGGAGTTCAGGGGAGGGTATAGTCCAGCTACCATCTTCACCTGAAGCTCTTCTCTCTGGGAAGCCCCCCGGGCCCGTGCCTGTGTTGGAGAGAGGGAGTGTGTGCTGGACTGCCTGCCCGCCTGTCAGCCTCTGAGATGTATGGTGTGAGCCTGTGTCCCCTCTTTCCCTGGTACTCTCAGTCTTCCTGATGGTGTCCAGCTCCGGCCACGGTGTTGGCCACACAGAGTGCTGAGTCCTGGCCATGCCCACACTGAGCTCTGCTCCAGGATCCCTGCTGCTCCCGCCTCCTGCCTCCCAGCTGTGCTCCCTGGGCTGCTGTGCCCGGGGCCACCCTCAGTGCCCACAAACCTGCCCACATGGCCCAGGGACCGCTGGCATCCTACACGCCTGTCGTTTCTTCCTGCTCCTGCCATGGGTCCTTCAGTTCTGCCAGCTGTGCTTTCCCTGAGCCCTGCGAGGGGACAGGTGGCTGGGGCTGGGCTGGGTGCTGGGCTCTGAACTCTGACCCGAGATCTCTGGCCTTGGCTAGGCTGTGGCCTCTGGGAATGGGCCATGGGGGACAGGGCTTTAACAGCTGGTTCCCCCCAGGTTGTTCCTCAGATCCCTGTGAAGAGTGGTGGTCCCCATGGGGCAGGGGTCCTCGGTGAGTGGCTGACCCCCTCCCCGCCCCCACCCTGGGAGGCTCCTGTGGGACTTCTTGGCAGCCCCAATCCCTCCAGATGCCCAGCTGGTGGGGAGGGCAGGTGATAAGGGCTGGGTGGGACAGGGACCTGCTGGAGCCACTTGCTCCCTTCTCCCAGGGCTGCACCTGGAGGGCCCCTTCATCAGCCGGGAGAAGCGGGGCGCACACCCCGAGGCCCACCTCCGCTCCTTCGAGGCCAATGCCTTCCAGGACTTGTTGGCCACCTATGGGCCCCTGGACAATGTCCGCATCGTGACGCTGGCCCCGGAGCTGGGCCATAGCCACGAGGTGATCCGCGAGCTGACGACCCGTGGCATCTGCGTGTCCCTAGGTGAGGGGCTGGCTCAGGGCGGGCCTGCCTGGGGGACCTGGGCCAGGTGCAAAGTCTGAATCCAGGTCCCGCAGGGCACTCAGTGGCTGACCTGCGGGCGGCAGAGGATGCTGTGTGGAGCGGAGCCACCTTCATCACCCACCTCTTCAACGCCATGCTGCCTGTGAGTGCTGTGGGGCCCTGGGGGCGGGGCTGGGGTCCCAGCAGCCCCTGCTGTCGCTCAGCCATCCCTTCCCCCGACCCTGCCCAGTTCCACCACCGCGACCCAGGCATCGTGGGGCTCCTGACCAGTGACCGGCTGCCCGCGGGCCGCTGCATCTTCTACGGAATGATTGCGGATGGCACGCACACCAACCCCGCCGCCCTGCGGATCGCCCACCGCGCCCACCCCCAGGGTAAGCTCCGTCAGGTGGGCGGGGCAGGCAGGATGAGTGGGCCAGCAGGTTCTGAGCCTCTTCTCCCCTAGGGCTGGTGCTGGTCACTGATGCCATCCCTGCCTTGGGCCTGGGCAACGGCCGGCACACGCTGGGACAGCAGGAAGTGGAAGTGGACGGTCTGACGGCCTATGTGGCAGGTGAGCGCCCTGACCTACTGGGTCCCAGGTCCCAGCCCGCATGCCAGGTGGCCCACGACCCCCCAGAGCCTGCCCTCTCTGCTCTCAAGGCACCAAGACGCTGAGCGGCAGCATAGCCCCAATGGACGTCTGTGTCCGGCACTTCCTGCAGGCCACAGGTCAGTGAGCAGCACGGGTGCGGGTTTAGGTGGTCTGTGACTGGCGGGTCTCCAAGGGCTGGACTGGGTGCCCGGAGTGTAGCCCAGGCCCTGCCCACAGGAGCTCCTGGCCAGTGTGTACTTGGTGACTTGGGCCCAGGGTGGCAGGCAGACCAGCGGGATCCTTGTTAGCCTGCTGCAGAGTTCCTGAGACAGAGTGCTGGGGTGGTGGAGGGCTGTTGACAAAGCCACGTGGGCTTGGGGACCGTCACCCAGGTGTGTCCCCCAAGCAGGCTGCAGCGTGGAGTCGGCCCTGGAGGCTGCATCCCTGCACCCCGCCCAGTTGCTGGGGCTGGAGAAGAGTAAGGGGACCCTGGACTTTGGTGCTGACGCAGGTGAGGGCGCATCGCAGGGTTACTGGGCAGCCTGGCCTTACCTGTAGTCTCTGTTGTCCTGAGGTGGCCTGGACAGGGTCAGGAAGGGTGGGTCCTCCCTAGCTCCCTCCTCTCAGGTGGGCTGCCAGCTGCCAGCCTCAGTTGTAGCCCCGTGTTGCCATCAGGCCAAGCTTTCTAGTGTTGCAGACAAGGCCAGGCAAGGGGTTGCAGGGAGCATTGTCCAGCACCTCTATCCATCTGTGATGGGCCACGGTGTCCTGCACCGGTTGTATCCCTGTGCCTTGGTTTCCCCACCAGCGTCGGGTTGTGGGGGAGTAGGTGGGCAGCCCCACTCCTGCCCCTACTCACTGCCCGGCTCTGTCCCAGACTTCGTGGTGCTCGATGACTCCCTTCACGTCCAGGCCACCTACATCTCGGGTGAGCTTGTGTGGCAGGCGGAGGCAGCCAGGCAGTGACAAGGACTTCGGCTGAGAGGACGCCCAGCCGCAGCTGGATGCCATCAGGGCTGAGTGGTTGGGGAGCTGGTCTCCAGGGAGTGAGTCGGGAGCCCTGCTGGAATGACGCCCAGGGCCTTTGCTGCCGCCCTGGAGGCGGTGGCTGGGATAAATGTGCACCCAGCAGGACTCACTTTGGCTCCGGGTTTTGCTTGTGCTTGCACGTGGCACCATCCTTGGTTGCCCTCTTGGGGAAGGCATTCGTGGCCTGGGGTGGGATGGCTGGGCTGTAGTTCAGCCTGGGCCTTGGGCCCCAGTGGGGGTCAGGGCCTGTCTGCGTCAGGTAGACCTGAGACCTGCAGATCCCAGGAAAATGTCACTGTGGGAGGGAGGGGCAGTCAGTCAGTGGCTGGCACCGTGGGGGTGAAGTCACCGTGGACTAGGGGCGGAGAGCGGGCAGGAAGGGGGCAGGGCACAATGAGTGTGAACAGTCAGGGGTTTGCTGTCTGCACTTGAGTTGGGTGTGCAGCGTGGAGCCCACAGCCTAGTTCTGGGCCAGGGCAGAGTGCCAGGTGCTCTACTCTGACCTCCAGGAGGGAGGCTGGGCCCAGACTCCGCCCTCTTTTCCCTGGCCCGCCCAGCCCTGAGTGCCACGGATGACTAGCTTTCCATTTCCCCTTCTCAACAACCCTGTCTCCTCACCCATCCCCAGGCCTGGTGCTTGTCAGCTGTGGTGACCCTGCCTGGTGCTGGAGAGCAGCGTGGGAGGCACCAGTGTGCCCTGCTCACCCCATTAGTGTCATCCTGCCATCTTCTGTGTCCCCTTGGCCTTGGCACACACCCATGTTGCAAACAGGCCGTGAGGCTCCCTGAACAGCTTTGAGGCGGGTGGGCTTCTGGAGCCCTCCTGGCTCTGAGGATAGCCACAGCGGGGTCAGACATCAGGGGTTGGTGCAGCCCTAGGTCAGGGGTGGTTGTCTTGACTTTCTCTCCATTTGGGTTCTGGGGTGGGTGACCCCCTTCCCCCTTGCTTACGGGTGCTGTCCTGGGTACAGGAGGTATGTGCCTGGCTCTGCCACTGTTCTCTTCCCTCTGCTGCAAAGCCCGGTTAAGGAAATGTCTCTAGTTCCAAAGCAATAGGATGATTGGGGCCCCGCCTGTTGGAAGGGAACAGCCAGGGAAGAACCACCTGCCAGGCAGGGCCTTGCCTGAATGAGGGAGGGCCTGGGGCAAGGCACAAGGGGTTGATCTCCGCCCAGAAGCCCCAGGGGAAGCCCAGGAAAGCAGGCGACGGATGTGGATCCTGACCACCTGAGAGGTGGGGTGCAGGAAGACCCACCTCTTCCCTGACACCCACGTACCCCTCACGAAGTGGCTGCCCAGCGCCTGCGTGTGCTGGACCTGGGAGAGGAGCTGTCTGCTGGGGCTCACAGGCAGGGAGAGGCAGGTGAGGTTCTCAGCCGATGTGTTAGAGGCTGAACAGCTCCTGTGCTCAGCTTGCTGGCTGTCAGTGCTTGATGTGCCTGTCCTCAGCTAAAACCCAGAGCTGGCCTGTTGGTCATCCCCACCTCAGACGGGGCACCCAGTCCCAGAGCTGGTGAGCCCTGGGCCAGCCTTTGGGCCTGGCCTGCCCCATTCACTGACCAGCGCCCACCTCCCTGGGTGGAGGGTCGGGGAGGGACTGGCCGAGATGGTTGGTCCACAGGGCTAGCCCTGGGTGGTGGGAGAGGGGCCCGGGGTCAGGGTGAGAGTGACCTGGGCTGGGGAGCTGCTGCAGGAGGATTTTAGTTGAGGTGTGGTAGAAGCACTCTTGGTGGGTTTTGGTTTCCTTTTTAAAAATTGTGGTAAAATACATAACAAAAGTAACTATCTTACGTGAGCCGTTCTGTGATATGAAGTGAATTCACTGCTTTGTGTGACCTTGGCCACCATCATTCCCCACTCCTCACTCCCGCTGGACTTCCAGCCCTGCCCCACCATTCCGCTCCCTCTACAGCTATGGGTTTTACAAAGAAGGATGCAGGGCGACCTGACTGCGGCGTGAGGGGCAGGCCTGCCCGCGGTATGGGCGTCCGCAGAAGGGGGAAGCCCAGGTACCTGCTTGACTCATGGGTTAGGGTTTGGGCATATGGGGAGGGATGGAGTTGGAGGTGCATCCTCTCAGCCACCTGGTAGGGGTGGCCTGTTTGGTCCCGTGTGTGAACGGGAGATGAGACCCGACGCCTGCGATCGCGCAGACCGCGCCCCGCCAGGAGTCACCTGTGGGCGCACGCTGCTGGTGGGATGCTGGGCCGAGCCCGCGGGTTCAAGACCCAGATCTCAGCCAGGTTCCTTTCGCCGTCCAAGCCTCCGCACCTCGTGGGCTCCGAGCACACCCAGGCCAGAGACAGCGTTTGGGGCGTGGGCACGGGAGACGGTCATCAGCAGGGACGATCTCGACCGATCCGGCCCCGCCCCGCAGCCCAGTCTCTGAGACCGCGCTGACGCGCCACTCTGGGAGCGATGCGGTACGCGGGGCCACGCCTACTGTGGGAAGGGATTCTGGGGGCGGACCTCTGTCGGGCCAATTGGGATCGCGGCAGGGTAGGCACGCGCCGCGGCTGAGCAATAGGGGCGCGCTTCGTCCTCTCCAGTTAACCCGCGCGGCCCTGGTCGCAGAGCTCGAGGCTGCGCGGTCCCCCGCGAGCGCGGGGAGCTGGGGGACCAACGCCGCCTATCCACGCCCCTCACACCTCTGCGGGTCCCTTCTCGCCCCAACCGTTCCCACCGCGTCACCCAAACCCCCGCGGACCCCGTCTCGCCCCAGCGCTCCCCGCCACGCCCCCCACACCTCTGCGGGCTCGCCTTGCGCCAATCCTCCTCGCCACAACCCCCACAACCTTGAACACCCCGCTATGCTCCCTGCCGCGCCCTCACACCCCTGCGGATCCCGTCTCCCCACGACGCTCCCCGCCACCCCCGTGGAGCGCCGCGTCGTCCCAATGCTCCCGGCCGAGCCACTGCACCACTGCGGACTCCTCCGCGCCCCAGCGCTCCCCACCGCGACCCCCACAACCCTGTTAGACCCCTCCTCGCCCCAACCCTCTGCGCTGCTCACTTTATACCCCTGCGGACCTAGTCTCGTTTCGTCCCAGTCCTCCTTGTCGCGTCCTATCGTCCCGCACCTCCGCACCTCGCCTCTCGCCGCGCCCTGTCTTGGGAAGTGAAGGGGAGGAGTGGTCTGGGCACTCTAGAAGCACCCCGGCTCGGAGCTTCCCTAGCTTGGAGTTGGTTTTGAGCTCAGGCCAGGAACCCAGGGTGGGCACAGCAGGGGACATTGGCACCAGAAGCGTGGAGGAAGGGCACTTCCTCAGCCCAGTTTTTCCGCCCCTGGAGTCTTGGACAGCTCCTGAGCGTCCGGGTACTCCCTTCCAGCCTGGCCCTGTGCCTTTTACCACATTTGTGTCACCTACGTTTTTTCTCAATGGGATTACACTTTTGCTATTTGCAGTTCGGTTTTTTGTTTGTTTGTTTTTTTGAGACGGAGCCTCAAAAAACGCAGGCTGGAGTGCAGTGGTGCGATCTCTGCTCACTGCAGCTTCTGCCTCCCCGGTTCAAGCGATTGTCCCATCTCAGCCTCCTGAGTAGCTGGGATTATAGGCGCAGGCTACCACGCCTAACTTTTTTGTATTTTTAGTAGAGATGGGGTTTCACCATGTTGGCCAGGCTGGTCTTGAATTCCTGACCTCAATTGATCCGCCCGCCTAGGCCTCCGAAAGTGCTGGGATTACAGGCGTGAGCCACCGTGCCCAGCCTTTTAAAAAAAAAAAAAAAAAAAACAGGGAGTCTCACTGTGCTGCCCAGCCTGGCGCGATCCTGGCTCACTGCAACCTCCACCTCCTGGTTCAAGTGATTCTCCTGCCTCAGCCTCCCGAGTAGCTGGAATTACAGGCATGCATCAACACGCCCGGATAATTTTTTGTATTTTTTTAAGTAGAGACGGTGTTTCACCATGTTAGCCAGGCTGGTCTCGAACTCCCGACCTCAGGTGATGCGCCTGCCTCGGCCTCCCAAAGTGCTGGGATTACTGGTGTGAGCCACCACGCCCAGTTTTTGTTGTTGTTGTGTTTGCTTGTTTGTTTTTGTTTGTTTTTTGAGGTAGAGTCTCACTCTGTCGTCCAGGCGGGAGTGCAGTGGTGCCATCTCAGCTCACTGCAACCTCCACCTCCCAGGTTCAAGCGATCCTCCTGCCTCAACCTCCATAGTAACTGGCTACTGTTCCTGGCTAATTTTTGTATTTTTCGTATAAACGGGGTTTCACCATGTTGGCCAGGCTAGTCTCGAATTCCTGGCCTCAAGTGATCCACCCGCCTCGGCCTCCCAAAGTGCTGGGATTACAGGTATGAGCCACTGCGCCTGGTCTGCGGCAGTTTTTCTTTGTTTTTTAAAGAGATGGGATCTCACTGTGTTACCCAGGCTGATCTTGAACCCCTGGGCTCAATTTTTGTCAGTGTACCTGGCTAATTTTTGTACTTTTAGTATAAACGGGATTTCACCATGTTGGCCAGGCTGGTCTCAAACTCCTGGCCTCAAATGATCCACCCTCCTTAGCCTCCGGAAGGGCTGGGATTACAGGCGTGAGCCACTGCACCTGGTCTGCACCCAGTTTTCGTTAGTTTTTGACGGAGATGGGATCTCACTGTGTTGCCCAGGCTGGTCTTGAATCCCTGGGCTCAAATCATCCTCCTGCTTCTGCCTCCCAAAGTGCTGGGATTACAGGCTTGAGCCACCATGCCCGGCCATAATTATCCAGTTGTAAGGTCAGCTGATTACTTCATCTCTCCATATAATAACACATTCACAGTTTGGGAGATTAGAATGAGAACATCTTTGGAGAGGCCATTATTCTGCCTTTTAGAGAGAAAGGCCTAGGACAGGAATTCCCACTGCTCAGGTTTAAAGGAAATACTATGTTGCTATCATTGGTTTATGAAGGCGCCCCTTTCTCTACATTCCTACCAACATTGGATATTTCCACTTTTGGGACTTTTAGCAGTTGTTGAGCCAGCCCATTTTACCTCAGGGAAAACTGAGGTTTAAGGAGGGGAAATTACTTGCCTAAGATCTCATGCAACTTTCTGTTTCCTGACTCCCCGTCAAGTCTGATTCTCTCTTGGCATGCCTTATATGGGAGGATATTTACCCGGTGGCTTGGAAACCACTGAATGTATCTTCCATCCACGTATCTGCAGCCCAGCAAATGTATATTGGGAGCCTCAGACATGTGACCAGGGCCTTGTGGGCCAGAGGCAGACAGGAGACCATGTTGTCTTTTTTTTCTTTTCTTTTTCTTTTTTTTTTTTTTTTTGAGACAGAGTCTCCCTTTGTCACCCAGGCGGGAGTGCAGTGGTGCGATCTCGGCTCACTGCAACCTCTGCCTCCCGAGTTCAAGAGATTCTTCTATACTTACCTGGCAGGGGAGATACTATGATCACGAAGGTGGTTTTCCCAGGGTGAGGCTTATCCATTGCACTCCTGATGTGCTGACCCCTGCGATTTCCCCAAATGTGGGAAACTTGACTGCATAATTTGTGGTAGTGGGGGACTGCGTTCATACTTTCCCCTGAGAAGAAAAAAAAAAGAGAGATTCTTCTGTCTCAGCCTCCTGAGTAGCTGGAATTACAGGCATCCACCACCATGCCTGGCTAACTTTTGTAGTTTTAGTAGAGACGGGGTTTCATCATGTTTGCCAGGCTGGTCTCCAACTCCTGACCTCAAGTGATCCACCTGCCTCACTCTCCCAAAGTGCTGGGATTACAGGTGTGAGCCACCGCACCCGGCCAGTGCTGTTGTCTTTTGAGAGTCCCCTTTTCTCTCACCTGATCTCCCTGCCCCCCATTTTCCCCTTTAGTCCCCTTTCCAGATGCTACTGAGTAGCTGCAGCGTCAGTCTAGAAATGCCAACCAGGTTGGGATCCTTGCTGGGAGAGCCCTTCCTTCCCTGGTTTTGAAACTCAGAGCCTTCTGGTGTGCACACCTGCAGGATCCAGGCCGGGCCTGTGCTTCTTGCTTCTTTCTGACTCTGCCTGAGACTGGATTCCTGGCTCTGTCCTCAACTAGCTTGAAGGGGACCCCCAGTAATGACGCCTCCTGTGTAACCTTCATACCCTTGTGTAACCTTGTTTCACTTTGTAAAACATTTTATTTAAAGTTTTTGTTGTTGTTAGAGACAGGGTCTCACTTTGTTGCCCAGGCTGGTCTCAAACACCTGGCCTCAAGCAGTGCTCCTGCCTCAGCCTCCCAAAGCACACCCGATCTCTTTCTATCAGGGTTGTTGTGTGTGACCAGCAGATGTGTTAGAAGTGATGGTGTGTCACTTCTGAGGTTAGGTCATTAAAGACATGGCGGCTTCTATCTTGCGTGTGTTCTCTTTCTCTTGGGACACTCGCTCTGGGGAAAGCCAGCTGTCGGGGCTTGAAAAAACACACCCCTTTGAAGATGCCCATGTGGTGAGGGACTGAGGCTTCCAGCCCATAGCTGTGGGAATGTGGGAATGAACCTTTTAGGAATTGCATCTTTCGGCCCTGCTGTAGCCTTTGATGACTCAGCTCTGGCTGCATCTTCATGGCAACTTCACGAGAGCCTGAGGCAGACCACCCAGCCCAGCCTCTCCTGGATTCCAGACCCACAGGAACCATGAGTTAGATGTCTTTGTTGTTTTACACATCTAAGTTTTGGGGCAATTTATTACACAGTAGTAGATAACTAATACACCAGCTGTAGGGCTTTGGGCATGTTCCTTAGCCTCTGCACCCCCATTTCCTCCCTTGTGCCATGAGAGTTGTAGAGGT
This sequence comes from Macaca fascicularis, assembly GCF_037993035.2. Classification (NCBI taxonomy): domain Eukaryota; kingdom Metazoa; phylum Chordata; class Mammalia; order Primates; family Cercopithecidae; genus Macaca; species Macaca fascicularis. Next base: position 3,311,878 of record NC_088394.1, read on the forward strand.
GAGTGAGGAATGCATAGATGCAGCACAGGGCCACACACATGAGGCAGCTTTCCAGCCCCTCCCGGGATGGTCCTGGTCATCTTCTGGCTCTTCCCTGGATGGACTGTGACCTCACAACATCAGGTCAACTTACTGCATTCTTGGCCTGAGGTCATCCATTGGCCATGGACAGAGGTTCTGGGCAGGAAAGGGTGAGCTAAAGAGAGGGGTCAGTCTCCTTCCTCCAGCCCGGGTCCGGAGAATCGTGCTGGGCCAGGTGAGACATCCACTGTCTGTGTGGTGTCCTGGGATGGGAAGCTGGACGTGACTCAAGGGGAGATTTGTCTCTGTCTCCAGAAGGCAGAGGTGCTTCCCGGTCTCCTTGCCTTGGGCTTGGCCAAGCATTCTGGCTGCCATTGGGGCCCCCAGGACAACTGAGAACTGTCCTTTCTTCACCTTCAGCTGCCCCTCTCCTCTGCCCCCTGGTGCCTGCTCAGATGCTTTCTTCATGGAACAGCGTCCTCCTGACCCCTGGCCCCTGCCGCTGAGGCTCCTCCACCCTGGGCTCCGTGTTCTAGAGTTCACCGTGTGCTAGTTCTTCAAGCTGTTTATTCTTCACTGCTTCCTTTTTCTCTGTGCATTACTCAAGAACTACATGGCCATGTGTCAATATAAAAAAAATAAAGTTGACTGGGCGTGGTGACTCACGCCTGTAATCCCAGCATTTTGGGAGGCTGAGACAGGCAGATCCCTAGAGTTCGAGACCAGCTGGGTCAACATGGTGAAACCCAGGATCTACAAAAATATACAAACATTTGCCCGTGCGTGGTGGCACATGCCTGTATTCCCAGCTACTTGGGAGGCTGAGGCAGGAGAATCGCTTGAACCTGGGAGGCGGAAGTTGCAGAGAGCACAGATGGAGCCACTGCACTCCAGCCTGGGCAGCAAAGCAAGACTCCCATCTCAAAAAAAAAAAAAAAAAAAACAAAATCAAACCCAAACACTTTTAACTATCATCGACATTAACAACTACAAAGCGCCCGGCTAATTTTATATTTTTAGTAGAGATGGGGTTTCTCCATGTTGGACAGGCTGGCCTGGAACTCCTGACCTCAGTGATCCGCCCGCCTCGGCCTCCCAAAGTGAGCCACCGCGCACGGCCATGAATATGACTTTATAGCCCAGATTTCCTTCCGTGAACGCTTGTTAGTTGTGAAACTAGCAAAGTTGCACCTCCGAGTTTACACAGAGCCAGCTCCGGAATCCGAGTTCCGGGTTCGAGCACAGCGCCGCCGCTACCTCGGGCGTGACCTTGGTCGGAGCCCGGTCCCCTCTGAGCCTCAGTTTCCCGATCTGGGAGCCCGGAATGACAGCTCGCCCCCTGCCCCGCCCAGCCCCGCCCAGCCCCGCCCCGCAGGCCCTGGGATTGGTTGGTGCGAGGTCCCCCTCCCCAGGCGGGGCCGGGCCTCTCCCGCCTGCTAGGCCCCAACCCGGAAATGCAGCTGGGGCGGAGGCGGGGCCCACTCAGGCCGCGGCGGAGCGACGCTGGGCGCGGCCAATGGGCGCGGGCGGCGGCTGCGGCGCGACGGAAGTCCTGCCCGGCGTCGCGCGGGGGCGGGGCGGCGCCGGGGGCGGCGGGCGGCGGGCGGCGGGCGGCGGGCGGCGGGGCGGGCGCAGGATGAGGGCGGCCATTGCTGGGGCTCCGCTTCGGGGAGGAGGACGCTGAGGAGGCGCCGAGACGCGCAGCGCTGCGGGGGAGGCGCCCGCGCCGACGCGGGGCCCATGGCCAGGACCACCAGCCAGCTGGTGAGCGCGCGGCGGCGGCCTGGGCGCGCCGGTGGCCTGGGCGCGCCGGCTTGTTACCCCGCCGGGTGCGGCGGTCGCCTGGGTCCGGCGAGGCGGGGCGGCCCGGGATCCCCAGGGCCGGGTGCCGCCTCACCTGTAGCCGGGCGGCCGGGCGGGGGATGGCGGGCGCCGGCCGAGGGCGCTGCTCGGCTGCGGCGGGGAGTCCGGGCCTGGGTTGCGGCGGGCGCCGGCCTGGCCGGGGGCGCTGACAGACGCGCGGAGGGCGGGGGAGGCCGGGAGGTGTCACCCGGCCCAGCGGGGTGGAAGTGCCTGGAAAGTTTGTTTTCAGCTCGGCGCAGCCTGGAGTCGAGCCTGCAGGGTTACCTTTCGGTTCTGTCTGTAGAGGAACCGCCCTGGGCTTCCACCTGGAACGGGGTCCCTGGCGTCTCCGCCTGCGAGAGAAGCAGAAGGTGCAAGTTCTTGCTTAAAGCACCTGATGCGCCTGGGCCCCCGTCTCCAGATTCTCGATGACAGTGGTCGGGTAAATTCTCCTTTCACGGCCTGGCCAAGGGGCATTTGGGTGCTTTTCCTGCCCGTGGCTGTGCTCAGCGTTGTGGGAAGCCCCTGGGAGGCCGAATGTGCAGGATCACCGAGGGGAAAGTGAGCTTGACAGGTAGGAGGGATTTTACGGGAAGGACCGAAACAAACCACTTGTTGGGTGAAATGTTTTGCTAAAAGTGTCGCTGGTGTTTCTATATTTTCTTTCTGTCGCTAAAAGTATTCCTCGTGTTTTTATGTTTTCCATATGCTAAGTTCTACAGTCTGGGGACGATGGTTTAAGAATTTATGCCTTGTATGCGATGCGCAGTGGGCGATGGAAGAACGTCTACATAGCTTTAAAATTTGATTTAAAAGGTGAATATTTTAAATGAAGGAAAACTCAAGAAATGTAATTGATCCTTTATCGGATGCGGCTTTTTTTTTTTTTTTTTTTTTTTTTTTTTTAGATAGAGTCTCGCTCCCGACGCGCAGGATGGAGTGCAGTGATGCGATCCCGGCTCACTGCAACCTCAAACTCCCGGCTTCAAGTGATTCTAGCTGCTGCCTCCCTAGTAACTGGGATTACAGGCGTGTGCCACCATGCCCGACCAATTTTTGTATTTTTAATAGAGATGGTGTTTCGCCATGTTGGCCAGACTGGTCTTGAACTCCTGACCTCAGGTGATCTGCCCGCCTAGTCCTCCCAAAGTGCTAGGATTACAGGCATGAGCCACCGTGCCTGGCAGATGTGGCTTTTTGATAGGCGTGGCTTTTTGATAGGCGTTCTTGATCTTTTTTTATGTGTGTATGGGGGTGTAGTGAGTCTGAGAACCTGAGGAAAGGTATGGGCCCTCTTCCGAGAAAAATGCAGTGCGACACTGAATTTTGTAACTATGTCAGGAGGCTCTTGAACTTTCTGCAGCTCACTTGTGGACTTTGTAGAGATGCGTGATAATCCGAAGTGTTAAGGAAGAATATTCAGTTGAGAAAAATGTCGAAGGGTTGGAAGAGATGCCTTTCGCTATTTCGACTTGTGTGGCTGTACCCCATAGTGCCCCGGGTAACATAAAAACATGAATTAGGGGCCGGGCGCGGTGGCTCAAGCCTGTAATCCCAGCACTTTGGGAGGCCGAGACGGGCGGATCACGAGGTCAGGAGATCGAGACCATCCTGGCTAACACGGTGAAACCCCGTCTCTACTAAAAATACAAAAAAATTAGCCGGGCGAGGTGGCGGGCGCCTATAGTCCCAGCTACTCGGGAGGCTGAGGCAGGAGAATGGCGTAAACCCGGGAGGCGGAGCTTGCAGTGAGCCGAGATAGCGCCACTGCACTCCAGCCTGGGCGACAGAGCGAGACTCCGTCTCAAAAAAAAAAAAAAAAAACCAAAAACATGAATTAGGCGGCTTGGGGAGGCTGGGGCCGAGAGTCATGTCGAAGTTTGTGAGGTTAACCTGCACCCAGTGACAGTCATGGCGAAGTTTGTAACTCGCACCCAGTAACGCTGTTGCAATGCAAGGTGTATATTTGGTGTCATCCACGGGAAGAGGAAAGAACAAATTTTCTCACGGCCTTGGCAGTTCCACATGGTGGACATTTAGTATCTGCAGTTTTCTTCACGTAAGGCAGCTTTTTTGTACAAAAACATTAGAATCCAGTGAGCAAGAATGATAGAATACAGGATAGATTTCCACCTGAGGAAGTGTCAGGAACGAGGCTTTTGCATCTCTGTCAGCTGGATTTCCACATGTGTACATATGTGAGAACATGCCGTGTTTCCTGTCCATAATGGTGGAGGCAGCCCTAATATTGTATTTTCACTTCAGGGTTGGGGTGGGTTTGCATCTGGACTTTAGGGTGGCCCTGTAGGCCCTGTGTGAGAAGCCCCTGCCCGGTGAACTTTCCCATGTGTGTATGCGTGGACAGCCAACAGAGGGAGCAGTGCGAGCGTGAAGGCAGACAGTGGCCTGGCCCAGTCTGATGCTAAGTGGGCCAGAGGCAGTGAGTACCGTTTCTTGAGCTGACTACTTAAGCCAGGCGCTTTCCTAGGTACTTTCACACCTCATTGCAAGGTAGCTGTTGTTCCCATTTTACAGGTGCAGAAGCTGAGCTGCAGAGACGTTAAGTACCTGCCTCATAAGTGGTAGAAACTCCAGTGTCACCCTGCCCCTCACGTTCAGAGCCCCCGAGGGAGGGTCTGCCGGGCAGCTCAGCCCAGCACTCTGTGTAAGGAAGTCTTCAGTGCCACCGTCCAGGATGTCTTCCCGGGGATTGGGCCTGAACGTCTTGACCATGCCTTGCTGGAGACAGGAGGGGTGTCTTCATGTGGATTGACTGTACATATTTCTTTGGCAGATGGCTGAGCTCTGTGACCCCGGGGCCTGTTTCAGCCTCCTGCTGTCAGAAAGCAGCTGTTTGGAAAGAGGCTGTGATTCGGCCTTGTTTGAGGGCCGATACTCTGAATGGGTGAGGCTTGGAATCCTCCCTTTGGCAACAAGGAAACATGTAATGATTCTGCTGAAGGTAGAATTGGGGGACTAGGCAGAGTGGGCTCCTGCCCTCCCTAGGGTGGTTCTGTCTTTTGCAAAGGTGGCTGTGTCCTTAGGGGAAGGTGAGGGGAGAAGCAGAGCGCATGGAGAGCAGTGGCTTTCGATTTTCTCCCTCCTTTTGGGGAGTTCCTCCTTCTGTGGCTGGTCTGGTGCATAGTGTGATGTATCCCTGTTCCCAGCGATGCCCCGACAGCCAGTCCAAGCTGAGTCCGGAGTTGGCAAGGTGAGGTCCCAGTAGTAAGAGGGAAGTGGTTTGTTTGGCTCTTCTGAGATGTGTTTTATGAGAAAGATCCAGCAGCAGCCTGCAGAGATGTGGGGCCTGAAAAGAGGCCTTGGGCAGGTCTTCTCAGCACGCCTTGGCCCTCTAGACTGCGTTCAGCACAGTTTTGGGGAGGAACAGGGAGCGTTCCCTTTTTTTTTCTTTTTTTTTGAGGTGGAGTCTCTCGCTCTATTGCTCAGGCTGGAGCGCAGTGGTGCGATCTCCGCTCACTGCAAGTTCTGCCTCCTGGATTCACGCCATTCTCCTGCCTCAGCCTCCCAAGTAGCTGGGACTACAGGCGCCCACCACGCCTGGCGAATTTTTTGTATTTTTAGTAGAGATGGGGTTTCACCGTGTTAGCCAGAATGCTCTTGATCTCCTGACCTCGTGATCCGCCCACCTCGGCCTCCCAAAGTGCAGGGATTACAGGCATGAGCCACCGTGCCCAGCAGTGGTCCCTTTTCAATCTATACATTCATCCCCTGAGCCGCCTGACCCAGGGTTTAGATGCTTCAGAGCAAGTGATTGACACGGGTGGGAGATGGAGTCCAGCAAGCAGATGATGAACTGGGAAGCGCTGCAGAAATGAGGGGGCGAGCATGGCCAGTCCCTTCTGAGAGAATGTGTTTGGAAGAGAGTGTGCACTGGCGTGGCGCTTTCCCCCTCTGAAGAGGCATCTTCTGTGGAAATGGACTTGGACAGGATGCCACATGGTACAGCAGTTCTGTGGGGGGCAGGTTGTGGCTGCGGAGAAGCACTGGGTGCAGAAACAGTCCCCCGAGCAGGTGCGAGGGCTAGGGTGCTGTGTGCTGCTCCACGCCTGCCGTGCGGTGACAGGTGGCCAACGGGCTGCCCAGCACAGTTGTTTAGAAAGCAGGTTCAAAGGGCAGTGTGCTGGGAGGAAGTGCTGGTGTGGAAACTGCAAGTTTTGGACATGTATTGCTCAGGTCTTTTCAGCCGTGCCTTCTTCTATAACAGAATTGCATTATTCACTTGCTCAGTGTGACATCATGTCCTTTAAAAAATATTTGAAAATTGAGAACAGGTTGTATGTTCCGTCTCTAGCTGTTAGATCACATGCAGGGCACATTTTCTCAAAGAGTAACGAGACATGGGTTCTGTGTGTTCTCTTCTCTCTTAGCGAGGAGAAAGCCCTGTTTGGGTTCATGATGCTTGTTGGGGGGGTCTCTTTTCTGTACCTGATGTTCGTTGCACAAAGTCTGTTTCCATTCTCTTAGTCTAGAAAATTTTCCTGATATTTCAACTGGAATTTTTGCTCCAACAAATTCCAGGTCATTTAGAATGTGTTATGATTGAGTTTCTGGGCCACACATCCTTTATAAGAGCACGTGATTCTGGTTTCTGTTTGTTTGTTTGTTTATTTTTTTTTTGAGACAGAGTCTTGTTCTGTCACACAGGCTGGAGTACAATGGCATGATTTCGGCTCACTGCGAACTCTGCGTCGTGAGTTCCAAGTGATTCTCGTGCTTCAGCCTCCCAAGTAGCTGGGATTACACCTATATTATTTATTTAGTTAGTTAGTTTATTGAGATGAGGTCTCGCTATGTTGCCCAGGCTACTCAAACTTCTGGGCTCAAGGGATCCTCCTGCCTTGGCCTTCCGAAGTGCTGGGATTACAGGCATGAGCCACCGCACCCGGCCTGGTTTCTGTTTAAAGAGTTGAATTATACAGGGGCCCACAGAATCGAGAACTGACAGTACTGTAGAGCCTGTATATGAAGAAGATGGACGAGCCTGACATTAGCAGCTCACCGTTGAGCACATGGCTCCCTGCAGAATAAACAAGTGTGTGATTTTCATCTGATGAAGGTGGGCATGGAGTTCCTGGACAGTTCAGTGACTTCCTTCATTCCACAGACAAGATCAGATGCCCCCTCTATCAGCCACCATGCTACGGACTGGCCCAGTCTGTTTTCAGATCAGCTTGTAGCACGCAGGGATTCGAAATATTTAAAGATGAGGTTTGAAGGTATGTCTAGAGACCCAGGATGTTAGTTCTGGAGGTCCTTGTCTCCCGCGTGTTTGCGGAGCTGGTGAGCTGAGGAGAGGCTGTGTTGTCTCAGCGGGATGCCAGTCAGGATTCTTCTAGCTATGGTCTTATTTTTTACAATAAATTCATCATTAAAGTCCCATTCTTTAACCTGTTTTTTCCCTTTTGGAATTAATTTGACTGCAGTAGGAAGGGGTTGTAGCTCAAAGTGACCGCTGTGCATTGAATGCCATCAGAAAAGGCTGATGAGATTTGCAGGGAAGCCTTGAAGCCTCACTGAAATGCTCCTGGTGTGCATTGACCTTTGCAGTGAAACATGTGGGAAAGGGGCCCGCACTCACTTTTCAGCTCTCTCTCGGTGATTCCAAGAGCCCCAGGGGTGGGAGTGGGGACAGGACCTTGCTCCTGAGTTTTAGGTTTGGTGTCTGTCGCCCCTTGCTGCATTGGTGGGGCCGTCAGTGCTGCGGCCTCAGTTGCAGGGCAACCAGGGCTGCTCCGTGAAGGAGGCGCTCGCTCTGCGGAGCTGCAGGACGCTGCGTTCTCCTCATTCTGGCCATTGCCGCTGTCCTTCGTGCCTCCCCTTTTCTGGTGAGGGAGGGCTCCAAGGACTTGCTGGCTGGTCCCCAGGTGCCAGCACTCCTGCACCTCCCCCTCCTCTCCTGACCTGTCACTTTGTTCCTCCTCCATGAGGGGCCTAGGCTCGGGTGCCCTGTTGTGGCCTCTTTCCAGTCTGTGCGGCCTAGGAGGGTCCAGGATGTTCCCTGCTGCCCTGTTCTCAGCAGTTCTTGTCTTCTTCAGGCTTTTCCTCCTCGCCTGGAGAAATTTCCCTACATGGAAACTCCTGTGGCTGTACAGTCTTTTCTGACCGATCTGCTGGGTTGGTTGTTTGTTTGTTTGTTTTTGGGGGGGGGAGACAGAGTCTTGCTCTGTCACCCAGGCTGGAGTGCATTGCAATGAAAAATGGCAATACCTAGCATTTGTAGAACTCAAATAGCTGGGACTCAGTACAGGTGGGAACGTAAGCGCCTATTGTTTCTGAGGTGGGGCGGCAGTGCGTTGCCAGTGTGTATTCAAACACAGGCTGATTCAACAGTTCAGCTTCTAGGAGTTTAAGCTCAGAAAATAATTAAGGTGTATGCAACTATTTTGCTACTAGAATATTTGTCACAGCTTTGAAATAGGGGAGAATTGGAAATCTCTTGAATTTCCCTCAGGCAGAGAGAGTTTGAAACATTGTGGTGAGTCTGTGTCATCCCTCAGGATCTATGGGAAATTGGTCCTGGACCTCTGTCAGATACCAGAATCGGAGGATGCTGAAGCCCCTGCTCTGAAGTGGTGTAGTGTTGGCATAGAACCTGTGCACACCCGCCTGTGTACTCTGTTATCACTAGATTACATCGAATGCCTAATAGAATGTCAATGCTATGCAAATAGTTGCTTTACTAAATATGTGTGTGTGTGTGTGTACATATATATATATATATATATTTTTTTTTTTTTTTTTGAGATGGAGTCTTGCTCTGTCACCCAGGCTGGAGTGCAGTGGCACGATCTCGGCTCACTGCAACCTCTGTCTCCCAGGTTGAAGCAGTTCTCCTACCTCAGCCTCCTGAGTAACTGGGATTAGAGGCACATGCCACCACACCCAGCTAATTTTTTTGTTTGTTTGTTTTTTGTATTTTTAGTTGAGACCGGGTTTCGTCATGTTGACCAGGCTGGTCTCAAACTCCTGACCTCAGGTGATCCGCCCACCTCGGCCTCCCAAAGTGCTTGGATTACAGGCGTGAGCCACCGCACTCGGCCTGCTTTACTGTTTTCTTTAGGGAATAATGACAAGAAAAAAAGTCTGTGCATATTCAGTGCAGATGCAATTTCTTGTTTTCATAATATTTTCTTTTGTTTGTTTGTTTGTTTGTTTGTTTGTTTGTTTTTTTGAGACGGAGTCTTGCTCTGTCGCCCAGGCTGGAGTGCAGTGGCGCGATCTCGGCTCACTGCAAGCTCCGCCTCCCGGGTTCACGCCATTCTCCTGCCTCAGCCTCCCGAGTAGCTGGGACTACAGGCGCCCACAACCGCGCCCGGCTAATTTTTTGTATTTTTAGTAGAGATGGGGTTTCACCGTGGTCTCGATCTCCTGACCTTGTGATCCGCCCGCCTCGGCCTCCCAAAGTGCTGGGATTACAGGCGTGAGCCACCGCGCCCGGCCGTTTTCATAATATTTTCTATCCACTGTTGGTTGAAACCATGCATGTGGAGTCAACCTATGGATGGGGAGGGCCGACTGTACTTTCCTGACAGGTAGTTACAGTGCTTCTACCTGAAAAGACCTGGTTGCAAAGCACCATGCCCAGTGTAACTTTCCTCAGGCCCAGGGAAAAGCCTGGAGGGAGGTTCCTGCAGAAACACTGGCAGTGGTTCCCTGGGCCAGTGGGATGAGGACCAGGCATTGAGCTAGCAGTGGGGAAACAGTGGTGAATAAGGTGGGCCTGGCTGTGTCTCCTGGAGCTTACTGGACTGAGGATGAACCTTTCTCCACTAAGTTTTATTCTGAAAAATTTCAAAACTAAGGAAGAGTTGAAAGCATAGTACGATGAATATCCCTAGCCCTTTCCCCTTTATTCTACCAGTTGTTAACCTTTTCCATATTTGCTTGTATATGTTACCCCCTCACCTCCCCAAATTTTTTTCTATTATTTTTATTATTTGAAAGTAAGTCACACACATGATAGCATTTCACCCCAGAATCCTTCTCCAGGTGCCTTCTGAGCTCAAAAGCTTTCTCCTGTACAGCCTCTTCATCATCACATCCAAGATAGCATTAACATTGCATGTTTTTTTTTTTTCTTTTTTTTTGGGCGGGGGGATGGAATCTCATGCTGTTGCCCAGAATGGAGTGCAGTAGTGTGATCTTGGCTCACTGCAACCTCTGCCTCCTGGGTTCAAGTGATTCTCCTGCCTCAGCCTCCCAAGTAGCTGGGCCTTACAGGTGCGTACCACCACTCCTGGTTAATTTTTGTATTTTTAGTAGACATGGGGTTTTATCATAACATGGCATTTTCTAATGCAAAGGTGACATGCAGCCTTCCTCAGTGGTCCCCAGTCCTCCTCAAAGCCCTTTCTTCTTCTTTTTTTTTTTTTTTTTTTTTTTTAAGAGACTGAGTTTTACTCTGTTGCCCAAACTAGAATGCAGTGGCATGATCATAGCTCACTGCCGCCTTGAACTCCCTTGGGCTGAAGCCATTCTCCCGCCTTAGCCTCCTGAATAGCTGGGAGTATAGGCCTGTGCTGCCACACCTGGCTAATTTTTTTTTTTTTTTTTTTTTTGAGACGGAGTCTTGCTCTGTTGCCCAGGCTAGAGTGCAGTGGTGTGATGTCAGCTCACTGCAACCTCTGCCTCCCGGGTTCAAGCAATTCTCATGCTTCAGCCTCCCGAGTAGCTGGGATTACAGGTGCACGCCACCACACAAGGCTAATTTTTATATTTTCATTAAGGACAGGTTTCACCATCTTGGCCAGGATGATCACGAACTCCTGACCTCATGATCCCCCTGCCTCGGCATCCCAAAGTGCTAGGATTACAGGCTTAAGCCACCACGCCCAGCGCTGGCTAATTATAATGTTTAAAATTTTTTGTACAGATAGGGTCTTGCTGTGTTGCCCAGGCTGGTCTTGAACTGGGCTAAAGTGATCCTCCCACCTGCTCCTCCCAAAGTGCTGGGAATACAGGCATGAGCTACAGCACCTGGCCGGCATGTCTTAAAATACGAGGCTAGTTGTCTCATATTTTATGTAAATACAGGATTCACAATCTGGATTTGTCTCATTGTTTCCTCATTAAATGAGATTCAGGCTATTTATGGCAAGAATCCTGCTTAGGAGATGATGAACTAAAGGTAATTTTTTGTTTTTTTGAGATGCAGTCTCACTTTGTTACCTAGGCTGGAGTGCAGTGGTGCAATCACGGCTCACTGCAATCTCTGCCACCTGGGTTGAAGTGCTTCTCCTGCCTCAGCCTCCCGAGTAGCTGTGATTACAAGCGCCTGCCAATGCGGCCAGCTAATTTTTGTATTTTTAGTAGAGACGGAGTTTCACCATCTTGGTTAAGCTGGTCTTGAGCTCCTGACATCGTGATCTACCCACCTCAGCCTCCCAACATGCTTTGAGACAGAGTCTTGCTCTGTCGCCCAGGCTGGAGTGCAGTGGTGTGATCTCGGCTCACTGCAATCTCCATCTCCTGGGTTCAAGCGATTCTTCAGCCTCAGCCTCATGAGTAGCTGGGATTACAGGCTCCTACCACCACGTTGGGCTAATTTTTGTATTTTTAGTAGAGACAGAGTTTCACCATGTTGGCTAGGTTGGTCTTGAACTCCTGACCTCAAGCCATCCACTTCGGCCTCCCGAAGTGCTGGGATTACAGGCGTGAACCACCGTGCCCGGACTTCCTTAGTGGCCTTTCTGACCTTAAGCTGTTTTTCCCTCCTGACAGTGGGACTCTGCTCTTGTGGTCTCTTTCCTGATTGGGCAAGGTGCCAGGGCGCTTTTTCTAGGCCTTGACTTTGCTCTTGTTTCTAAGGTATCCTGTGGTGGTAAAAGAGACGTGTACTTTCTGGGTAGGTGCAGCCACTTGTAGAGCTGAAACTACATCTCCAGGATGGTTGTGTGGTTGGTGGTGCTTGGGGAGCCCAGCAGTCAGGATCCGAGCAGCCCACCTGTCTTGGGGTCCCCGCTGTGCACCTAGGCCCAGGCCCAGGGCGCAGTGAATGAGAGCTCTCCAGCCTCAGGGGGTGGGCAGGGCTAATGGACCATCAGACCCACCATGTGCCAGTGCTGACTGGCACACAGCACTGCTTGGACCTCCCCTGTGGGAAGGGATAGGGATAGAGCAATCTTTGGAAGAATGGAGTGCTGGCTTTGCTGAGCCCTGTTCTTCGGAAGGTTTGATCTGGAGAGCTGCAGCAGCCAGACCCTGGGGAGGCAGGTTAGTGAGCAGGTTCCTGACTTACGAGCTAAGAAGCCTGATGGCTGCTCGTTTCCCCCAATGTCGACATCACTGGGGGTCCTTCCTGAGGGTGAGCCCTGGGTTCGTCTGCGTTTCTCTCTCCCAGTTGGGCCGGACTCTGGACGTGAGGCTGAGGGAGTGCATGGCTCCGTCAGAGCGTGGGCTCAGACGCTCAGATGCTCGGAGTGCTTCCGGCTGCTTTTCCGTTGGTAACTCACGTGTTCTTCCTGCAGGCTGGCATTTTTCTTTCATGAGTTTTTTTCATTGGTCAGAATTATAGTCTTCTGATTGTATGTACATAGCTGGTTATTATCAGATACATAGTTTTACAGTGTGCATCTAAATATAGATTTTATTGGTGAATACATTGTGTTCTCATTCCATAAAAAGTCTTAAGCACAAAATTATGCTTAAAAAAAAAAATCTTAGCACTGGGCGTGGTGACTCACGCCTGTAATCCGAGCACTTTGGGAGGCTGAGGCAGGTGGAGCACTAGAAATCAGGAGTTGAGACCAGCCTCTCCAACATGGTGAAACCCTGTCTGTATAGAAAATACAAAAATTAACCGTGTGGTAGTGGCACACGCCTGTAATCCCAGTTACTCGGGAGGCTGAGGCACGAGAATTGCTTGAACCTGGGAGACGGAAGTTGTGGTGAGCGGCGATGGCACCACTGCACTCCAGCCTGGCCAACAGAGTGAGACTCTGTCTCAAAAAAAAAAAAAAAAGAAAGAAAGAAAATTTTAGCAGGCTCTCCTTTGCAGATGCTGCTGGTGCTGAGCTTTGTGTCTGGGGCAAAAAAGGAGAGGGTGGGCCCCGGTTGGTTTAGGAGAAGTGGTTATGAACAGAATGGGCCCCATGCTCCCGGCCTGAGGAAATTCTTTTGTGAAAAAGATTGCTTCTGCAGCTTGGAGGGGGATGGTCCACCTCATGCTCCTGTCCCTCTCTCAGCCCCAGGGGCAGAAGGGAAACAGTCAGTAGCAGCACGGCCATTGCAGATGGTGCCCAAGGCGGGAAGGTAGTGTCTGAGCACGAGGGGGTGGCCGGCCTTTGTGGGGCTGCTTCAGAGAGCTGGGCAGAGTCTGGGCCCCAACGTGGACTAGCAGGGGAGGAGCTCTCCTGGCTGGGGTGGCCACTCAGGGAGGTCTGGGTTGCCTGAGCAGGGAATCAGCCTCCTGTGGAGGAGGTTTCCGAGCAGGAGGTGCTCTTCGTGTGGGCCTGGAGGACCTCCAGGCGGCCTGCACTCACCTGATACAGCTGGCTTCTGCTGGGAGGCTGGGTTTGCAGCCAAACTCTGAGAACTTTTGGACAAAACATGCCAAAGAAGTTGGTGATGATAAGAAATTCATACTAAACTTGTTCTATTAGGGCTTTTTTCATTTCAAGTATATTACTTCCCTTCAGTAGCCCTATATTTTTGAAATTAATGTTGAGCATCGTGTCAGAGTCAGGTTTTGAATGACACAGGATGTTTTCAGATCCTGTAAGTTTACTTGAAGCTATCAAATAGCCTCCTAACAAAGTTATTATTATTATTATTATTTTTATTTTTTTTTTTTTGAGACGGAGTCTCACGCTGTTGCCCAGGCTGGAGTGCAGTGGCGCGATCTCGGCTCACTGCAAGCTCCGCCTCCCGGGTTCCCGCCATTCTCCTGCCTCAGCCTCCTGAGTAGCTGGGAGTACAGGCGCCCGCCCCCTCGCCCGGCTAATTTTTTGTATTTTTAGTAGAGACGGGGTTTCACTGTGGTCTCGATCTCCTGACCTTGTGATCCGCCCGCCTCGGCCTCCCAAAGTGCTGGGATTACAGGCTTGAGCCACCGCGCCCGGCCATTATTATTATTTTTTGAAACTGAGTCTCTCTGTGTCGCCCACGCTGGAGTGTAGTGGCGCCATCTTGGCTCACTGCAAGCTCCGCCTCCCAGGTTGACGCCATTCTCCTGCCTCAGCCTCCCGAGTAGCTGGGAGTACAGGTGCCGCCACCACGCCCGGCTAGTTTTTTGTATTTTTAGTAGAGACGGGGTTTCACTGTGTCAGCCAGGATGGTCTCGATCTCCTGACCTTGTGATCCGCCTGCCTCGGCCTCCCAAAGTGTTGTGATTACAGGCGTGAGCCACCGCGCCCGACCTGCATCCTGGTTTTCATGTTGATCAGTGGTGTTTAAAGTATACCTGTAGGAAGTTCCAAAGTGCGGGAAGTGAACAAAACTTCCTTGCAGAGAAATCTTGTACTTTGGTGTTTTCATCATATGTTTGTGTGACAAATATACAAAGACAATGTTGAAGATGTGGGTTAGTGAAATTGAGACCTGGCGCTTCCTGAGGCTGGCAGCCCAGTTGAGCCTGAGGACTAGACTTCAGACAGTTGGCAGTCCCCACCTCGTTGCCTTCTGTCTGCTCTGGGTAGGTGAGAGGCTCCTTGGGAGGCCAGTGGAGATGGCTGTGGGAGGAGAGATTGAGCAGCTGCCCTTGGAGCTCACCCACCCACTGCTCCTCCCTCCCCTCGTGGAGAAGTAGAAACAGCTTTCCTCCGGCCCTCACCTGTTGCCGGGGCTTCCGTGCTGGTTGGGGTGAGCTGCGTTTTGCTGAGTTGCACCGCGAGAGAGCATTGGCGACCACTTGCCTGCTGTGGGCCAGCTCCCCGTCTGCCTGTGGTCACGGACCAGTGTGGGCAGAGCCTTCGGACATGGGTTGCTGGTACGAGCACACCAGTAATCCCGTCCGCCACAGGGCCTGCCCTGTGAGCTGCCTGCCGGACTCCACAGAGTGCTTCACACTCCTGTCTGGTGTGGGACCCGCAGCCCTTGCAGGTGGGCCCATGTCATTAGCCTCATTTTATAAAAGAGTCTTGATGGGTCAGAGAGGGGTGGCTCATCCACAGGTAAGCTGTAAGCCTGGAACCCTATGGGGCCATTGGTTTTGCTGCTTCACCACAGTTGTCCTTGGTAGTGGCAGCCTGGGAGGTGGAGGAAGGTAGTGGCGTTCCCTCCCTAACACCCCCTGCCTCCGCCTGGTTTTCTGTACTGGGCCTAGCTTTGTGGAGTTTCCTGGGGTGAGAGGAGGTTTTTACCAGAATGTTCTTTGCCAGTGAGCACAGCTGACCTGAGGGCAGTATCCCTTTGGAGATGAGCTGGTTGGATTGTAGCAGCCTCCCACAACTTTGGTCCGGGGGCCTGGAGAGAGCAGTTCCTGCTTGCCGTGTGTGAGAGTGTGCGTGTGCTGGCTGTGCGTGTCCACTGCATTCCCAGGCTCCAGAGCACACACTGCCATTCAAAGGTAGCTTAGCTTTTTGTTCGGGATCCTTTCTCTTGCTGGCTGCACTGTTCATCTGCGGGACAGCCTCTTGACCATAGGAGGCACCCTCATTTCCCTTTTCTTTTTTTGACATGGAGTTTCACTTTTGTCGCCCAGACTGGAGTGCAGTGGCGTGATCTCTGCCCACTGCAACTTCTGCCTCCTAGGTTCAAGTGATTCTCCTGCCTCAGCCTCCCTAGTAGCTGGGATTATAGGTGTGCGCCACCACGCCCAGCTAATGTTTGTATTTTTAGTAGAGACCGGGTTTCACCATATTGGCCAGGCTGATCTCAAACTCCTTATCTCAGGTGATGCGCCTGCCTTGGCCTCCCAAAGTGCTGGGATTACAGGTGTGAGCCACTGTGCCCGGCCAAGAGAATATCTACCTTTTTTTTTTCTTTTTTTTCTTTAAAAAAAGATAGCGTTCTTAAAAAGAGATGGGATCTCACTGTGTTGCCCAGGCTAGTCTTAAACTCCTGGCCTCAAGTGATTCTCCTGCCTCAACCTCCCTGGTAGCTAGGACTACAGGCACATGCCACTACGCCTGGCTAATTTTTAAATTGTCTTTGTAGAGATGGGGTTTCACTATATTGCCCAGACTGGTCTTGAACTCCTGGACT
This sequence comes from Macaca fascicularis, assembly GCF_037993035.2. Lineage (NCBI taxonomy): Eukaryota > Metazoa > Chordata > Mammalia > Primates > Cercopithecidae > Macaca > Macaca fascicularis. The sequence goes on from NC_088394.1 coordinate 3,327,904, forward strand.
CAAGCCATCCTCCCACTTCGGCCTCCGAAGTGCTGGGATTACAGGCTTGAGCCACTGCGTCCTGCCTGGTTTCTACTTCTAAGAGATGGAGGCTGCTGAACTTCATACCTAGAAAAGTTAAAGAAATTGAAACTCTAAGTTCTTTCAGAAAATACACATTTTATGAAACAAAATCCTCAGAAAATGCCCAGTTTACCCATCGGCTACATTTTTACAAGTTTCTATTTGTTTACAACTCAGGGTTTGTTTTTCTATCAGAGGTGTGCCTGGGGGCAGGGGTGGGGTCTCGCTGAAACCTGAGTGCCTGCTCTGGAAAAGAGCAACAGGACCAGCACCTGGTGGTCCCATCTGCCTGGGGAAATAAGTAGGGGGCAGTGACTCATCATTGAGTGCCGTGGGGGGATGTGAGAGCTCCTCTTCCAGAGACTTGGGGGATGGCACCTGGTAGCTTTAAGGACCTAACCTGTTGATGGTGCTTATTCTCCCAGCCACATTCTGTTTAGAACATTGGCCTTTCCCTGTTCTCAGTAGACCTGTGCCATGACACGTCTCTCACATTTCTCAGCACTGATGAAGTAACAGAAGCTTGCCTCATCAGTGGAGTAGAAGGTAGAAGAGGACAGAGGGGGTCCTGTCCTGAGTGGGGATATTGATTAGTTGCCAGGACTGAGAACGGGGTGTGGAAAGACATGGTTGGCAGGAGGCTCCTGGTGGGAAAGAAGCCGCACTGACCTGGGCAGGCCTTGGCCATGAGAAGCCCCAGAGAGTGAGGCTGCTGGTGAGGCAGACCACAGCTCCCCGCCTTCCCTTGGGTGTGGGTGCGTGCACCTGTGTGTGTGTAGGAAAGCCCAGCGATCAGATCGTAACCTGGGAGTGGGGGGCTTGCATGGTGACACCACAGCTGTGAGGTGGGCACTGGTGTTTTTGGTGGACTTCTGTTGTGAGGAGTTCCTTTTTTTTTTTGAGACGGAGTCTGGCTCTGTCGCCCAGGCTGGAGTGCAGTGGTGCGATCTCGGCTCACTGCAAGCTCCGCCTCCCGGGTTCATGCCATTCTCTTGCCTCAGCCTCCCAAGTAGCTGAGACTACAGGTGCCTGCCACCACACCCAGCTAATTTTTTGTATTTTTAATGGGGACGGGGTTTCACCGTGTTAGGCTGGATGGTCTCCATCTCCTGACCTCATGATCTGCCCGACTTGGCCTCCCAAAGTGATGGGATTACAGGTGTGAGCCACCACACCTGGCTGAGCTCCTTTTTAAAAAAAAAAAAAAAAAAAAGATTGAGAGAGCGTGCCTTACTCTGTTGCCCAGCCTGGGGTACAGGGTCTCGATGATAGCTCATTGCAACCTTGAACTCCTGGCCCAAGTGATCCTCCCACCTCAGCTGTAGGTGGGACCACAGGTGCACAACACCGTGCCTGGCTCATTATTTTTTTAATTTTAATTTTTTTTTAAAAAAGAGACAAGGTTTTATTCTGTCACCCTTGCTGGAGCTCAGTGGTTTGACCATGGCTCACTGCAGCCTCAGCCTCCTGGGCTCAAGTAATTCTCCCACTTCAGCCTCCCTAGTAGCTGGGATTACAGGTGTGTACCACCACAGCCAGCAGGTTTTTTTTTTTTTTGAAACGGAGTCTCGCTCTGTCGCCCAGGCTGGAGTGCAGTGGCCAGATCTCAGCTCACTGCAAGCTCCGCCTCCCAGGTTTATGCCATTCTCCTGCCTCAGCCTCCCGAGTAGCTGGGACTACAGGCGCCCGCCACCTCGCCCGGCTAGTTTTTTGTATTTTTTGGTAGAGACGGGGTTTCACCGTGTTAGCCAGGATGGTCTCGATCTCCTGACCTCGTGATCCGCCTGCCTCAGCCTCCCAAAGTGCTGGGGTTACAGGCTTGAGCCACCACGCCCGGCCGCAGATTTTGTTTTTTTAATTTTTTTTTAAGAGGTGGGGTCTCGCCATGTTACCCAGGCTGGTCTCCCAACACCTGGGCTCAAGCAGTACTCCTGCCTTGGCCTCCCAAAATGGGGGACTACAGATACGAGCCACCACGCCTAGCCCATTTTATTAGGGAGGACAAGGAGAGTAGACAGGTCCACCTGGGATCTTATTGCTTTAAATTGTTCCAGAGATTTAAATTTCAGAAACTACTGAGTAACCAAAATTGTTTACTTACTACAATTTTAGGTCACCAAATGGGTGGCAGATTGATTGGGCTGTGCAGGGACTGAAGGACTCACCCCCAGGCCCAGAGTTGCTGGCATCCCTGAGGTTGTGCTGCCTCTGTGGGATTGAGTGCTGGGAAAGGGGGCATTTCGGGAGCCTGGCAGGACCTTACCCTGCACGTGGGCCCTGGCACTGCGTTTCCTCCAGATCGTGGCAGGCGGTCTCGGGATGTTGTTTATGCAGTTTAATCACTACCTGAAAATGCTGCAAAACCTTTCCTTTACAACAATAGTAGTACAAATAAACATTTAGACACTTCGCACTCTAAGAGGGCTTTTTCTCAGGCTTTTTATTTCACAATTGGTGCTAAAAAGTGCTTTAAAAGGTAATATTCAACCATCTTTTTTTGGCTGCAGAAATCAAGTTATTTATTAAAACACACCCATGGTAGCAAGTTCTGATGGCCCTGAAGAGGAGGCAGAGGCACTGTGTTGAGCTTCTAAACATCATCCTGCCAGGGAGGGACCCTGACAGGTGCTTGGCTGCCGTGCTGTGGCCGAGGCAGGAAGGAAGTTACAGAATTCCATGAAGGCAGAAGACTACCAGTAGACAGGTCCCATGTCATCACACCCGTGAGAGTGGCGGTGGTCTGGTGGCCACAGAGATACCTGACAGCATGGGTCTGGAGCCAGTGATTGGCTGGCTTCAAGGCTCCTTCGGGAGGTGCCTGGACCCCGATGGACGGCCCCAGGCCTCACACTTCCCCCTTGAGGTTTGCAGAGAGTGCCAGAAGTGACCCCAGAAAGGGTACTCTGAGGTGCTGGGGTCCCTACCCAGCAGCCAGGGGCTCTGTCTGCAAGTGGCCGTGTCGTGGCCATGCTGAACAGCTGTGATTTCAGAGTTGCACGTGCCTCCTTTGCTCTGCCGGGAAGGCTCCGGTGCTCTCCCCACCTTCTCGAATCTTTGCTCAGATATCAAGATATCACCTTGCCAGCGAAGGCTGTCTGATGATTTGAATTTGCACCGCCTCCATCCAAATAGTCCTGTTCTCTTTGCCTGCTTTATTTTTCTCACAGTAATCGTCACCATCTGACACGCTGTGCATTTCCCTGCTCTGTATTTTGAAGTCTGTCTGTCCTGCTGGAATGCAGGCTTCTCGAGGGCATGGTCTTGGTTTCGTTCTTTGCTGTACTTCCAGTGTCCAGGACAGTGCCCAGCATGGAGCAGCTGCTCAGCCAATGCTGTGGTCTTGATGGGACTGCATTCGCTTTACGTCATTGAAGCTGCTGGCATGGAAGCGTGCCGTGGCATGTAAAGCATGCAGTGGGAAAGCAGTGGGGTGGGGGTGTCTTTGTCTGTATTACATCATCTGTTATTGCCGTTTCAAAAATCCAGAGGCCTTTCTACACTTACTTGGATGTTGATTTCAAAATGACCGATGCTTCTTTCTGACTCATGAAGGCTGCTGTCTTTGGAATCTGACATTAGGGGGAGGCGAAACTTTAAAATGTGTGGGGCAGCCTGGTGTGGTGGCTCAGGTCTGTAATCCCAGCACTTTGGGAGGCCAAGGAGGGTGGATCACTTGAGCCCTGGAGTTTGAGACCAGCCTGGGCAACATGGTTAGGCCCCAACTCTACAAAAATTAGCTGGGCACAGTGGTGCACACCTGTGGTCCCGCTACTCTGGAGGCTGAGGTGGGAGGATCACTTGAGCCCAGGAGGTTGAGACTGCAATGAGCTGTGATTGTGCCACTGAACTCCAGCCTGGGAGACACAGTGAGACCCCGTCTCTTTTTTTTTTTCTTTTTTTCTTTTTTTCTTTTTTTTTTTTTTTTTTTGAGACGGAGTCTCGCTCTGTCGCCCAGGCTGGAGTGCAGTGGCCGGATCTCAGCTCACTGCAAGCTATGCCTCCTGGGTTCACGCCATTCTCCTGCCTCAGCCTCCCAAGTAGCTGGGACTACAGGCGCCCGCCACCTCGCCTGGCTAATTTTTTGTATTTTTTTGTAGAGATGGGGTTTCACCATGTTAGCCAGCATGGTCTCGATCTACTGACCTCGTGATCCGCCCATCTCGGCCTCCCAAAGTGCTGGGATTACAGGCTTGAGCCACCGCGCCCGGCGACCCCGTCTCAAAAAAGAAAAAAAGTGGCCAGGCATGGTGGCTCAAGCCTGTAATTGTATCACTTTGGGAGGCTGAGGCAGGCAGATCGCTTGAGCTCAGGAGTTTGAAACCAGCCGGGACAACATAGCAAAACCCCATCTCTATTTTGTAAACATTTTATATATATAAAATTTTTGAATGAAAACTGTGTGGTACGTGTTTAGCTGTTACGACGTTTCACTGTCTGGATGTGAGTGTGACCCTCCCTGCTCTTGCAGTGCCATGTAAGCCATCATCGCTTTTCCTGGGCCAGTGATGCAGCTCCCCAGCTGGTCGACCCGAGCCCCTGGCCAGCCAAGGGGCTGCCCTAGACTCTCCCAGTACCCGCCCATCTCTGCATAGCCACCCCCACCACTTTATCTGGATGGTTCTGTAGTGAGGTCAGTCTGGACATTAGCTTTCTGTGGGCAGGGACCATGTCCTCTTATGGGCTGTGTAATTGGGTGAATAATGTAGTTAAGTCACCTCCTTTGAGAGACTTTGATAAGCCAAATAGTGAATTTTTCTTTTTATTTATTTACTTACTTTTTTATTTTTGAGGCAGGGTCTCCCTCTGTCGTCCAGGCTGGAGTGCAGTGAAGTGATCTTGGCTCCCTGCAGCCTTGACCTCCCCAGGCTCAGGTAATAGTCCCATCTCAGCCTCCCGATTACCTGGGACCACAGGCACATGCCACCGTGCCTGGCTAATTTTTGTATTTTTAGTGGAGACGGGGTTTTGCTGTGTTTGCCCAGGCTGGTCTCAAACTCCTGGGCTCAAGTGATCCACCCAACCTGGCTTGCCTTTTTTTTCTTTTTTTTTTTTTTTGACATGAAGTTTCATTCTTGTTGCCCAGGCTGGAGAGCAATGGCGCGATCTCGGCTCACTGCAACCTCTGCCTTGCAGGTTCAAGCAATTCTCCTGCCTCAGCCTCCTGACTAGCTGGTATTACAGGCATGTGCCAGCACGCCTGGCTAATTTTTTTTCTGTATTTTTAGTAGTGATGGGGTTTCTCCATGTGGTCAGGCTGGTCTCAAACGCCTGACCTCAGGTGATCCGCCCGCCTCTGCCTCCCAAAGTGGTGGGATTACAGGCGTGAGCCACCGCACCGGGCCTTTTTTTTTTTTTTTTTGAAGACAGTTTTGCTCTGAGGTCTAGGCTGGAGGGCATGATCTTGGCTCACTGCAACCTCTACTTCCCAGGTTCAAGCGATTCTGCTGCCTCAGCCTCCCCAGTAGCTGGGATACGGGCATGTGCCACCACGCCTGGCTAATTTTTTTTCTGTATTTTTAGTAGCGATGGGGTTTCACCATATTGGCAAGGCTGATCTCAAACTCCTGACCTCAGGTGGTCTGCCCGTCTCAGCCTCCCAGAGTGCTGGGATTACAGGTGTGAGCCACCACACCCACCCTGTTTTTAACTTTTATTTTTTGAGATTATGTCTCACTCTGTCACCTAGGCTGGGGTGCAGTGGTGCAATCTCAGCTCACTGCAACCTTGATCTCCTGGATTCAAGCAGTCTCCATACCTCAGCCTCCCAAGTTGCTGGGACTACAGGTGCACACACCACACCTGGCTAATTTTTGTAGAGACGGGTCTCACTGTGTTGCCCAGTTTGGTCTTGAACTCCTGGGCTTAAGTGATCCCCCCGGCCTCCCAAAGTGCTGGGATTACAGGTGTGATCTACTGCGCCTGGCTAGACTGAGTATGTCCTTATGGCTTTGGAGAGAGTGGTGTGCTGCAGATGTCACTCCATGTCGTGCGCTGTGTGCAGCTGAGCAGGATGGAGGCCTCACGTCTCCCCATAGTGCTTCCGGGACTGTGGACTTGGGGTTGCCAGATAGGCTGTGAGCTGTGCGAACAACACAGATGTGCCTGCCTGGTGGGGGCGGATGCAGGGGCTGGAGAGAGTCCTGAAGTGAAGGCAGTGGCGTCCTGGGAATTCAGGTGGAGGTGCTGCCCATCTGGTGGTTGTAAACTTGGCATCTTTTCCCTGCTCCTTCAGCTTGGCCCGGTACCCCACATCTCCCCCATCCCTGCATCTCAGGAGCACACACCCTCCATCCTCTGACTCTGGGTGAGCCTCCTACCTCATATCCACCAAATCAAAAGCAGGACAGGGCTCAGCTCAGGCTCCAGGTCATTGTGCACCAGCATACTGTGTGCTGATGGTTTCAGATAGGTGTACACAGCAAAGTAAGACGAGGAAGTGTTTATGTTTATGTGTCCTCAGGTGGCGGGTACTCCTGGAGGGGAGAAGCTTATTCACACCTTTGAGTCTTTTGGAGTCTTTTGGGCTGGGTGATGTTGCCAGTCATCTTTTAAAAATAAGATTTATGGATGGGCCCAGTAGCTCACGCCTGTAATCCCAGCACTTTGGGAGGCCGCAGCACGTAGATCACTTGAGGTCAGGTTCGAGACCAGCCTGGCCAACATGGTGAAACCCTATGTCTACTAAAAATATGAAAATTAACTCGGTGTGTTGGTGGCTGCCCGTAGTCCCGGCTACTGGGGAGGCTGAGGCAGGACGGTCACTTGAACCCTGGGAAGCGGAAGTTGCAGTGAGCCAAGACTGCACCACTGCACTCTAGCCTGGGCAACAGAGCGAGACTGTCTAAAAAAAAGAAAAAAAAAAATTAACATTAGGTGCATGAATGCTTACAGATAGGAAAAAACCTGGCTTAAACCTTTCTCATGTAACAGGCTCTGGGAAGTAGATAGAACACAATGGTTTTCTAACTACTGTCTCAATCACAGATGCCCCACGGGTAGAGTGCTAAGAATATACCCACAGTGCGGGAGGTGGAGCTTCAAGCTCCTTTACCTGCTGCGGTGGGGTGCGTGGGGGTGTGGCTCTTTCGCTGAAAGATGATACTACCTCCTAGCCCTGCAGGGAACAGGCTGTAGGTCAGATGCACCCAGCTGGTCTTGTTCCCAGCGCTTTCCTGGCTGGAAGGGCTCTCGCTCTGCTGTGGCGTGCTGTGCCGCGGAAGAAACAAGGCGTTCTTCGTGGCAGTCAGACCTGGGCTTGCTAGATGTGTTTTTCATCCCACTTCTGTGCTGAGAGTTTACTTAGTAAAAAAAAAAAAATCTTAAATCAGAGAAATTACTGGGTATAATCCCACAGCAAGTGAAATGTCAAAGGCTGACATTTGGAAACAGCATTGTCAAGCAGAGTTTTAGCCAAAACCTGTGCTGTGACAGCTGATCCCAGAGTCCAAAAGAAACTACCAGAGGGAGGCGGCGCTTGCCGCCGGAGTGCCCGCCGCTGTTTGCTAGAAGGATGGATCGTGGGCGCCTCTCACCTGGAAGATGCGCTTCTGCCCAGATGTCGGGATTAGTGGCATCGTCTCGCAGGAGGGGTCTCACCCTCTGCTGCTGAGGAAGTGGCACTGTCACCCCGTAGGGGTGTGTCCCCGGCTCCTCTCAGTTTCTGTGCGCTGACCAGTCTGCGCTGCTTTCCTCCCCAAACGCCCTCCGTTCCCTTCGGCCCCTTAGCTCCTGTCTGCCGTGGACTCATTGTTCCATGGGGCTCTTGGTCCCGCTCCAGTACAATTGTCTCCATTTAAAGTCACGTCCCCTTGTGGGGAATCTCACTGCCGTTTCACACTGTGTGTATTGTGGAAATAAGATTCTTCCTGTTGCCCAAACATAGCATGAGGATTTTAAACTACCTTCTTCAGCCTGGGCCCTCCCTGCTGTCTCCCAGGCTCCCTGTGCCCGTGCCTGTGTTTCTTTCTTTTTTTTTTTTTTCCTGAGATGGAGTCTCGCTCTGTCGCCCAGGCTGGAGTGCAGTGGCCGGATCTCAGCTCACTGCAAGCTCCGCCTCCCGGGTTCACGCCGTTCTCTTGCCTCAGCCTCCCGAGTAGCTGGGACTACAGACGCCCGCCACCTCGCCTGGCTAGTTTTTTGTATTTTTTAGTAGAGACGGGGTTTCACCGTGTTAGCCAGGATGGTCTCGATCTCTTGACCTCGTGATCTGCCCGTCTCAGCCTCCCAAAGTGCTGGGATTACAGGCTTGAGCCACCACACCCGGCCCCTGTGCCTGTGTTTCTGTCTTCCCCCGTCCCAGGTGAGGCTGAGGGCCGTGTTGCACACATGGCCCACTCTGTGCTGAGCGCTTGGAGGGAGGCCACTAAGACTTGGTAGGTTTCTTTCTGATGTGGGGGTGGAGTCTATGAAGACAGCAGGGTTTCTCAGCCGGGAGTGGTTGACCTGTGGTCCGGGTCTCTCTATTGTGGAGACCTGTTCCTGGTAGCATGTTTAGCAGCACCCCTGCCTCTACCCGGCAGGTGCCAGTAACACTTTCTCCCCTGACCTGGTTATGACAATCAAAAACAACCAAAACTTAGAGCCTGGGAGGTCGAGGCCGCAGTGAGCTGTGATTGCACCACTGCACTGAGCCTGGGCAACAGAGTGAGACTCTTATTCAGTCAGTCAGTCATAAATATATGAATACAACTAAAAACAAAATTTGTTCGTGTATAAGATTTTACTCAGTGGCTCACTTGTCAGTTTTTCATAAAGCAATATGTTCCCTTGAATCTCTGCTGAAATGGAAGCGTGTCATGTGTGCTTTTCCCTGGCTGGCCTCTAGCTCTGCACCTCCATAGGTGCTGCTCTGCATCTGAGCTGGGAAACTGGGTCTGGGCTGGCCCCTGCCTGTGGTGGAGACGCAGCTGAAGCCCACCTTGCTGGAGGCCAGAGTTTGCCACTGTCCTGTACTCCCCTCCTGCTGTGTCCTTGAGCTGTGCTTGGGGGCTCGGCACACAGATGAACTTAAAGCCCGTGTTGATCTGATGCACGTGGTGGTGGGACAGGTGTGGAGGGGGGATGGCGTGGCAGAGACAGGTGGTGCTCTCCCCTCCCCCACCCGTGGAACACTGATGGCGGCTTATGGGAGCGGCCAGGTTAATTTGCAGCCACGCTGTGGTGCCTGGGATGGTGCAGTGTGAAGTGCCGGCTCCTCCTGCCTCCCTTCCCTTGTGTGAGTCCCTACAGCTCAGTGCAGGCCTGCTGTTCTGCAGTCCAGGGCAGCCTTGGAGGCCCTGTGCTGTGTCCAGGTATGCCCATGGCTGGCCGGCCTTGCGAGGACAGTCCAGGCCCATTATGGTTCTTGCTGGCCCAGAGCCTGGTGATTATGACCTTTTTCCCCCTTTCCATTGTCCCTGAAGATGGAGGGTTCTTGCTAATCTCCCAGGGGAGAGTTGCTGGAGTTTGATTGCACTTCGGTTGTGTTATAGCAGGCTTTGGTTCTAGGGACAGACCATAAAGGCACCGACTGAGCTCCAGGACTTTGTCTGTGAAACATGTGAAATGGATGTTTATGAAAACCATAAGGCAACTCGACTTACTGCTGAGCCTTATGAGCCTTCGCAAAAGCACAGCTTTCCATAAATGAGTGATGCTCTTATTTTTTTGTTTGTTTTTGGGACAGAGTCTCACTCTGTCGCCCAGGCTGGAGTGCAGTGGCGTGATCTCAGCTCACTGCAACCTCCGCCCCCTGGGTTCAGGTGATTCTTCTGCCGCAGCCTCCCAAGGAGCTGGGACCACAGGCATGCGCGCCCAGCTAATTTTTTGTACTTTTTTGTAGAGATGGGGTTTTGCCATGTTGCCCAAGCTGGTCTCAAACTCCTGAGCTCAGGCAATCCACCCACCTCGGCCTCCTAAAGTGCTAGCATTACAGGCATGAGCCACCACACCTGGCCTCTTTTTTTTGTTTTGTTTTGTTTTTGGAGACAGGGTCTGTCTCTGTTGCCCAGGCTGGAGTTCAGTGGCATGATCTTGACTCACTGCAGCCTCAACTTCCTGGACTCAAGTGATCCTCCTGCCTCAGCCCCCTGAGTACCTGCAACTACAAGCACACACCACCGTTCCTGGCTAATTTTTCTTTTTTTTTTTTTTTTGAGACGGAGTCTCGCTCTGTTGCCCAGATTGGAGTGCAGTGGTGCGATCTCGGCTCACTGCAAGCTTCGCCTCCCGGGTTCAGGCCATTCTCCTGCCTCAGCTTCCCGGTAGCTGGGACTACAGGCGCCCGTCACCACACGTGGCAAATTTTTTGTATATTTAGTAGAGATGGGCTTTCACCGTGTTAGCCAGGATGGTCTCGATCTCCTGACCTTGTGATCCGCCCACCTTGGCCTCCCAAAGTGCTGGGACTACAGGCCTGAGCCACCGCGCCCGGCCATGCCCGGCTAATTTTTCTAAATTTCATAGAGATGGGGTTTTGCCATGTTGCTCAGGCTGGTCTCGAACTCCTAAGCTCAAGCGATCACCCTTCCTCGGCCTTCCAAGGTGCTGGTTTACAAGCGTGAGCCTCCGCATCCAGCCGAGTGGTACTCTTAGGGTGCTTATTCCTGCCATGGGTTCTGTGTTGCTGGTCACATTGGTACCATGTGCCAGGCACTGGCCACCCTCAGCAGCCTGTACACAGGCCCTGAACTTAGGGAAGGTTTGGGAGTCTTTTTTTTTTTTTTTGAGACGGAGTCTCGCTCTGTCGCCCAGGCTGGAGTGCAGTGGCCGGATCTCAGCTCACTGCAAGCTCCGCCTCCCAGGTTCACGCCATTCTCCGGCCTCAGCCTCCAGAGTAGCTGGGACTACAGGCGCTGCCACCTCGCCCGGCTATTTTTTGTATTTCTTAGTAGAGACGGGGTTTCACCGTGTTAGCCAGGATGGTCTCGATCTCCTGACCTCGTGATCTGCCCATCTCGGCCTCCCAAAGTGCTGGGATTACAGGCTTGAGCCACCGCGCCCGGCCTGGGAGTCTTAATTCAAGAGTTTACTTTGTTCTTTGTGAGTCTAGAGGGTTCCATTCTTCAGGGAAGCCAAAGTCTGGTGCTTGCTCCGGCTGCTCAGCCAGCTTCTCAGACACATGAGAACGTTTCTCCACCCTCAGGGCTGCAGCCCACCTTCTACAGAGCTAGGAACCTTAGGCTTCACGTTATGTTTAGCTTGGATTTGTGTCATAAGTGGGCTCGATGGCTCAGACTTGTAATCCCAGCACATTGGGAAGCTGAGACCAGAGGATTGCTTGAGCCCAGAGGTTTGAGGCTGTATTGAACTATGATCGATTGCGCCACTGCACTCCAGCCTGGGCAACAGAGCAAGACCTTGCTTCCCCACCTCCAACAAAAAAATTGTCATAAAAGAAAAATCCATAATCCCAATACTTTAATGACCATGCTTCTCATGTTGTGGTTTTCTTGTTAGTCTCTTCTGTAGCTGTGCCTGTAACACTTTTACAATGTTAGTATCTGTAACAATTTTGTATTTTTTTTTTTTGAGACGGAGTCTCGCTCTGTCATTGAGGCTGGAGTGCAGTGGTGGATTTTGGCTCACTGCAACCTCTCGACTCCCAGGTTTAAGCGATTCTCCTGCCTCAGCCTCCTGAGTAGCTGGGATTACAGGCACGTGCCACCACACCCGGCTTATTTTTGTATTTTTAGTAGAGATGAGGTTTCACCATGTTGGTCAGGCTGGTCTCAAACTCCTGACCTCGTGATCTGCCTGCCTTGGCCTCCCAAAGTGCTGGGATTACAGGTGTGAGCCACCATGGCTGGCCTTGTATTCTTTTTTTTTTTTTTTGAGACGGAGTCTCACTCTGTTACTCAGGCTAGAGTGCAGTGGCACAATCTTGGCTCACTGCAAGCTCCACCTCCTGGGTTCACGCCATTCTCCTGCCTCAGCCTCCCGAGTATCTGGTACTATAGGCACCCGCCACCACACCCGTCTACTTTTTTTTAATTTTTAGTAGAGACGGGGTTTCACCATGTTAGCCAGGATGATCTCGAACTCCTGACCTTGTGATCTGCCTACCTAGGCCTCCCAAAGTGCTAGGATTACAGGCGTGAGCCACCATGCCCGGACTTGTATTCTTTTATATATATATTTCACTTTTCAATTAGATGTAATCTCAAGATTATGGAAAAGTTACTGAAAGAGTACAGAAAATTTCCACATCCCCTTAACCCAGATACACCACTTGCTTTAATTTTGTAACCATGTTTCCATAGTTTTTATATCTGTTTTTAAGGACTGTGTAATATTTCATTGAGTGTCTATGTGCCAGCTGACTTAATCTCTTCTTTGTTGTGAGCATGTAGCTGTTCTAAGCTTTTGCTATGATACCCAAAGCTGCAGTGGAATATTTCATAAATGCGACTTTAAAAGTCATTCTCTTAGGCTGAGCTTCTAGGAGAGATTCAAAGAGTGATTTCTATGTGTCTCAGAGATTTTGTATGTCGGTAATACTTGATAGTATTTCTTTTTTTTTTTTGAGACGGAGGTTTGCTCTTGTTGCCCAGGCTGGAGTGCAGTGATGCGATCTCGGCCCACTGCAACCTCCACCTCCCTGGTTTAAGCGATTCTCTTGCCTCAGCCTCCCAAATACCTGGGATTACAGGCACCCACCACCATGCCCAACTAATTTTTTATATTTTTAGTAGAGATGGGGTTTCACATGTTGGGCAGGCGGGTCTTGAACTTTTGACCTCAGGTGATCTGCCCGCCTCAGCCTCCCAAAGTGCTGGGATTACATATGTGAGGCACTGCGCCCAGCCTGAAGTTTTCTTAATGTTCAGTTTATTAAATATCTGCTAAAAATGTTACTGAGCATTTAAAACATACTGGAAAATGAAAATGTGTACATTTTGTTGATCAGATTCTTTTAGACATTTATTAGAAAGCCCCTTGGTCATATTTCATCACTACTGTCTGTTTGGTTAACTGCTTCTTGTTTTCATACTTACTTTTGTACCATGTCTGGAGTTATAATGAACTTAGTAGACTTGTAAGAAAGAGAAGCCTTTCTCCTCCTGGCCACGGTCCTGGTCCAGAGCTGGAGTGGGGTATGTCTTCTGGGTGGCCCTGCTTCTGTCCGTCCCCAGGGATGGCCTCTTGGGTGAGCCTGGGTGTCTGTGCTTTGGGCGCTGTCTGGCTCCTCTTGTACCTGCTACCTGCAGCCTCCCTTCTCCACCTTTGTGTTCCTGGGGTTGGGGTCACAATGTTCTGTCTAGATTTGTTTTTGTCTTTGTTATGCATCTTGCAATCTCTCTCTTTTTTTTTTAAAATTATTATTGAGATAGCATCTCACTCTGGCCTAGGCTGGCGTATAGTGCCACAGTCATGGCTCATTGCAGCCTTGACCTCCTGGGCTCAGGCAATTCTCCTGCCTCGGCCTCCCATGTAGCTGGGACTACAGGCACACACCACCATGCTTGGCTTATTTTATTTTATATTTTTATTTTATTTATTTATTTTTTTTTTTGAGACGGAGTCTCACGCTGTTGCCCAGGCTGGAGTGCAGTGGCGCGATCTCGGCTCACTGCAAGCTCCGCCTCCCAGGTTCCCGCCATTCTCCTGCCTCAGCCTCCTGAGTAGCTGGGACTACAGGCGCCCGCCACCGCGTCCGGCTAATTTTTTGTATTTTTAGTAGAGACGGGGTTTCACTGTGGTCTTGATCTCCTGACCTTGTGATCCGCCCGCCTCGGCCTCCCAAAGTGCTGGGATTACAGGCTTGAGCCACCGCGCCCGGCCTTATTTTATGTTTTTATTGTAGAGACAGGGTCTTACTGTGTTGTCCAGTCTACTCTTGAACTCCTGGCCCCAAGGGATTTTCCTGCCTCGGCCTCTCAAAGTGCTGGGATTACAGGCATGAGCCACCATGCCCAGCCTGCTTGTTTTAATTAACCTGTTTTTAGTGGTGGTTCTTTTCTTTTCATTTTTTTCTTTTTCTTTTCTTTTCTTTTCTTTTTTTTTTTTTGAGATGGGGTCTTGCTGTGTCGCCAGGTTGGAGTGCAGTGGCACGATCTCGGCTCACTGTAACCTCTGCCTCCTGGGTTCAAGCAATTCTCCTACCTTAGCCTCCCAAGTAGCTGGGACTACAGGCATATGCCACCACACCTGGCTAATTTTTGCATTTTTAGTAAAGACAGGATTTTATCATGATGGCCAGGATAGTTGCTATCTCTTGACCTCGTGATCCGCCCGCCTCAGCCTTCTAAAGTGCTGAGATTATAGGTGTGAGCCACCGCGCCTGGCTTTTTTTTTTTTTTTTTTTTTTTTTTTTTGAGACGGAGTCTCGCTCTGTCGCCCAGGCTGGAGTGCAATGGCATGATCTCAGTTCGTTGCAACCTCTGCTTCCCGGATTCAGGCGATTCTTCTGCCTCAGCTTCCCGAGTAGCTGGGATTACAGGCATGCACCAACCACACCTGCCTAATTTTTTTTTTCTTTCTTTTTTTTTTTTTTGAGACAAAGTCTGGCTCTGTCGCCCAGGCTGGAGTGCATTGGCACGATCTCGGCACACTGCAACCTCCACCTCCCAGGTTCACACCATTCTCCTGCCTCAGCCTCTTACAGCTGGGACTACAGGCGCCCGCCACCACGCCCGGCTAATTTTTTGTGTTTTTAGTAGAAACAGGGTTTCACCATGTTCGACAGGATGGTCTTGATCTCCTGACTTCGTGGCCCGCTGGCCTCGGCCTCCCAAAGTGCTGGGATTACAGGCGTGAGCCACCGCGCCTGGCCTTTTCTTTTTTTTTGAGATGAAGTCTCGCTCTTCTCACCCAGGCTGGAGTGCAATGGGGCGATCTCAGCTCATTGCAGCCTCCGCCTCCTGGGTTCAAGCAGTTCTCCTACCTCAGCCTCCTGAGTAGCTTGGATTACAGGTGCCTGCCACCATGCCCAGTTAAATTCTGTATTTTTAGTAGAGACGGGATTTCACCATGTTCGCCAGGCTTATCTTGAACTCCTGACCCCGCCTTGGCCTCCCAAAGTGCTGGGATTACAGGCGTGAGCCACCCCGCCTGGCCTAATTTTGTATTTTTAGTAGGGAAGAGGTTTCTCCACGTTGGTCAGGCTGATCTTGAACTCCCGACCTCAGGGGATCCACCCTCCTCTTCCTCCCAAAGTGCTCGGATTACAGGCCTGAGCCACCACACCTGGGTGTTTTTAGTGTTTCCAAGGATTGCAGCTTGGCTGGCGACAGTCCCTTCAGAAAGGCTTCGCTGCTCCTCTGTCCTGGCACAGACGCAGGAGACCGTGTGTCTTCAGACATAGCACAGACTTGAGGACCCTACTGAGATGGAGTCAAGAGCTCTCTAGGGTTCTTTGAGTGGGAGTTGAATCGGAAACCACCATCAGCACGCCTGGGCTCGCCTCCCGTTGTTCTACTGCAGTGTGGGGGGGGCCATTGTCACCACCGTGAGGACACGATGGTGTCTGGGGAGGGATTGTTATGACTGTGGGTGCGCCTTGCACGTCTTGCCGACCTAGCTTTGCACACTGATCTTCCCTCCATGCCCGCTTACATTGTTAACTGGGTTTCTGCCCTCCCTCCTCTCCTTCGTATTTCTGTGTCTCATTGACAACTGTTCTGTAGTCGCTTTGTTGACAGTTGCCAAACTGCTTTCCAAAAACATTTCCACTGCAATCCCGGGTTTTGGTGCCAGCCGCAGTGGTGTGAGTACTCTCGCTTTATTATAGTCTTGCCAGCACTGGGCGTCTCTGTGTAGCGTAAACACATGTGATCACCACTCTTATCTCTCCATCCCCTGGTAATTAAAGATGTGCCGTGTATCTCTGCTCATGTTACCTTGGCCTTGGTGGGAGTTGGCTGGACCAGGCTCATGCAGCTCGAGGGAGAGGAGGAGGGCGAGGTGCTGCCCAGTGGAGTAGCGGGCATCCATGGCATGGGCAGGACTCGGGAGAGGAGGCCGGCAGCTCGCAGCAGAGCACGGGGCTCAGCTGGCCTGCCCTGTGCTTGGGGGTTGTTTTTGAGCGTTGAGAAGAGGTCCTTACACCTTAGTCCATGCATTGAGGACAAGGCAGCAGCCTTGAGCCTTACTTCCTTTTCCTCTTTGTCCCTCAGTATGACGCCGTGCCCATCCAGTCCAGCGTGGTGTTATGTTCCTGCCCATCCCCATCAATGGTGAGGACCCAGACTGAGTCCAGCACGGCCCCTGGCATTCCTGGTGGTAGCAGGCAGGGCCCCACCATGGACGGCACTGCAGCCGAGCCTCGGCCCGGTGCCGGCTCCCTGCAGCACGCCCAGCCTCCGCCGCAGGCTCGGAAGAAGCGGCCTGAGGACTTCAAGTTTGGGAAAATTCTTGGGGAAGGCTCTTTTTCCACGGTGAGTATTTGCTGCTGCTGTGTGTCAAACGGGCGTGATTTCCTTGGGAGGCTCACCTTCCTCGGGGCTTACCGGAGACTCCCACCAAGGCTGGTGTCCTTCAGGGCAGGAGATTTCAGGCCCCTTGAGGGGTGTCAGCTGTTGTGAAGGCCTCTTGAGTCTTTGGGGGCTGGGTAACCCCCAAGCAGATCACGTGATGGGTGTGGCTAAATATTTAACCTAGTTTTGTAGATGAGAACGTTAGACACATCTCTTGATGGTCTGCGGAGGTTTTTTCTCATGCAGTTAATTTCATTTTAACCTGGCATCGGCAAGTTACATTCTGTGTCCTTGTGTCCCACTGGCAGGGCCCTGGGAAGCTTTTTTTTTCTTAGGTTGAAAGTATCTCTCCAGAGGCTTTTGGGGACATTTGTTCTTCTTTTATTTCTCTGTTTTTTTTACATACATAAAACAGTACACTCTGGACATTTGCTGGAGACACAGCCTCCAGATTCTTGTGTTCCGAGTTTCACAAACAGAAGTATTGTCGCAGTACTGTCAAGTCACACTTGTTACCTGTCTCGGGGTGTTTTTTCCTCTGAAAGCAAAGAAATGAAGGTTCAAAGCAGCTGACATGGGACGCTTTGCTGACGTGGGACCCATGAAGCCGTGTGTGGCTGTGGATTTAGTGAAAGTTGTAACAGGTTCAGGGGAGGCCTGAGCAACTCGGGGTCACCGTCTCCATCTGGGCCTCTATAAAAGAGACGGAGTCCCACGCCGCCACCGTGGTCGCCAGGGTGGCCGCCGTGTGTGTGCTAGGGCCATTCCAGGGAGCCCTGGGGGATCCTCACTCTGGACAACCTGGGTGATCTCCTGCATAATGCTTTCCTGCCTGACCTTTGTGAAGAAACCATACGTGAGGCTTATTTTCCTTTTTTACATATATGAAATATTTCACAATGCAAAGAAAAATATGAAGCATAGCTTACCCATATTCCCAACATATTGCTTTAATTAATGTTAACTTTTGCTGCCCTTGCACTTTAGATTTTTTAAATTGCAGCTTTTATGAAATAATTTTGTTTATAAAAGGATTATGCCCTCATGAAAAATACCTTCAACCAGGAGACTAGTCCCCAAAGTTTTGGGACTCAGATCCTTTCAGAG
Source organism: Macaca fascicularis (assembly GCF_037993035.2). Taxonomy (NCBI): domain Eukaryota; kingdom Metazoa; phylum Chordata; class Mammalia; order Primates; family Cercopithecidae; genus Macaca; species Macaca fascicularis. Next base: position 3,345,468 of record NC_088394.1, read on the forward strand.
AGAAGAAACTCTTTGGAAAACCTGGGCATTGTGCATGGCTGCTTACAACCGTCCAGTGAAAGATGAGGCCTCCTCTTTTCTCAGCTTTACTGGTTTCCTTGAGACAGAGTCTTGCTGTGTCGCCCAGGCTTGAGTGCAATGGCATGATCATAGCTCACTGCAGCCTCGACTTCCTGGGCTCAAGTGATCCTCTTAACCTCAGCCTCCCAAGTAGCTGGAATTACAGGAATGCACCATCATGCCCAGCTAATTTTAAAATGTTTTGTAGAGACGGAGTCTCACTCTGTTGCCCAGGCTGGTCTTGAACTCCTAGGCTCAAGTGATTCTCTCTTCTCAGCCTTGCAGAGTGTTGGGATTACAGGCGTGAGCCACTGTGCTTGGCCTCAGTTTTACTTCCTTATATTTCTCTTTCCAATTTAAATTTAGTTTATTATGGATGTATTTATCCTTTTAGAAACAGGGTCTTGTTCTGTCACTGAGGCTGGAGTGCAGTGGTGTGATCATAGCTCACTGCAGCCTTCACCATCTGGGCTTATGTGATCCTCCTGCCTTAGCCTCCTGAGTAGCTAGGACCACAGGCATGTGCCACCATACGCGGCCCTTACATTTATCTTGACTGAAAAAGGAAGACTTATTTGTGAAATTGCCTGTTTCCCTGGGTTCCGTAGGTGGGTGGAGAGCAGGCAGTGTCCCTCCTGGGGCTGCGGTCCCAGGCTTTCTGACCATGCACCAGGAAGGTGCCCGGGAGAGCGCTGTGAGCCGGAGGCTCCTTCCTGGGGCTGTTTGGAATCCACAGTACTGGTTCTCAGATTACATATGTGACCCTCAGTTCTTTCTCAGCTTTCCTGAAATAGAGATCACATAAAAGTTGACTTCCAGGGGAGGAGGAAAGGACAGTGATAGTTACGAGGCTGGGCAACAGCCAGGTGCAGCTCCGGAGAGCCGGGAGGCCCCCTGAGAACGGCCACAACCTCCAGGGAGGAACACGTCACGCGCCATTCTCTGGAAGAGGATCCTTCCTTCCTGTAGGAAACCTGCTTATAAAGTGTTGAGTTTAGACAACAGAAAGATCACGTCAGTATCCCCTTAGAAAGGGTTCCACTAAATATCCGTGCTCATTCACCATTCTTTCTTCCTTTTTTCTACTCATGAAGCTAGCACGTGCTCTCGTGGAGAAACGTGACCTCGCAGAAACACATAAGCTAGAGAGGGGAGCCCTGCCCGGCCCACGTCCCCTCCCTCCCTGGCAGCTGAGAGCCATCCATGTGTGGCGTGTTCCTCTGGGAAGATCTTGAGTACACAGAGTCCCCAGAATCCAGCTTCGTTCTTCTTGAGCGCCGCAGGGCGTCTCACGTGGTGCTTTCCGGGATCTCTTCTGACTCCTGCCCCGGGTTGCAGCTCAGAGCCTGGGGCCAGGTGGACCTGGCCCTGTGGCCTCCTGAAGGTCTTCCTGCCAGCCCCCAGGAATGTAACGGGACAGGTTTCCTCTGCTCCCTGCTCCTCAGGCCGTCCCCCTGTGGGTGTCTTAGGAGACACTTGTGTACCACTTGCTGGTGGTGGGGCCTCCCTGGCACAGCTGTCTCATGCGCTCTGGCTAAACTGCGGGCCCACCAGGAATTTCCAGTCTAGTGCCTCAGGGTGTGCCCCAGGCTAGTCCGAGTGGGGGGTCTCTCCCCTGTTCAGGGTGCCTTCTTTGCTGGAGTGTTCTGTCTCGGAGGTGGGGTTTGAGTGCAGGGCTCAGGTGTGCTACGCAGAGGACAGGGCAGGAGGCCTGCTGGCATCCCGGGAAGGTGGCTCCCTCTTGTGGGCACGCAGGGCCATGCATTGTTGGTTTAGTTCCCTGTGTCCTTTACAGCCAGGCTCTCTTCATAGTATCCGCAATCGCCAACACACGAAATGTGTGATAACACTTATTTCAAAAAATGACAATTCAGGGCAGCTTTTCAATGAATGTATACTAGAAGGACGTATTTTTTTCAAAGAAGCCCCGGCGCCCTACCACTTGTGGTGGTACCACTGTCTTCCTACTCTTCGCGAAGGGCGTGGCAGTCGAAGAGGCTCCTGAATTTATACTTGGGTTGCGCCGAAAACAATGGAGAGATGGATACGTTTTCCGTTAGCCATTAGAACACATTAACACGAGCATTGGCTTTTAGCTCTATTTGTCAGTACAAGACCCAAAATATTTCACTGTAGGTTCAAACCTTCAGTGGGGACAGGAAGCGTGTGTGTGGCGCAGAGGGAGGGACTTGTCAGACCCAGTGTCCTGGTTATTACATTGTGTTTCTTTTTCTCTTTTTCTCCTTTTCTTTCCAAACCAGGTTGTCCTGGCTCGAGAACTGGCAACCTCCAGAGAATATGCGAGTGAGTATGGGCTGCAGGGAGCTGTGCGTCTGGGAGCAGGGCCAGCGACTCCGTGCAGGGCAGCCGGGGTGGCAGGGCCGGGGTGGCAGGGCCCGGGTTTCTGTGCTGATTTCAAGGGTACAGGACACTGTTGGCTTTAGAGACCACCGGGCTTGTATGTACAATGTTTGAAAGACTTTAATTTGACCAGTTACCTTTGTGAGTCACGTCTTTAGTGTTTTTTGTTGTTTCTGATAGTAACTCACTTCTCTCTCACCTGAAGTTAAAATTCTGGAGAAGCGACATATCATAAAAGAGAACAAAGTCCCGTATGTAACCAGAGAGCGGGATGTCATGTCGCGCCTGGATCACCCCTTCTTTGTTAAGCTTTACTTCACGTTTCAGGACGACGAGAAGCTGTGTATCCTTTGCGTGGTTGGTGCCGTCTGAAGCCACACCAGTCACCCCTCTCTCGGAATCAGACCCTGTGTGTTCCCACAAGCAGCCCCCGCTCCCTGCCGAGTGGGGTCCCTCAGGCCACTGACATTCAGGGAGGCAGCCGAGGCAGCGCCAGGGTGTGGCTGTGAGTCTCCACAGGACGTTACCTCCCAGAGAAGCCGTTGATGCGGCTCCAGCACAGTCCCCTCTGCTGCGGCTTGCTTGGTCGGTGTCCCTTGCTCCCCTAGAGCGCCATCTTTTGTGTTTTTAAACCTTGGCTCAGGAATCTGGGAGGCAAGGCCCGGTGGAAGTTGGGGTGGGCCCCACCTCTTCCCCATCCAGCTCACCCGTGGGCCTGCCAGTGGCTGGGCTGGCCACATTGTCCTCGCCTCCAGCAGGTGCAGTCTGCATCTGCTCTTTTCCTCCCCTGCCACCCTCCAAGCTGGCCCAAGTGTCGTGGCCTTCCCATCCTGCCTGGAGAGGGGCCTGAGTCCTCCCACCTGTCCTCCCCGTCTCTCCCGAGCACCCGGCTCTTCTGTGTTAGAGCTTTGCTCTGGCCTGCTCCCACTCTTCGCACCATCCTGCAGCTCCTTCGGCTGCCGGCAGAGTGTGTGTGCTCTCTTTGTTGGGAGGCGCTTGCCAAGTGCAGGTTGATGGGTGATGGGGATGTGCTGGTATGCCGGGGGACGTCTCTGCCCTCGAGAAGCTTCGATGTTGGTGGAGGAGCTGGATTTGCACAGACTGTCCGTGTCAGAGGCTTCCCGGCAGCAAGATGTGCTGCCAAGAGTCTTAGGGCTGGCGGCAGTGTGGGGCTCTTTAAACTCCTGGGCAGGAGTGGGGGGGGGGCATGAAAGGCTGTGATGGGCTGGGCCCCTGAGCCCTGGCAGCCTGGCACTGACTCTGGACTTCCTTCTCTTTGTGGCGGGGAATGTGGGGTTTGCTCTGGCTGCTCCCAGGCCAGGCGGGAGAACAGGCAGGAGAGCAGGGGCAGGGGCAGTGGTCGAGGTGTTTTGAACAGACTGGTCAAGAGAATGGAGTCAGGGGCAGCTCCGGGGAGTTGGCCCTCAAGCCTAGTGCACAGCGGTGTCTGCTGCTGAGCTGGGAGAGACCGGGAAGGGTACTGGGCTGGCATGTCATGCATCCACGGGTGCCACTGTTCAGGTCTGGGTGGACACTTAGGTGCTGCCAGCAGAGCTCCAGGAGGAGTCAGGGCCATGAGGACTTTCACAGCGAGCTGGCAGGCTGCCCAGAGGATGGCTCCTCTGTGGGTGGAGCCTGGGTTCCCCCAGTGCAGGGGGTGAACATGAGGAGGGGCCCACCGAGGAGAGGAGATTGTGACGGGGTGTTGCTCCTTTGATCCTGAGACCCAGAGGCCACGGGATCAAACGGTTTCTGATGGAGGGTGCTGGCTGCCCACGCAGGGGCTTTGAAGCGGTCAGGTGCACACAGCCTGACCCGTGCATCTGCCCTGTGCCAGTTGTTGATGGTGGGTAGGCAGTTTCTCGGGGGGACCGTTCAAGGAAGAGTAAGAGGTGAGGAAATGGAGACGATGCAAGGTGCTTCCCTGGGATTTTGCCTAGAGAGGAGCAGGGCAGTGGCTGAACAGCTGCCAGGCACGTGGCCCGGGGCGGGCTTTGCTGTTGGTTTGTGGAAGGTTTTAGAGAATGCTGGCCTCCAGACAGGCCTGCTGTCCTCCAGTGTCATCCCTGTTCCTGCCTCTGTCCCCCGCCCTCAGTGACTTCTTCACGGTATGTTCTCTCACCTTCACAGCTGCCCCAGCCCCTCTTGGGTGCCCCCGGGCCCTGCATGTCTCTGCCCCCGTTTGAGCCACGGGGGTCCCTCTGGGCTTCCCGCAGAGCCCTCAGAACACGGCTGCTTGTTGGTTGTGAGGCTGCAACAGAATTGCACACGCTTGACCTCTCCCATCCTGTCCGCCCAGGGGCTCAGAGTCCAGAGGAGAGCGAATTTTGCTGACTGATTTCCACTTGGGATTGGCCATAGCAGTGCAGGTAGTGGGAACTCCAGATCTTTGTCCAGTGGTCCATGTTGCCCTTTGTCATTAAGTCAAATTCCAAAGCCCCGGGAGGTTGTTAAGGTTCACTCACCGCTGAAAGGAACGAGACCCAGGGACTTAGGCCCCACCAGGCATCCTCGGTGTGGGTTGTATTTAGAGATGGGCCTGTACAGGGGCCACTTTGGGCAGCCTTGGTTGCAAGTCCCTTCCCTTCTGGGGTTCTCCTCATTGCCCTGAAGCTTCAGGTTCATCCTTGGTGGGAGATGATGGTACCCTGGCAAACAGAAGCCAGAACTGAGCCGGCAGGCCAGCCTGGCTGTGAGCACGAGCCCTACTTCCTGGCCTCGAGAGCCACTGCTCAGGGCAAGCAAGGACTTGGGTCCCCGTGTCCTGGGCTGCAAGTAAGTGTGAAGTATCTGGAGGTTTCCGGTAATGGGGATAGACGTTTGCCGCTCCAGGGGAATCTGTATATGGGGTGCATTTGTTGGCAGCCTTAAGTCCTCTTGGAAAAGGAGGCTACAGATGGGGCCATCACAGAGCAGTGGTGCCCCGAGGAGGGGGCCCTCCCAGACACACTTAATGAGTGTAGAAGTTCATGAAATGGCTTTTGTCTTACAAAGTGTGTCACTTGGCCAGGCGCGGTGGCTCACGCCTGTAATCCCAGCACTTTGGGAGGCCGAGGCGGGCAGATCACAAGGTTAAGAGATGGAGACTATCCTGGCTAACATGGTGAAACCCCGTCTCTAGTAAAAATAGAAAAATTAACTGGGCATAGTGGCACGTGCTTGTAGTCCCTGCTACTCGGGAGGCTGAGGCAGAAGAATCGCTTGAATCTGGGAGGCGGAGGTTGCAGTGAGCCGAGGTAGCACCAGTGCACTCCAGCCTGGTGATAGAGTGAGACTGCATCTTAAAAAAAACCCAAAACATGGCCGGGCGCGGTGGCTCAAGCCTGTAATCCCAGCACTTTGGGAGGCCGAGATGGGCGGATCACAAGGTCAGGAGATCGAGACCATCCTGGCTAACATGGTGAAACCCCGTCTCTACTAAAAATACAAAAAAACTAGCCGGGCGAGGTGGCGGGCGCCTGTACTCCCAGCTACTCGGGAGGCTGAGGCAGGAGAATGGCGTAAACCCGGGAGGCGGAGCTTGCAGTGAGCTGAGATCCGGCCACTGCACTCCAGCTTGGGCGACAGAGCGAGACTCCGTCTCAAAAAAAAAAAAAAGAAAAACCAAAACATAATGTGTCACTTTATCCATGGAAGGAGCCTGCAAGGAAGGGGCGGTGCCACGCATGGATGCCCTGTCTCAGGGCAGGGGCTGCCGCGCTCTCCGCCCCCCGCTCCCCCGGCCCCCAGGATCTTTGTGCATTGAAGCCTGCACGTGAGTTATGTGTGCTTTTTAGTCAGGGTCTGTAGGCCCTGTCTCCAGCGGTCCGCTTTCACTGAAGCCACAGACACCGCCAGGGGCCAGAGGGGCAGTCGGGGCTGAGAGGCTCTGTTCCCGTTTCCTTGAGACAGTGTAATGGTGTTCTTGATGAGAAACCCCTCATCAGTGCTGGTGCCTCATCTTGGAGCTGGGGCCTGGGGTGCCCGTCAGATCCAGGGACATGACTTTCTTGGGCCACAGGTACTTTCAGTTTGCATTTAATTAAAACCAATTCTGATCAGTCTTTTAAGGCTAGTTTTCTTTTTTTAGAAATTTGTTTTTTTTTTTTTTTTTGAGATGGAGTCTCGCTGTGTCACCCAAGCTCCACCTCCCGGGTTTACGCCATTCTCCTGCCTCAGCCTCCGAGTAGCTGGGACTACAGGCGCCCGCCAGCTCGCCCGGCTAATTTTTTGTATTTTTTTTTTTTTTAAGTAGAGATGGGGTTTCACCATGTTAGCCAGGATGGTCTCGATCTCCTGACCTCGTGATCCACCCGCCTCGGCCTCCCAAAGTGCTGGGATTACAGGCTTGAGCCACCGCGCCCGGCCCAAGGCTAGTTTTCAAGAAATGACTTTTACAAAATAAATACATTAGCCAGGCGTGGTAGCGCCTACCTATATTCCCAGCCACTTGGGTTGGTTAAGGAGGGAGGATCCCTTGAGCCAGGGAGGTTGAGGCTGCGGTGAGCTATGACTGTGCCCCTGCACTCCAGCCTGGGCAGCAGAGTAAACCTGTTCCAAAACAAAACAAAAGATTTTTACACTTCCTTAACTGCACACTATTCAGATTTCGGCCTTAGTTATGCCAAAAATGGAGAACTACTTAAATATATTCGCAAAATCGGTTCATTTGATGAGACCTGTACTCGATTTTACACGGCTGAGATTGTGTCTGCTTTAGAGTACTTGCACGGCAAGGGCATCATTCACAGGTAACCTTGGGGGTGGCTGGGTGGGGTTTACAGGATGTCAGTTTAATGATTAGGGCCAGTGACCATTTGGCTCACAGGCCACAGCTGATGCCCAGATGGTCCCCGCCCTTGAGGTCAGCCTGGTTGGAGTGCTCCCTGGATGGGTGTGACTGAGATGCCTGCCGGTGCCACAGCGGGAGCGCCAAGGCAAGGCCACACGTCCATGGAGCCCTGACATGGAGAAGCCGTCCTGCAAATGCCACATCAAATGATTTCGTGTCTTTCCCGGCAAGCTAATGATTCTTTTCACCATCTTGACTGATGCGTTTTATCTTTTTCTGTGGTACCTTCTGTGTGTACTTCTTTCTGGTCTGATTTTCCATGACTTTCTGATAAAGTCATCTCAGAAGTGTGCACAGCTGTCATCTTGTGTGTTAAAAATGATAGATTATACTTCATTAAAAAGCTAATTAGAATGGCATGGAGATGTGAGGCGGTAAATCCCTACTGTGTACAGTGAAAACTTGTTGCTTGTGAGCTTTCGGCCCGTATCCCCTGGTTGTCAGCCTGTAAGGATCATAAGCATTCATTCGTTCATTTTGTTTTCAGCAAAATTTAGAGTACGTAATAATGTTGCTGTTTCACGTATTTCTTCTCAAATGTGAAAATCTACTTTTACAGGGACCTTAAACCGGAAAACATTTTGTTAAATGAAGATATGCACATCCAGATCACAGATTTTGGAACAGCAAAGGTCTTATCCCCAGAGAGCAAACAAGGTGTGTGAGTTTTATTTCTAGCAGAGCCTGGCTGCGTGCTTAAGATGGAGAGCGACTTCTGAGGAGTGTGTTGCATTGTGTCATCTTCATTAACGACAGAGGTGGGGACACCTTGGCTGTCCTCAAACCGATCTTGAACTTTCTCTGGGCAAGACCCTGCCTTGCCAGCAGGTCTTCCTGCGGGGGCCCCAGGCAGTGTGTGCTGGTGTAGAGGGGGAGGGTACTGGTTCTCCTCAGCGTCTGCTCTGGTTCATCCTCCCTACTCGTCTTCTGGACAATGCGGGGAGCCACATTCGTACCCAGTCACCCGTGTGCGGGACTGGGAGCCATGTGGTCAGCTCCTGGCTCCTCCTGGCTGTATCGCAGGTAGGATCTGGGGGCGCACATCCCTGTACCTCAGTGCCCTCGCTCCGTTACCTGTCCGTCTGTCTCCCTGCTGGCCACGTGCATGTTTGTCATCACGAAGCCCCGGTCCTGTTCCCAAGGGTAGTTTCTAGCCTTGGACCCTGTTGTGGCAGCTCCATCGGAGATGTTGCTGAAAGTCCACTTGGGCCAGAGAAGTGGCCTAGGTTGTCTGAGCCAGCTGGGGCGTCTCGATGCCCTTCTTCAGGTGCTTATTGGGTAAAAGTCATAAACTCTGGAGGTGTAAAGAAAGACAGTTGAAATTCTTTTTTTTTTTTTTTTTTTGAGACGGAGTCTCGCTCTGTCGCCCAGGCTGGAGTGTACGGGCCGGATCTCAGCTCACCACAAGCTCCGCCTCCCGGGTTTACGCCATTCTCCTGCCTCAGCCTCCCGAGTAGCTGGGACTACAGGCGCCCGCCACGTCGCCCGGCTAGTATTTTGTATTTTTTAGTAGAGACGGGGTTTCACCATGTTAGCCAGGATGGTCTCGATCTCCTGACCTCGTGATCCGCCCGTCTCGGCCTCCCAAAGTGCTGGGATTACAGGCTTGAGCCACCACGCCCGGCCTGACAGTTGAAATTCTGAAGGCTGCTTCGGAGTGCTGGGTAGAGAGAAGATAAAGCCTTGGGGTGAGGTTTGGGGAAGCTGAAGGCTGTTGTGTGCATTATAAGTGATCTTGAAGATGAACCTCGGGTGATTGCTGGGGTCTGTCTGGGTCAAGAGGCTGGGTCCAAGGGCCTCCAAGTGGTGCATGAGCCCCTGCCTGGGCTGGGGGTGCCCGTCAGAGAAAGGCCTCCCTAGAGAGCTCTGGGGGGGTCAAAGGTGCTGGAGACCGGTTTGGAGGGACGTGAGTGCAGGTTTGTTGGTGGAAGAAAGATTCAGATAGAAGTGACCGTGTTGTAGCTGCTCTCGTGTGGAAAAGGGGAACCGTGATCACGGAGCGGTGGTGGTTCTGGCCTCATCTCCACAGACGGCGAGCTGGCCCCCAGTAGCTGGAGGAGAGCACAGCTGGGGGGAGAGCAGGCCCTTTAGCAAGGCAGGCACTCCGGACTCAGCTCGGCGTTTCTGTTTCTTAGGAATTGGCCCTGTACTCTGTGTGCTGGGAGGTACCCAGCTGGTGCCTGTGGGGCCTCTCTTGGCACCTTGAGGTAGTGGCTCGTTTCCTCCACTGGGCCGTATCTTTCCCTTCTGGGTGTTTCCAGCCCTGTGTTTTCACTCAGGGCTCTGGTTAAGATTCTGTCAGTTGGTGCTTTCATCTCTGCACAGTCATGGAGGCCCTAAGACGCTGTCTTGGATTTGGGAACTTCTCTGAGAATCCTCAAACATCACCCTGGCTGTGCATGGGGACTCAACACCTGTAATCCTAGGTCTTTGGGAGGCTGAGGCAGGGGGATCGTTTGAGGCCAGGAATTTGAGACCAGCCACTGGGCAACATGGTGAGACTCCATATCTACAAAAAAAACAAAAATCATCCTGGTGTGATGGCATACACCTGTAGTCCCAGCTACTCGAGAGGCTGAAATGGGAGATTGATGGTGTAGTGAACTAGGATGATCCCACTGCACTCCAGCCTGGGTAACAGAGTGATCAACTGTGTTAAAAAATAGTAGTAATAAATAAAAAATAAAAAAAGCCTGTAATCCCAGCACTTTGGGAGTCCACAGCGGGTGGATCACGAGGTCAGGAGATCGTGACCATCCTGGCTAACACGGTGAAACCCCGTCTCTACTAAAAATATAAAAAATTAGCCGGACGTGGTGTTGCGTGCCTGTAGTCTTAGCTACTCAGGAGGCTGAGGCAGGATACTCGCTTGAACCCGGGAGGCAGAGGTCGCGGTGAGCCACGATCGCACCACTGCACTCCAGCCTGGGCAACAGAGTGAGACTCCGTCTCATAAATAAATAAATACGTAAATAAAACACATCACCCTTTTGGGGTTAAGATGGAAACCAGCCATCAAGCCAGAGCCTCTTGTTTTCTAAGGTGGCTTAGTTCTGCTGCCCTCCGCAGCCTTTTGTAGCCCACCTGTTCCCCTCCCCGTCCAGTGGCAGGCAGGAATGCGCACCTCCCGCCCAAAGCTGCGCAAAGCCAGGAAGTCTTCCTGGCGTTTCAGACAAGCTCTGAAACCTTGATCTGTTTGACTCATTCCTGTTAAATAGTAACCGTTTTACTGACTGGTAATCCTATTTCTGTGTACACAGTGTAACCTCATATCCCTCAGTGTTGTCTGTGACAAAGTTGGACCAAACAGGAACTTCTGTCTCGCAAGCTTTCTTAGGATCTGTCAGTGTCTTGCTGTCCTTGTGCTGACTTCCTGCCGAGAGATGAGCCCACAACATTCCGTGGGGGCAGGAGAGCTGCAGGCTGGCTCTGCCCACAGTCAGCCCCGGGAACCACTCTCTGGGCTGTGCCCGCGGTCAGCCTCAGGAACCATCTCCCTGGGCTCTGCTCTGGGCAGTTTTCCCTTCATGTGGATTTTCTTTCTTTTTTCCCTCCTCCCTTATTCCAAGGCTTTATTTATTCATAATTTCAACGTTTATTTTAGATTCAGAGGATCCATGTGCAGGTTTGTTATGTGGGTAGATATTCTTTCGAATCTGGTATTTGGCACAGGGATAGTCTTGATGCCCTGTCGCCACTTAAAAAAAATAGGCATTTAAGTGCGCTGATGAAATAGTGAAATAGCCTGGGCCCAGTGGCTCACGCCTGTAATCCCAACACTTGGGGAGGCCGAGGCAGGTCGATCATTTGCGCCCAGGAGTTTGAGACCAGCTTGGGGAACACAGCAAAATTATGAAGCGATCTTATGTGTCTCTACATAAGATAAAAAACAAAAATTAACTGGGCGTGGTAGTGCGTGCCTGTAGTCCCAGCTACTCAGGAGGCTGACGTGGGAGGATCACCTGAGCCTGGGATATTGAGGCTGTAGTGAGCCATGATCCTGCCACTGCACTGCAGCCTGGGCAACAGAACAAGAGCCTGTCTCTGGAAAAAGAGAAGAAATCGTGAAGTAAACCTTTGCTTTTTGGTAGCAGGAGGCTAAAAATCTTTACATCATTGTAAACCAGGGCCAGTTGTTTGTGTGTATAGAAGATGTGGTAGTTCTTTTCCTGTTGTTTGAGGAAAAGGAAAAAACTATAATTTATGTGGAGGATTAATTTTGGTAACTTATTTTCTGTTTGAGGTAGTTCAGTATCTTGGAATTGCTTCCTGCGTTGGCTTCTTTTGTGCAGAGATGGCTTCCCCAAAACATCTTCCAATCCAGAATAAAAGTGTTGATGGGAGCAAGGCATACCCAGGTTCCTTACCTGTGCAGCAGCTGTGCCACGCCCTCCTCCTAGAGGGAGGCAGGTTTTCTCATCGTCCCTGTGGGGTGGGGTGGCCCCATATCTGCAGGGGGAGGTGGTGGGAGATGGAGCAGGGCAGTAGTGTGGGCTTGGGAGATTGAGGAGGACCTCCTGGCAGAGAGGACTTCTGCCTCCTCTCCTTGTACAGGAGCCTGTGAATGCATCCTGGTGAGGGCGGCTCACTGAGAGGAAGCTTCCCACCTGGGGTGTCTCTGGCCTGTGCTCTCTTTGCAAGGACCTTGAGGAGCTCGGGGTGTCCTCGGAGCTTCAGACTTGGAGTGGGGTTTGTGTTCTGACCTGTGCAGGCCTTTCTGGTATGCAGCCAGGTGTAGAGGCGCCACTCACCAAACAGGAAGGAGAGGAAGGCCAGCAGGTGTGGGCGGGGCTGGCTGGAGAGGGTGGATGCTGTAGGCTTTAGTCACTCCTCTGTCCCCATCTGTGCACGGCCATTGTCCAGACCCTCAGACTAGCTGCCATTGTGCTTCCCACTATGCTGTGGACTCTAGACGCTCTCCTGAGGGCCACAGCGGCCTTGAGCTTGCCACCTTTCTAGCTTAGGCTGGATCACCCGTCCCCGGCACAGAGAGGAGCTGCCTTCAAAATGGATTTTCCTGTGTGACGGAAAGTGGAATTTGCACAATGAAAGAGAGTGTCCCCATTCTCCCATCACCAAGAGCAGCTCTTCCCATCTTCAGATGGTTTATTTTGGTCTTTTCCAGATTGGCATTCATTTAGGATTGGCTGTGATGCATGGGGCTGGGGAATGTGTTTATTTTTTTAAAACAGAATTACTGCTTGTTGTGAAAAATTCACTCAGTACTAGTGACCTGATGCCCAGCATGCTCAATTGGTTTTCCCTGTAAAAATTCCAGTATGTAGGCCGGGCGCGGTGGCTCAAGCCTGTAATCCCAGCACTTTGGGAGGCCGAGACGGGTAGATCACGAGATCAGGAGATCGAGACCATCCTGGCTAACACGGTGAAATCCCATCTCTACTAAAAAATACAAAAAACTAGCCGGGCGAGGTGGCGGGCGCCTGTAGTCCCAGCTACTCGGGAGGCTGAGGCAGGAGAATGGCGTGAACCCGGGAGGCGGAGCTTGCAGTGAGCTGAGATCCGGCCACTGCACTCCAGCCTGGGCGACAGAGTGAGACTCCATCTCAAAGAAATAAAATATAAAAAATTCCAGTATGTATCGCTGAAATACAAGTCTTTTTAAAAGCATAACCGCAGTACCATACTGTTTTATACATAAAAATTAACAGTCATTGCTTAATATCTCAAAGTGTGCAGTTATATTTCCAGTTCATTTGCATCTGTGTGGCGTTGTTGAACATGGTCCTCCTCCTGGCCACTATATCACATTCAGAGTTGATTCTCCCCTCCCTGTTCAGAGACTGGTGTTGGATGTTGTTTATTAGGCATCTCTCTGTGACAGCAGCAGCATTTGTGGCCATCGTTGGCCTAAATTCATTAACTCAGTGCAGAGAGTGCAGAAAGGTTATAGCCTGATATATTCATGAGATGGAATTCATTAAAGAGAAACTTCTCCCCAGCAACTTTTGGGTTAACTCGTGGTATCATTTGTAAAGGAAAAGTAGGATAAATGCTTCTTTCCCCCTTTCATGCCAGTTTTGAAAACCACAAATTGATTCACTGTTATCTTCCAATGACGATTAGTTCATAAAAAAGTTACTACCCTTCCTCACACCATACACAAAAGCTCACTCCAGGGCTGGGCGCGATGGCTCACACCTGTAATCTCAGCACTTTGGGAAGCTGAGGCGAGTGGATCACCTGAGGTCAGGAATTTGAGACCAGCCTGGCCAACATGATGAAACCCTGTCTCTACTAAAAATACAAAATTTACGGCTGGGCGCGGTGGCTCACGCCTGTAATCCCAGCACTTTGGAAGGCCGAGGCAGGCGGATCACCTGAGATCAGGAGTTCGAGACCCACCTGACCAACGTGGTGAAACAGCTAGGTGTGGTGTGCATGCATAATCCGAGCTACTCAGGAAGCTGAGTCAGGAGAATCACTTGAACCTGGGAGGCGGAGGTTGCAGTGAGCTGAGATCCACACTATTGCACTCCAGCCTGGGCAACAAGAGAGAAACTCTATCTCAAAAAAAAAAAAAAAAAAACCCAGGTGTGGTAGCGGACTCCAATAATCCCAGCTACTTGGGAGGGTGATGAGGAAGGAGAATTGCTTGAACTTGGGAGGCAGAGGTTGCAGTGAGCCGAGATCACAACACTGTGCTGCAGCCTGGGCAACAGAGCAAAACTCTGTCCCCCAGCCTCCCATCTACCCCAGTCACCAAAAAAAAAAAAAAGTTAACTCCAGGCTGGGCATGATGGCTCACACCTGTAATCTCAGCACTTTGGGAAGCAGAAGCAGGCAGATGACTTGAGGTCAGGAGTTCGCGACCAGCTGCCCATCTCTACTAAAAATACAAAAGTTAGCCAGGCATGGTGATGTGCGCCTGTAATTAATCCCAGCTACTTGGAGTAGGGTCTGAGGCAGGAGACTCACTTGCACCTGGGAGACGGAGGTTGCAGTGAGGCGAGATCGCACTACTGCGTTCCAGCCTGGGCGGTGGAGTGAGACTCCATCTCAAAAAAAACGTTCACTCTGAATGCATTAGAGGTCTGAATGTAAGGGCAATAACTGTGACACTCTTAGAGGAAAGTATAGGATTAAATGTGATAATTGGGTTAGGCAATGTTTTCTTAGATACACTGCCAAAGGCATAAGCAACCAAAGAAAAGGATGAGTTAGATTTATGTCAAGTTTTTTTTTTGAGATGGAGTCTTGCTCTGTCCCCCATGCTGGAGTGCAGTGACTCAATCTCGGCTCACTGCAAGCTCTGCCTCCCGGGTTCACCCTTCTCCTGCCTCAGGCTTCGGAGTAGTTGGGACTACGGGCGGCCCCGACCACGCCAGTCGAATTTTTTTTATTTTTAGTAGAGACAGGGTTTCACCGTGTTAGCCAGGATGGTCTCGATCTCCTGACCTCATGATCCACCCGCCTCAGCCTCCTAAAGTGCTGGGATTACAGGCGTGAGCCACCGCGCCCAGCTATATCAAGTTGAAGCACTTTTGTGCTTCAAGGGATATCACGAAAGTGAAAAGACCCACCAAATAGGAGACACACTCTGCTAATCATCTGTCTGATAAGGGACTTGTATCCAGAAATGTAAAGAACTCAGAGGGAGGAAAAAAAAATAAAGCACGGAACAAAGGGTATGACTAGACATTTTTCCAAAGAAGAGATATACGAATGGCCCATAAGCACATGCAAAGTTACTCAATATCATTAGTCATTAGGAAAATGTAAATCAAAACCACAGGGTGATACTACTTCACACCCACTAGGATGGCTGTGATCAGAAGACAGATATAACAAATGTTATCAAGGATTGGGGGGATTGGAACCCACATATGCCATGGGTGGGAATGTCAGATAGTACAGCTACTTTGGAAAACAGGCTGGCAGCTCCTCAAAAGGAAACAGAATTACCATATGACCCTGCAATTCCACTCCTAGGTGTGAACCCAAAAGAAATGAAAACACACATTCAGACAAAAACAGGTGCTAGAATGCCCATAGCATTATTTACAGTAGCCAGAAGGTGGAAACGATGCACGTCATCAAATGAGTGGATGAGTCTCCAGCCCTAAGGAGGGATGAGGTACTTATGCATGCTGCCATGCAAATGGGCGTTGAAAACACTGCCTGAGGTGAAAGCCTGCTGGGATCTGAGAAGGGATTGAGTCTGGAGATGAGCTTACAAGGCGTTACCATTGTTAACCCATGTTAAGTCTTCTGAGCCATCAACGTGGGATGTCTTTCTGTTTATTTAGATCTTTCTTTCAAAAACACTTTGTAGTTTTCAGAGTATAAGCTTTATGCTTCTTTTGTTACATTTATTCTTATTTATTTTTAATGTTACTCTAAACAGAGTTATTGGCTGGGCATGGTGGCTCACACCTGTAATCCCAGCACTTTGGGAGGCCCGGGTGGGTGGATCACCTGAGGTCAGTTGGAGACCAGTTGAGGCTGGAGGATCACTTGAACCTGGGTTGCGGAGGTTGCAGTAAGCTGACATCACACCACTGCACTCCAGCCTGGGCAACAGAGTGAGATTTTGTCTCAGTAAAAAAAAAAAAATAGAGTTGTGAATTTTCTTTCCTTTTTTTCCTTTTTTTTTTTTTTTTTGAGATGGAGTCTCGCTCTCTCGCCCAGGCTGGAATGCAGTGATGCAATCTCGCCTCACTGCGAGCTCCGCCTCCCAGGTTCATGCCATTCTCCTGCCTCAGCCTCCTGAGTAGCTGGGACTACAGGTGCCCGCTACGACACCCGGCTAATTTTTTTGTATTTTTAGTAGAGATGGGGTTTCACCACGTTAGCCAGGATGATCTCAATCTCCTGACCTTGTGATCCGCCCTCCTCGGCCTCCCAAAGTGCTGGGATTACAGGCGTGAGCCACCGCGCCTGGCCTTCTTTTTTTCTTTTCTTTTCTTTCTTTTTTTTGAGACAGAGTTTCGCTCTTGTCGCCCAGGCTGGAGTGCAGTGGCACGATCTCAGCTCACCACAACGTCTGCCTCCCGGATTCAAGTGATTCTCCTGCCTCAGCCTCCCGAGTAGCTGGGATTACAGGCGCACACCACCATGACCAGCTACGTTTTTGTATTTTTAGTAGAAACGGGGTTTCACCACGCTTATGGATAAGATGGTCTTGAACTCCTGACTGCAGGTGATCCGCCTGCCTCGGCCTCCCAGAGAGCTGGGATTGTGAATTTTATTTTTGGATTGCTCCTGGAAATTGTGTGGAAATGCAGTTGCTTTTTCCTGCCCTGCACCCTGCTGAGCTCTCCTTAGTTGTCATAGCTTCTCAGTGGAGTCCCCAGGACTTTGTGCACACAGGATCCTGTCATCTGTGGTTCGAGCTAGTTTTACTTCTTCCCTTTCAACCTGGCTGCCTTTTATCTTCTTCCCTAACTGCCCTGGCTGAGACCTCTAGTACGGTGTTGACTGGTCATGGTGAACAGAGCGCCCTGGTCGTAGGGAGAGCGTGGAGTGTTTGACCGTCGAGCACGATGTTGGCCTTAGGCCGTGCGTGCCCTCTGTCAGACTCTGGGCCCTCCCTTCTGTGCCTCGGCTATTCCGTATTTTTGTCCTATA
Source organism: Macaca fascicularis (assembly GCF_037993035.2). Taxonomy (NCBI): domain Eukaryota; kingdom Metazoa; phylum Chordata; class Mammalia; order Primates; family Cercopithecidae; genus Macaca; species Macaca fascicularis. The sequence continues at coordinate 3,362,308 of NC_088394.1, forward strand.
GAGGTGGGGAATTTTTGTTAACTGCATTTTCTGTATCTATCGAGGTGGTCCTGTGTTTTCCTTAGTGCTTTATTCTAATGAGATGCAACGCATTGCTTTTTGTATTTTGAACCAGTCTTGCACTGTGTCATACATCCTCTTGGTCATGGTGCCTAGTCCTTTTCAGATGTTGCCGCATTTGGTTTGCTGGTGTTTCGTCCAAAGGGTAGTCCCATTTTGTGGAGCGTTCTTCTGTGCTTCTTTGTGGGTTTGTGGACAAGATGGTAGCCGGCACCCTTGGCTTTGAAGAGAGTGTGGGTGTTTCGTGAGCTCAGGATCCCTTCTTCAGGTCTTCCCTCCCCAGCGCCCCCTCCAAGTATGACTGGCAGATCTGGGGGACTATGGGTGGTCCATGGAGTTTCTTTGATGAGGGTGGAGACAACAACCCAGCCGAGACCTCACTGTCGGTAGTCCCGTGGCATGCGGGGGCAGCAGCGGCCAGTGCAGGTCTCTGGGCCTGAGTTTCCAGCAGCTGGAGAGGCGTGAGCTTTGGCCAGTCTCTGAGCCTCCCGGGAGAAGTAACTAGGTGGTTTCTGAGGTTTCCTTATGCTCTATCTGGGGCTCTCAGCTCGGATGTCACAGATAGAAGTCAGGGGATCCGTGAGGCTGGATAGGAGGAAATTCCTAATTTTCACGAACCTTTCAGCAAAGCGTACCATTTCCTTCCATTATGAACATCAGCAACAAATGTCTGTCATCAGAAGTCACAGGTATTCTCATGTCATGCTGCAGGGGTCACATCACGGTAGTGACGCCATGCCACTTGTGCCGAGCACCGCTGCCAGGTTACTGTGGCGTGACCGGCTGCTGTGTCATGCCGGTCACATATTACTACATCACAGATCCATCACTGCAATAATTTGATACGTGTATTGAATTATAATTGCTTTCTCCTATAGTCCTGTGTATTTTATGGATTTGGAACATTATTCCAAGGGTAGCCATCTTCTCCACACTCTAGCGGCGCTGTTTGTCTCTAGATTAACTAAGAACAGATGTCCTTTTCCAAGGCGGTGACTTTGCGTATGCCCAGAGGCTCGGAGTCCCACCTTTAGGAAGGTGTGGCAGGGTGAGGGTGGGCAAGCCCTAAGGAAAGAAGAGAGGGTGGGAAGACCCTTGGGGAGCGAGGAGGAGTTGAGGGTGTAGCTCCTGAGGGTGGAGAGGGCAGGGAGGATTCCGGGAGATCCGAGCCCAGAGTCCGGCTGCGGGAAGGTGAGAACAGCAGCAGCGGTAGCAGCATCGAGGGCCCTACCAGCGTGGAGCTCGCTATGTAGCACTCGTCTGAGAGATGGGGCGGGTGTTGGTGCACAGACTTGCTCTGTGCACAGCCTTGCTGTTTAAAAACACATATGGCTCTGTGTGCTGCACGACAACCTCAATCATTTAATTATGCATTATATACATCTCTCCATAGGAGAAAGACACATTTTTAGACTTTTTAATGATGGCATTTAAAAAAATACAAGTCACAAAAGCAACGCTCAATGATAGTAAAGAACAGAAACACTGAATAGGTAGATGGAGCGAGTGGCGTCCCGTCCTGCCGGCAGACGCAGCCCTCGTCGCCGTGCCACACCGGACCCTGAAGGACAGATCCGGCATGGAGAGGGAACTGCAGGGTCAGGGAGGCAAACATCTTTGTGACTTGTGACGCTCATTGGAAAATTGCCCCCAGAAGCGATGCCATTTTACAGCCCCACCCGTAGCGCGGCGTCTGTCCCCTCAGATCCCTGCCAGCGCTATGTATTTTTATTCTTTTTCCCCTTTGCCAATGTGATAGGCTGTCGTGTTCTAATTTGCATTTCTTTGATTCATTGCAGGGCTGAATGGCTTCGTTTGTTTTTGGCTCTTGGTTTGGTTTGCTTTCCTCTAGGCCAGCGGGGGGCGAGTGCGTGTTTGCGGATGTCCTTGGTGTTCTTGGCAGGATCACTGAGGGTCCTGGCAGGATGCACATGCAGCCATGAAGTCTTTGTTTTTTGTTTATTTTTTGAGACAGAGTCTGGCTCTATTGCCTAGGCTAGAGTACAGTGGCGCAATTGTGGCTGACCGCACCCTCAGCTTCCTGGGCTCAAGCGATCCTCCTTTCTCAGCCTCCCAAGTAGCTGAGACTAGAGGTGCACCACCATGCCTGGCTAATTCCTGAAATTCTTTCTAGACACGGAGTCTCACTATGTTGTTCAGGCTGGTCTCAAGCTCCTGACCTAGAGCAGTCCTCCTGCCTTGGCCTCCCAAAGCAGTGGGACTGCAGGCGTGAGCCCCCGCACCTGGGCAGTCGTGAAGTCCGCAAAAAAGTCATTCACTGAAGGGAACGGGTCCCCGCAGCAGAGGCTGTGAGGTTCTCTCAGCCTGGCCAGAGGAGGGCAGGTGGAAGGGACAACTCAGAACCGGCCCAGGCAGGGCCGGTGTGGACAGCAGCTGCGTGGTGGCCCCGGGCCAGCTCGTGCTGTGGCTCTGCTCTGTCACAGCCCCTCTGTAGAGGAAGGCCCTTGGGCTGGAGGCCTGAGTCTTGTTCCCTTTGTAGCGCCTCAGCTCCCAAGCTGTTTGTGATGGAAAGGAGGTTGTTTCTGGCCTGCAACTGTTTGTGTACCTGGGCACGTTTGGATACCCCAGGTCCTGCAGTGAGCCAGCCAGGACCGTGTCCTCATGCCCTCCGTTGAGCGGGTGCCACCGGCAGAATGCACTGGACGTTTGTGTGCAGCTCGCTCTCCAGGCGCGTGTCGGGTGGGAGCGCCAGGGTGGAGGGTGCCAGTGTCCAGATGTCAGGCAGGCGTCTTTGAGCAGGTGAGCCGTGAGCCAGCCCCGGTGTGGCCTGGACAAGTCTGGCTCCTGGGGGTGCATGGTCCGCCATGTGCGACACCCACCTCGCAGCCCTGGATTGTCACAGATCGTGAGTCCGAGCGTGACCTTCTCTCTCCTCTGCAGCCAGGGCCAACTCATTCGTGGGAACAGCGCAGTACGTTTCTCCAGAGCTGCTCACGGAGAAGTCCGCCTGTAAGAGGTAAAAACCACTTTCATCTAAGCCGTACTTCCCTTTTCTTTAACATAGAAATTAATATTCGAGAGGGTGAATTTGGTGGCCTTTAAGTAGCTAAGCATACTTTGAAAGAAATCAGCATTTCGCATTTCAAAGCGTATTTTTCGTGGCGTACACACACGTGATACGTTAATGTTGTATTCTAAGCTTCCTGGGTTTGCTGATGCTTTCTGGTTGCAGATATAATCGTTTTTGTGTTTGTTTGTTTTTGTTTTTTGTTTTTTGAGACGGAGTCTCGCTCTGTCTCCAGGCTGGAGTGCAGTGGCATCATCTCGGCTCGCTGCAACCTCCGCCTCCCGGGTTCAAGCGATTCTCCTGCCTCGGCCTCCCAAGTAGCTACAGGCGCCCGCCATCACGTCCAGCTAATTTTTGTAGTTTTGGTAGAGATGGGGTTTCACCTTGTGGGCCAGGATGGTCTCAGTCTCTTGACCTTATGATCTGCCCGCCTCGGCCTTCCAAAGTACTGGAATTACAGGCGTGAGCCACCATGCCCAGCCTAATTCTTTCTTTAGGAAAAACTATTCAGTGAGGAAAGCGTGGCTCTCATGTGCACGGAGCCCAGGCTTCCTTGGTGCTACCCCCTGTCGGGGTGGAGGGCAGGGACCCTGGCCTTAGGGTTGCTCGGCCACACACCAGCTGCAGTGGGACAGGGTCCCGCAGAGCGCAGGGAGGCCCTGGAGGGTGCCGGTGTGGGAGGGTGGCGGCATCCAGCAGGCATGAGGGTCTTTGAGAGAGACTGCAGGGCCGGTGCGGGTCACGGGAGGGGAGAGTGGAGAAGCGCCAGCCAGGGAGCCACTGGCAGTGTGGGGGGAGGATGTCCAGGGAGCTGACGACAAGGGTTGGTGAGAAGTCTGAGGTGCTGTCTAGGGTGGCTGGGAGGTAGATGGCAGGCTGAGAGGCAGCATCAGAGTCTGGAGTTTCAAGTCTAGGGAGCAGTTGTGTGGAATCAGGGTGGGGCTGGGGTTCCTCCTGCCTCGGGCCAGTCAAGTGCTGCTGAGGGCTGGAGTCAGCTTCGGCTGCTGGTGCCCTCGTGAGTTGACAGGACCACAGGAGTCCCACGCTGCCGCTCTCCTGCTCCGCCAGGTTACAAGGGGCCACCTTCCTGGAGTGAAGTGAGCCACTCTGAGAGAATGAATGATTCTGGTTACGGCAGTTCTGGATGTCTGAGCTTGACAGCTTCAGGAAAAACTGTGGGAGGTGGGGCCATGGCACAAACGTGGTGGGTGGGTGGAAGGGTTCTGAGCACTCACTCAGCATCCTGGCCGCCTCCAGGCTTTTTCGGTTTTGTTCTTTTAACTTTTTCAACCAGCAGATACTGAGTTCTCTTTTTATTATTATTCAGTTATTCTTTAAAATAGAGATGGGTTCTTGCTGTGTTGCCCAGTCTCGTCTTGAACTCCTGGGCTCAGGTGATCCTCCCATCTCGGCTTCCCAAAGTGCTGGGATTACAGGCGTGAGACAAGGCGGCCGGCCGGATACTGAGTTCTTAGCATGGCCAGAGACTGCTTTAGGTCAGAGCTTCCCAACTGGAGTGATTCTGCTCCCCTGGGAACACTTGGCCCTGTCTGGACAGTTTTAGTTGTCACAGCTGGGGCAGGGGTAGGGCTGGCACCCAGCGGGGGAGGGGAGGATGAGCTGCTCAGCATCCTGCGATGCAGTCCCTCCCACAGGTGGGGGCGCGACGTACCCGGCTTTCAAAGTGCATGTGGTCACCACCTAAGAGCTAGCATTTCCTTGTTTGTAGATTTTACCTTCAGGGTGGAAGGCCACTTTAGCGTTGGTCCAGAAAGATCTCCAAGCTCTACAAATATACACATGGGATCCTGCCCTGTGGGAAAAAGGAGGAATGTGTATTCACGTTTTCTCATTTGCGCGTTCAGGTTCTCTGGAGGGATAGACACTGCACGGATGATGGTAGTTGTCTATCGGGTGAGGGAATAGGATTATGAGGAAGGCATTTCTGCATCTCTTTTTCTGCTTTTGAATTTTTTAATCGTGTGATATTAAACATTGTTAGGAACGTTTATTATAAAGAGTTGAGGCTCAGCGCGGTGGCTCACGGCCTGTGATCCCAGCACTTTGGGAGGCCAAGGCGGGGGGATCACAAGGTCAGGAGATCGAGACCATCCTGGCTAACACGGTGAAAACCCATCTCTACTAAAGATACAAAAAATTAGCAGGGTGTGGTGGCGGGAGCCAGTAGTACCAGCTACTCGGGAGGCTGAGGCAGGAGAATGGCGTGAACCTGAGAGGTGGAGCTTGTAGTCAGCAGAGATCGCGCCACTGCACTCCAGTCTGGGAAACAGCGTGAC